>NW_021963013.1:0-300000 GCF_901765095.1 Microcaecilia unicolor
TCTGACATCTTTCCTGAGTCTGCCCCCCTTCAATCTCATTCATGTCCTCTCGTTCTACCGCCTTCCCATCTCCGGAAAAGATTCGTTTGCGGATTAATACCTTTCAAATATTTGAACGTCTGTATCATATCACCCCTGTTCCTCCTTTCCTCCAGGGTATACATGTTCAGGTCAGCAAGTCTCTCTTCATACGTCTTGGAACGCAAATCCCATACCATCCTCGTAGCTTTTCTTTGCACCGCTTCCATTTTTTTTACATCCTTCGCAAGATATGGCCTCCAAAACTGAACACAATACTCCAGGTGGGGCCTCACCAACGTCTTTTACAGGGGCATTAAAACCTCCTTTCTTCTGCTGGTCACTCCTCTCTCTATACAGCCTAGCAATCTTCTAGCTACGGCCACTGCCTTGTCGCACTGTTTCGTCGCCTTCAGGTCCTCAGATACTATCACCCCAAGATCCCTCTCCCCGTCCGTGCCTATCAGACTCTCCCCGCCTAACACATACGTCTCCCTTGGATTTCTACTCCCTAAGTGCATCACTTTGCATTTCTTCGCATTGAATTTTAATTGCCATACGTTAGACCATTCTTCTAGCTTCTTCAGATCTTTTTTCATGTTTTCCACTCCCTCCGGGGTGTCCACTCTGTTGGAAATCTTGGTGTCATCCGCAAAAAGGCAAACTTTACCTTGTAACCCTTCGGCAATGTCACTCACAAATATATTGAACAGAATTGGCCCCAGCACCGATCCCTGAGGCACTCCACTACTCACCTTTCCCTCCTCCGAGCGAACTCCATTCACCACCACCCTCTGGCGTCTGCCCGTCAACCAGTTTCTAATCCAGTTTACCACTTCGGGTCCTATCTTCAGCCCGTCTAGTTTATTTAAGAGCCTCTTGTGGGGAACCGTGTCAAAAGCCTTGCTGAAATCTAAGTAGATTACGTCCATAGCACGTCCTTGATTTAATTCTCCGGTCACCCAGTCAAAGAATTCAATGAGATTCGTTTGGCACGATTTCCCTTTGGTGAAGCCATGTTGTCTGGGATCTTGCAACTTATTGGCTTCCAGGAAATTCACTATCCTTTCCTTCAGCATGGCTTCCATTACTTTTCCAATAACTGAAGTGAGGCTTACCGGCCTGTAGTTTCCAGCTTCTTCCCTATCCCCACTTTTGTGAAGAGGGACCACCTCCGCCGTTCTCCAATCCCTCGGAACCTCTCCCGTCTCCAAGGATTTATTAAACAAGTCTTTAAGAGGACCTGCCAGAACCTCTCTGAGCTCCCTCAGTGTTCTGGGGTGGATCCCGTCCGGTCCCATGGCTTTGTCCACCTTTAGCTTTCCAAGTTGTTGATACACACTCTCTTCCGTGAACAGTGCTCTATCCACCTGGTTCTCAGGTGTACTTTTGCCAGTCCCTCTCGGTCCTTCCCCAGGATTTTCTTCAGTGAAAACAGAACAAAAGTATCTATTTAGCAAATTGGCTTTTTCTTCATCATTTTCTACATAGCGTTTCGTTGTATCTTTTAGTCTCACAATTCCCTTTATAGTCTTTCTCCTTTCACTAATATACCTGAAGAAGTTTTTGTCTCCCCTCCTTACATTTCTAGCCATTTGTTCTTCCGCTTGCGCCTTTGCCAGACGTTCCTCTCTCTTGGCTTCTTTCAGTTTCATCCGGTATTCCTCCCCGTGTTCCTCCTCTTGAGATTTTCTATATTTCTGGAACGCTAACTCTTTAATCTTTATTTTCTCAGCCACTTGCTTTGAGAACCATATCGGTTTCCTTTTTCTCTTGCTTTTATTTACTCTCCTTACATAAAGGTCTGTGGCCCTGTTTATTACTTCTTTTAGCCTGGACCACTGTCCTTCCACTTCTTGTATGTCCTCCCAGCCCATCAGCTCCTTCCTCAGGTATTCTCCCATTTTGTTAAAGTCAGCTCGCTTGAAATCCAGGACTTTGAGTTTAGAGTGGCCGCCATCCACATGAGCCGTTATATCAAAACAAACCGTTTGATGGTCACTGTTTCCCAGGTGTGCAGCCACTCGGACATTTGACACACTATCCCCATTCGTGAGCACCAGATCCAACGTGGCTCCCTCCCTCGTGGGTTCCGTCACCATTTGTCTGAGCAGAGCACTTTGGAAAGCATCCACAATCTCTCTATTTCTTTCCGATTTTGCAGACGGAACCTTCCAATCTACATGTGGCTCTCGGGTGAGTGTGACACCTTTTCTGTTAGGTGCACTGCAGAGTCACATCAGCAATGCATTGTGGTGGGTGTAGGGTAGTGGGCTCTACTCCCATGGTGCTTTTCCCCCTGCTAACTGGGTCAGAGTGGTAGTGACCATTTTTGTCAGCCAGTTTTAGATCCCTTTCATGTGTTACCCACGTTAGAGAACTTAGTTATTACCTTGAATGTTGCTGAAAGAGGGCATTGTACACCATTCTGCCAGCTCTGACCTACTGCTAATCTCAGTACCAGGGAGACTCTTTGCCAGTGGGGCACAACCTCTGATCTGCAGTTAACTGTGAGTAAACATGCTTATTCAAATAAAGGACTTTTTCAAAGAGATTAGTCTTCATGTGTCAACTGGTGTGCCAAGGTTATACAGCAGCAACAAGTCCTAGAGGCCTGCATGTATGCAGATCCTTGGAGCACTTTTAGTGGGTACCGCAGTGCACTTAAGGCAGGTGGACCCAGGCCTACCCCCCCCCCCCACCTGTAACACTTGTGCTGGTAAATGGGAGCCCTCCAAAACCCACTGTATCCACATGTAGTTGCCCCCTTCACCCCTAAGAGCTACGGTAGTGTTGTACATTTGTGGGTAGTGGATTTTGGGGGGGGGTTGGGGTGCTGAGCACCCAAAGTAACGGAGCTACAGTGGTGGAAATAAGTATTTGATCCCTTGCTGATTTTGTAAGTTTGCCCACTGACAAAGACATGAGCAGCCCATAATTGAAGGGTAGGTTATTGGTAACAGTGAGAGATAGCACATCACAAATTAAATCCGGAAAATCACATTGTGGAAAGTATATGAATTTATTTGCATTCTGCAGAGGGAAATAAGTATTTGATCCCCCACCAACCAGTAAGAGATCTGGCCCCTACAGACCAGGTAGATGCTCCAAATCAACTCGTTACCTGCATGACAGACAGCTGTCGGCAATGGTCACCTGTATGAAAGCCACCTGTCCACAGACTCAGTGAATCAGTCAGACTCTAACCTCTACAAAATGGCCAAGAGCAAGGAGCTGTCTAAGGATGTCAGGGACAAGATCATACACCTGCACAAGGCTGGAATGGGCTACAAAACCATCAGTAAGACGCTGGGCGAGAAGGAGACAACTGTTGGTGCCATAGTAAGAAAATGGAAGAAGTACAAAATGACTGTCAATCGACAAAGATCTGGGGCTCCACGCAAAATCTCACCTCGTGGGGTATCCTTGATCATGAGGAAGGTTAGAAATCAGCCTACAACTACAAGGGGGGAACTTGTCAATGATCTCAAGGCAGCTGGGACCACTGTCACCACGAAAACCATTGGTAACACATTACGACATAACGGATTGCAATCCTGCAGTGCCCGCAAGGTCCCCCTGCTCCGGAAGGCACATGTGACGGCCCGTCTGAAGTTTGCCAGTGAACACCTGGATGATGCCGAGAGTGATTGGGAGAAGGTGCTGTGGTCAGATGAGACAAAAATTGAGCTCTTTGGCATGAACTCAACTCGCCGTGTTTGGAGGAAGAGAAATGCTGCCTATGACCCAAAGAACACCGTCCCCACTGTCAAGCATGGAGGTGGAAATGTTATGTTTTGGGGGTGTTTCTCTGCTAAGGGCACAGGACTACTTCACCGCATCAATGGGAGAATGGATGGGGCCATGTACCGTACAATTCTGAGTGACAACCTCCTTCCCTCCGCCAGGGCCTTAAAAATGGGTCGTGGCTGGGTCTTCCAGCATGACAATGACCCAAAACATACAGCCAAGGCAACAAAGGAGTGGCTCAGGAAGAAGCACATTAGGGTCATGGAGTGGCCTAGCCAGTCACCAGACCTTAATCCCATTGAAAACTTATGGAGGGAGCTGAAGCTGCGAGTTGCCAAGCGACAGCCCAGAACTCTTAATGATTTAGAGATGATCTGCAAAGAGGAGTGGACCAAAATTCCTCCTGACATGTGTGCAAACCTCATCATCAACTACAGAAGACGTCTGACCGCTGTGCTTGCCAACAAGGGTTTTGCCACCAAGTATTAGGTCTTGTTTGCCAGAGGGATTAAATACTTATTTCCCTCTGCAGAATGCAAATAAATTCATATACTTTCCACAATGTGATTTTCCGGATTTAATTTGTGATGTGCTATCTCTCACTGTTACCAATGACCTACCCTTCAATTATGGGCTGCTCCTGTCTTTGTCAGTGGGCAAACTTACAAAATCAGCAAGGGATCAAATACTTATTTCCACCACTGTATGCATGTGGAAGCTTTTTCTGAAGTCCACCGCACTGACCCCTAGGGTGCCCAGTTGGTGTCCTGGCATGTCAGGAGGGCCAGTGCACTACGAATGCTGGCTCCTAATATGACCAAATGCCTTGCATTTCACCGAGTTTGAGATGGCTGGCAGTTTTTTCCATTATCGCTGAAAAACAAAACCGGCGATCTCAACCCCGGCGACCTCTGGTATTTGGCCAGGCTAAACTGTATTATCGAAAAAAAGATGGCCGGCCATCTTTTTCAAAAATACGGTTTCGACCAGCTGTTGCGCCACCGCCAAAATAGATCGCCAGCGACGTTCGATTATGCCTCTCTATGTTATCTTTATAAAATACCCACTTACTGACAATCTGGAAAAAAAATTCTTGCTTTAAATGAGAGAGTATTTAGTGTGATTTTTTTTTCTCTCACAATTTTATTTTTAGATCACATCTGATGTTTGCTTTTATAAATTTGGCTTAATATAGGTGCCTTTTTGGACTTTTTGAACTTAGCCAGCGGTGGGAGGCAGGGCTGGTGGTTGGGAGGTGGGGATAGTGCTGGGCAGACTTATACGGTCTGTGCCAGAGCCGGTGGTGGGAGGTGGGGTGGGTGGTTGGGAGGTGGGGATGGTGCTGGGCAGACTTATACGGTCTGTGCCAGAGCCGGTGGTTGGGAGGCGGGGCTGGTGGTTGGGAGGCGGGGATAGTGCTGGGCAGACTTATACGGTCTGTGCCCTGAAAAAGACAGGTACAAATCAAGGTAAGGTATACACAAAAAATGACACGTGAGTTTATCTTGTTGGGCAGACTGGTTGGACCGTGCAGGTCTTTTTCTGCCGTCATCTACTATGTTACTATGTTACATAGTTGCCCTGTTATAAAGTCAGGACCAATTGTTTACCAATTATGGGTCATTAGTGCTATTATGAAACCCAAAATACCAGAGAGGTTACAATAAATGTTTTCAAGAATAATTGTTTGTACATATTTGCCAAGTGACATTTATTTATTTATTTATTTATTTGCTGCATTTGTACCCCACATTTTCCCACCTATTTGCAGGCTCAATGTGGCTTACACTATGTTGCAAAAGGTATAATCATAAACAGAGTAAGAGGTATGGTCTAATTTAACATATTATTGTGTAAGAAATTAGGTAGATAGGTCAGTAGAATTATTTACATAACACAAAATAAAACAGGGAAGATATAATGACCAATATTGATAATGTGCTGTTGGAACCAGCCACCAACAATATCACTGTATCAGCTGATAATAACCTACTGATAGCAGGACTAAGGCTAAATCCACCTTTCAGGCTACTTCCCTGCCGATGTCTTGTCTACATGTTGAATTTACAATAGATTTAATAAATCCCACTGGAATGCAGCTTTTCCTTGGGAGATGAGAGGCCTGCAGAAATAGTTTTGCCTCAGAGCCCTGACCAGAGAGCTAATGCTTAGCTGGCTAGTGCAGTATTGTCATTATCATAAAATATATCAAAGGCTAATATATAAAAGTTTTCAAAAACAACTTTTATCATCTTTTTCTTCTTTATTTGCTACTTCAAGCTTTGTTGGCAGAGCAGGTTGCCATGGTGACCATCATATCAGCAGATTAATAAGTCTCGGTAGGCAGACTGCAGGACTCACCTCCTCACGTTCTAGGCCACTGCCCTGCTTAGTCCTTCATTTCATCATTCTTAATGTATGCTGTCTTTGAAAGAAACAATCTAGCAAAGATATTTTCTACTTATGAGAATCCAATTAAGGAAACGGAAGCAAGCAGAAAAGCTGTCATTTTAGTAGAAAGCAGATTTTAACGTGCACAGTGTCGGATTTAGCTTTTACATTTTCTTCTACAGTGGCTGGCATTTAAGTAACAGCATTTCAAAATGTCATTTCCTGCAAAACTATGTTTTAAGACATATTTAATTATTTTGCAACAGCTGTCTAAAGGACACATTGAGGGAGATTCTATATATGGTGCCTGTAAAGTCTGCGGGGAAATTATTTTCGCCAAAGCGTATTCTATAATATTTACGTGCGGCATATAGAATACGTTTAGTTGATAGCCCATCACCCAAAACTGCGTGCCTCTATTTACACCAACAAAAATGTGGTGTAAATCCCTGCGTGTAGATTTATGCAGACTGACCCATATTCTATAATAATACGCGTAAATTTGAGAACGCCTACAAAACGCCCATAGCCATGCCCCTTTTGAACTGTTTGCTTTAGAATTTAAGCACAGTTCATTACAGCATACTCTTAGCAAGTTATGTATTCAAAGTGCTCATTATTACTTGTTAAGTGCTGTTAATAATGCTGATTGGCTTGCTAAGCCAATTAAGTTACGCGTGTTATTATGGAATACGCTTAGATTTAGGCATGGAATGCTAGGCACAATATATAGAATCCAGCAGATTGTGGCCAATATTCATAAGCATTTATATGATCAGTAAAATTCAGCTGTTTTTCACTGAGAAAGTTCATTATATACTACTTTTTCTCATAAGGAACATACGAGGTCTTTTATGAAGCTAGCATGAAATTTTCTACATGGTACAGCATACATCCCCATTAACCTCTACAATACATTAAAATAAGCAGCATGGTACAAAAGCCCAATCTAGCTGCTTAATATGGGTAGGGGCAGGAGCTAGGTGTGACATAAGCAGGTCAGAGGTGTGACTGTCTGGGACAGCTAGCACAGGTCATTACCGTGAATTAGCTGTCACCACTGCCAGTAGTGTGGCTGAAACTACCGCCTCCTAAAGAGAGGGCACTAAGTGCAGCCATGCTGCCCGCAGTCCAGTAATGCAGCTGCTTTCCAAACAAGATCTGAAGTGGCACTTCCCTCCCGTATCTCTGATCCCTCTAATCTCCTCCATAAAGCTCCAATCCTCCCTGCAAATCTGAACTCCTCACTTTCACACCCCCTCCACATCCAAACTCCACCTCGAAGGCTCCTGAAGTTTCAGTACCACCCATTCATCCATCCAGAAACCCGTCCCTCCATCCATAACCCTACCTCCCCAAAAACCTTCCCCTCCCCCAGCACTCTCCCTCACTACCTCAACCTCACCCCAGGACCTAACTGGGGTTGTCTATGGTGGTCTTGGACAGGCTCCAAAATGGCTGCCTTGACCCCTAGTAACGATAATGTGCTACTGATTCTAGCAGGCATCTTTCCATATAAGGAGAGAATTTCTGTATATGGAAGGGTGTCCGTAGAAGTAGTACTGTGAGGATACCATTAGGAGTGATGGCAGCTTTTTAGAAGTCTGGTTAAGTCCCAGCAGGAGCAGAGTGAGACTGCTCCTGCCCAGACACAACTGACCACTACCCCTGGGTATGTCTTGGGAGGCTGGATGGTGGGGCAGCAGTGAGTTCAAGGGGAAGGAGGTTTTCTTTCAGGGCAGGGTTTTTGTACAGGGGCAGGGTTAATGCATGGGGTTGGCATCAGAGCTTCAGGGGGCCTTTAGGTGGGATCAGATGTGTGGGGGATGGGGGGATTGGATTGGAGCTATGGGGGAGATTGGAGTGATCAGAGTGTATTTCCTTTCAAGTTGCTGCTTGTGTGATATTTGTTGAATTGCATAAATAATAAGATATTTTAAATACTTATTTTTGCTTTATCTGTTTTAATAGGATACACGCTAATGAAAAAGTTGTGCATATTGTGAACACATCGCTATGCAGAGAAATGCAAGACAAACTTCTGTTCGCATCTTTAAGAAAAAGGTAAAGTGAGTCTTGCTTTCTCATTATTTGTATTTAATTTACATGATAAACTAAGAATAGATTTTATCAGAATGAAACTTGTCAGAGGCATGCTAGTAGAGGGTATGATTTTCAGTTTATTAATCTAATGATACTTTACAGTTCTGCATTCTTGTAAGATTTGGTTGGCCAGACTGAAATTTGAATGTGTCCCTTGAGAGTTTGATATGAATCCTATAAGATGCCAATATAAAATAGAATGTAGATTTGTGGAAGCAAGGCAGTGCTGCATCTTCTGAGAGACTACACAGGTAGATATGGAAAATAGGTTGGGACCATAACTAGAACACCAAGAAAAGCTTCCAGAAAGACGATTTTGAGCATTATATTTTGAGAAGATTATGCTGTATTCTTATTTTAACCCAGTGGGTATATTTATTTACCTGGGGTCGTGGTGGGGTGGGGGTCTCTGGGCTTCCAGAAGGCATTGGTGGCCAGTTCTGTCTCCCATGGTAGCTCTGGTGCTAGTTGGGATTCCCCGGGGAGGGGGGGGGGAGCCACGCTGTTTGCAACCTCCACCAACATTGCCCAGCCAAGTAGTGATGTTTCCCGACCAGTTGCGAGCAGGAGAATGGCCAGATTCGACCTGTAGGAGGAGGCTTTGATCATGCACAACTTTTCGCGCATGTGTGGTAGTGCTCCCGGGCCTAGATTTTGGAGGCATCCCCGTGGAGTTCTGCAGTAACTGCAGTAAATTGCGGTGTTTTGTCACTATTGTGGAGAAACCTCCAAGACCCAGACCAGTGGTGGAGATCGATTGAGGACCCTTCTGGGGACCAGGTAAGGAGTCTGGTGGACCAAGATTTTGTTTAGTTTCTTTTTAAAATGTGTTTTTTGGTCCCGTTGGGCCAGGGCTTAAAGGCTTCATTTTTGAGGGAAACAAATTGTAGTCTTGTGTTCCTGAGAATCTTTTTAGGTGGGCTAGTACTTTGAAGTTTTTTTGAAAAAAATCATTTTTGTGGTCAAATGAGAAGGTTTTAGCTTGGGCCAGTTCTGAGCTTTAAATTTGTTTTTTTTCAGCAGACGTTGCTTGGGGGTGTGCATTGAATGATGCAGAATTTTATTAGAGTGGACGTCTCTGGTTTTATGGGGGTTTTAAGAGTAATTTATGACAAATATGTGTGAACATCCCTAAATCTATGTTAAAATATATGAAAGATGAACAGTGTGTGTGGTTTGGTGGTACCAATGGTTAAAGGACATTTTGAACAAATTTCATAGTAATTTTTGTGGTATTTTTTATTAAAAATGTAACTTCTATTATTCTCTATGGAGAATTTCTCTTTCAAAATGGAGATTGTGAAAAGTTTAGTTAGGGTCCATGCTTCAAAACATCTGTGATCTGAGATCTGATTGGCTAGTAGAGGTCAGCTGGTGACTCAGAATCACTGTCTCCCTTAGCAACAGCTTGCCTGGGGGGGGGGGGGAGAGGGGCACAAGACACTGAAGATTGAGGGCATGTGTAAAAGAGCCCTGATTGTGAGATAGATTTCTGAGCCAAAAAGTGTTTGAAAGGTAGTTTTTCTACAAGTGCTTAAGTACTAACGGGCTGATGATCAGAAGCAAACGCAGGCGCTAGAGACTGTTAGCAACATGCTAGCGCCTGTGTTTCCTACCGCCTCATGATCAGATTCCCTGAGTGCGTGAAACAATGCGCTTGTGGGCTCTGAATGCAACTAGCATGGAAATGCATGCAAAACAGGGCTCAGCGCAAATAGCATGCAAATGCATGCTAACCTATTCATCCCCAATGATCAGTGACACCAGCTCGGAGCTGGCATTAGGGTTTGCAGACCATTGGGGAGGAATGGTGAGCCCCCCAATAAAATCAACCCCCCGCAGGAATCAATGACCCCCCCAGCGATAGGGGGCTGGAGGTCCGGCGGACCTCCGGTCCCCCTGACCCCCCCAACCCAGGTTAAGGGAGGGCTGGAGATCCAGTGGGTCACCAGCACCCCTAACCCTCCCCCCAATATTGTATGACGTCCCTGGTGGCCCAGTGGGCGACTGACAACCCACCCCTCCCATGGTGAGCCCTGTCCAGCATGCATTTGCATGCTAGCAGGCCCCTATTCCCTCCAATGAAGCAACCCCCCCACGGGAACCAACACCACCCCCAGCTACAGGGGGTTGGAGGTCCACCAGACCTCTGGTCCACCCGACCCCCCCTCGACACAGGTTCAGGGGAGGCTGCAGATCCAGTGGGTCTCCAGCCCCCCCTAACCATCAACCCAGCATTGGAAAGAAGTCCCTGGTGGCCCAGTGGGCCACGGTCAATCCCCCCAAACCCCCCTACCTTGGGTTGGAGGAGGGAGGTGGCCTCCCTCCTCTTCCTTTAGCACTGCCTTCAATATGGCGGCGCCCAGCCCTGCCCAGTGTATCCTGGGATACACTGGGTGGGGCTTCTCACCATATATGTTCTGAGATTTTGGTAACATATTGTTTCAGATTTGGCAAGACTGTTCTCCTAATTCCTGGTCTGTATGCTAATTTGTTTGTGTCATTTTGGGTATACTGAAGCTTTAACAGCTTACAGAAATTATAATGAAAAAAACCCCACAAGTTATTTTTTTTCTACTATACTGGTGTAATAGTTTCAATGATGCCTGTTTATATGTACCATGACTGGTAAAAGGGGTGTGGCTACTGTGGGTGTGACTATTGTAGGGGAGGAGCCATAGAGGGGCATAATCGAACGCGAACGCCTATCTCCATGGGCGTCTATGTCTGAAAACGGGTATGTGAAGAGGCGGGACAGACCGTGTTTTCGAAAAAATGGACGTTTTTCAGCTGGGCGTTTGTTTTTTTTAGCGATAATGGAAACAAAAATGCCCAGCTCTAAAACGTCCTAATCCGAGCCATTTGTGTTGTGGGAGGGGCCACGATTCATAGTACACTCGCTCCCTGACATGCCAGGACACCAACTGGGCACCCTAGAGGTCAGTGCGGTGGACTTCAGACAACGCTCCCACATGCATAGCTCCCTTACCACGGGTGCTGAGCACCCAACCCCCTCCCCCAAAACCCACTACCCACAAATGTACAACACTACCATAGCTCTTAGGAGTGAAGGGGGCACCTACATGTGGGTACAGTGGATTTTGGATACCTCCCATTTACCAGCACAAGTGTTACAGGTAGGGTGGATGGGCCTGGGTCCACCTGGCTGAAGTGCACTGCGGTACCCACTAAAAGTGCTCCAGGGACCTGCATACACACAGGCCTCTAGGACTTGTTGCTGCTATATAACATTGGCACACCAGTTGACACCTGAAGACTAATCTCTCCGAAATCGTCCTTTATTGGAATAAGCACGCTTACTCACAGTTAACTGCAGATCAGAGGTTGTGCCCCACTGGCAACAAGTCTCCCTGGTACTGAGATTAGCAGTAGGTCAGAGCTGGCAGAATGCTGTACAATGCCCTCTTTCAGCCACATCCAAGGTAAGAACTAAGTTCTGTAACGTGGCTAACACGTGAAAGGGATCTAAAACTGGCTTACAAAAATGGCCACTACCTCATGGACTACCGGAAACAAAACAGGGCACACTCTGACCCAGTAAGCAGGGGGAAAAGCACCATGGGAGTAGAGCCTACCAACTACCAACATCGTGAGCATTTGCCACAAGCTAGTGGAATCACGGAGCCCAATACCCTACACCCACCACAATGCATTGCTGATGTGACTCCGCAGTGCGCATAACAGAAAAGGTGTCACATTCACCCGAGAGCCACATCAGAACCAGGGAAAGGCTGTCACAGGAGAGAACACATTCTGCTGTCATGGAGGTGGGTACGGCATTTGAGGCTGGCAGAGAGACTGGAAAAAAAGTTTTTAAAGTGGGGTTTTTTTGGTGGGAGGGGGTTAGTGACCACTGGGGGAGTCCGTGGAGGTCATCCCCGATTCCCTCCAGTGGTCATCTGGTCAGTTGGGGCACTTTTTTGGGACTTGGTTGTGAAAAAAAGGGTCCACAAAAAGTGACCCAAAATCGCGGTAAAAACGCCTTTTTTTTCGATTATCAGCTAAAGATGTCCATCTCTCCTTGACCGATAACCACGCCCCAGTTCCGCCTTCACCACGCCTCCGACACGCCCCCGTCAACTTTACCCATTTCCGCGACGGATTGCAGTTGGAAACGCCCAAAATCAGCTTTCGATTATACCGATTTGGGCGCCCACGGGAGAAAGACGCCCATCTCCCGATTTGGGTCGCAATATAGGCGTTTTTCTCTTTCGATTATAAGCAGGATAGTGATCCCACCCCTGGATCGGTAGGGGGTGCCGACTGGTAGGCTGCAGGAGGGTGCCAGAAACCCTAGCACCGGCCCTGCATATGGCGCTTAGGTTATTTTTATACAGGTGGGTGCCCAAATTTAGGCACAGATCCCAGATGTACACATAAACTAGTCAATTAGACACTAGCAATCAAATATCAGAGTCAATCGGAGTTGATTGGTTCTTAATTGGTAATAATTAAGAGTTACATGTGCATCTGCCGTATGCCCTATTCTATAACATCCATGCCTAAATTTCATAGCGCGCAACTCAAAAGGAGCATAGCTTATAGGAGGAGCATGGGTGGATCAGGGGGCGTTCCGGGAAGTTAGGCTCAATGTTATAGAATAATGTCATATCTGTGTCTAAGTCAGGCGCTGTCTTTATACCAGATTTCGACAAGCATAAATCCATCACCCAGCATTAGTTGTGAGATATGTGCTAAGCTAGTATTCTGCCCTTTGCAGGATACCAGCTTAGCACAGATCTTTTCAGTGCCTAACTTTGGGTGCTATTTACTGATCAGCCCATTGTGCACTGAAAGTGAGCATCTTCTATTAAGTGATCTGCTTGTAGCCATTTCCAAGGGTATATAGTTTGAGCAGAGCAGAGGTGGTGTTTCAGTATATGCTGTAGTTTGAATTGCAGAGCAGCTAATCACCTTATTCGGTAAACAATAGCCCAGTGACCACATTCACCTAATATAGCAATTATCTGAACTTGTATGGCTAGGGGTACATTTGGAACTACAGACCCAGCCGGGTTCTCTTCTGGCAGTTTCCCAAGAAACAGTATGTCAATATGTGAAATATATTATTTATTATATATCATAATAAATATAATACTTAGGGTAAAAAGAAAGCAAATACACACAATAAATTCATATGGAATAATACAAAAGATATATGCCCCTGAATTCAAGCCAGCCTTTGGCAACAAGCAATACAAGTCTGAACTCCCCATTGTAGAAGTAAAGCCAAAATCTCACCCTGAGACTGCTGATTTCTTGATAAATAAAAAGCTCCTTCTTTCAGCTACAGCTGTTTGGGACAGTGAGCTGATCTGTAAAGAAGATAACCTTATTGCTTCCTTAGCCTGGGCAGCCAGACATAACATCGGTAAGCAGCCATCATTATTAGCTTACTTCCCTGCCAGAGAAGAAGGCAGAGAGGCTAGTTCTTTGGCACAATGAGACAGTATCTTTTCCAGAGTTGTAAGCAGAGCTGCCACTCTAGTTCAGTGCCATGTAGAATCTGATTTCTTTGCCCAGCAAATGGTCTGAGCATAATTCTGTTCATAGTCCTTAGGTGATTCTTTTGGACCAATCAGACCGTTCATTCTTGGTGTCAGCCCACAAATGGTATTACATACTTGGGGTAATAAATCTGACTGGCAAATTTCTTCAGTCCCTGAGATGAAGTGCAGATGTTCTCTGTGCTTCCAGTGTCCTTGGTCAGTCAGCAGTGTCCATGGGCTGATAGAGAAACAGGAAGTGTCCAAACAGCTATCTTACTCTTGTTCACACAGATAATGCAGGTTCAGGCCTGTATATGGACGTAGGCCTTAGTTGCGCACAAGGTGACACACCAGAGATACTCTTATAATGCTATGTCCATATAATATAGAAATGTTTTTCAAGGGTAAGAAATGGTTTTCAAAGGTGATGATGTGGAGGAACTGAAAGAAACCTCACTGAACCTAGAAGACGTGGAGGGGCATAATCGAATGGGGCGCCCAAGTTTTCCTGAGGATGTCCTCGCAGGACGTCCCTGCGAAGGGGCAGGGAAACCTGTATTATCGAAAGAAGATGGACGTCCATCTTTCATTTCGATAATACGGTCGGGGATGCCCAAATCTCAACATTTAGGTTGACATTAGAGATGGTCATCCTTAGAAATGGTCGTCCCCGGTTTTCGGCGATAATGGAAACCGAGAACGCCCATCTCAGAAACAACCAAAGCCAAGCTATTTGGTCATGGAACGATCCAGCATTCATAGTGCACTGGTCCCCCTCACATTACAGGACACCAACCGGGCACCCTAGGGGGAACTGCAGTGGACTTCATAAATTGCTCTCAGGTTCATAGCTCCCTTACGTTGGGTGCTGAGCCCCCCAAAACCCACTCCCCACAGTTGTACAACACTACCATAGCCCTAAAGGGTGAAGGGGGCACCTACTTGTACATGTGGGTACAGTGGGTTTCTGATGGGTTTTGAAGGGCTCACATTTACCACCACAAGTGTAACAGGTAGGGGGGGTGGACTGGGTCCGCCTGCCTGAAGTGCACTGCACCCACTAAAACTGCTCTAGGGACCTGCATACTGCTATCATGGAGCTGGGTATGACATTTGAGGATGGCATAGACTGGCAAAAAATATTTTTAAAGTTTTTTTTTAGGGTGGGAGGGACTTAGTGACCACTGGGGGAGTAAGGGGAGGTCATCCCTGATTCCCTCCGGTGGTCATCTGGTCAGTTCGGGCACCTTTTTGAGGCTTGGTCGCAAGAAAAAACGGACCAAGTAAAGTCGGCCAAGTGCTCGTCAGGGACGCCCTTCTTTTTTCCATTATCGGCCGAGGATGCCCATGTGTTAAGCACGCCCCAGTCCCACCTTCGCTATGCTTCCGACACGCCCCCGTGAACCTTGGTCGTCCCCGCAACGGAAAGCAATTGAGGACGCCCAAAATCGACTTTTGATTATGCCGATTTGGGCAACCCTAGGAGAAGGATGACCATCTTCCAATTTGTGTCGAAAGATGGGCGCCCTTCTCTTTCGAAATACTGTGCCAAATTGTCAAGTTAAATAGTAAATCATCTGGACTGGATGGTATATACCCCAGGGTTCTGAAATAACTCAAAAATAAAATTTCTGATCTGCTGTTAGTGATCTGTAGTCTGTCATTCAAACTGTCCGTGGTACCTGAAGATTGGAGAGTGGCCAATTTAACGCTGATTTTTAAAAAGGGTTCTAGGGGTGCTCTGGGAAATTACAGACCAGTAAGTCTGACATCAGTGTTGGATAAAATAGTGGAAACTATCATAATGAATAAGACAAACATGGTTTAATGGGACATAGCAAACATGGATTCAGCCAAGGGAAGTCTTGCCTCACCCATTTGCTTCATTTCTTTGAAGGCATGAATAAACGTGGATAAAGGTGAGCCGGTTGATGTAGCATATCTAGATTTTTAGAAAGCTTTTGACAAAGTTCCTCATGAGAGACTCCTGATAAAATTAAAAAGCCATTGGATATAAAGCTATGTTCTCTTCAGGATTAGGAACTGGTTAATGGATAAAAAACAGAGGGTAGGGTTAAATGGCCATTTTTCTCAGTAGAGGAGTGTGAATAGTGGAGTGCCCCAGGGATCTGTCCTGGGACCAGTACTATTTAACATATTTATAAATGATCTAGAAATGGGAATGATGAGTGATGTTATTAAATTTGCAGATGACACAAAATTATTCAACGTTTTTAAAATTCATGCAGACTGTGAAAAATTGCAGGAGGAACATAGGAAGTTGGAAAACTGGGCATCCATATGGCAGATGAAATTTAATGTGGACAAATGCAAAGTGATGCACATTGGGAAAAATAATTCAAATCATAGTTACCTGATGTTAGTTCTACCTTAGGAATCAGTACTGAAGAAAAAGATCTAGGCATAGGAGCCAACTTTTCAAAATTATTGGGGGTGCTAAGCCCAATGGAAATAACCCCTCCCTGGATACATACAAGGAATTTTCTCAATATTGGGGGTGCTCAAGCACCCACAGCACCCACAGAGTCGGCTCCATTGGATCTAGGTATCATCATAGACAATACACTGAAATCTTCTGCCCAGTGTGCGATGGCAGCCAAAAAAAGCAAACAGAATTCTAGGAATTATTAGGAAAGGATAGAAAATAAGATAAAGAATATTATAAAGCTTTTGAATCACTCCATGGTGTAACCTCACCATGAATATTGTGTGCAATTCTGGTACCTCAAAAAGATGTAGCAGAATTAGAAAAGATTCAAAGAAGGGTGAACAAAATTATTAAGGTGATGGAACTCCTCTTTTAATATGAGGAAAGGAGGAAGAGGTTAGGGTTCTTCAGCTCAGAGAAGAGACAGCTGAGGGGGGCATATTTTAGAGGTCTACAAAATCCTGAGTGGTGTAGAACAGTAAACCTGAATCAATATTTTTACTCTTTCAAAAAGTACAAAGTCTAGGGGACACACAATGAAATTAAATGAATAGTAGGAAATATCTTTTCACTCAGCAATTAGCTAAGCTCTGGTACTCATTGCTGGAGGATGTGGTAACAGCAGTTAGTGTATTTAAAAAAGGTTTGGATAAGTTCCTGGAGGAAAAGTCCATACTCTGCTATTGAGATAGACATGAGGAAGTCACTACTTGCCCTGGGATTGGTAGTATGGAATCTTCCTAATAGTTGGGATTCTGCCAGGTACCTATGACCTGTATTGGCCACTGTTGAAAGGATTCTGGGCTAGATGGATCATCGGTCTGATCCAGTATGACTATGGCTATTCTTATGTTCTTATGTAAGATTCTTAGGGCGGGGCTTCCCTACGTAGAGTGTATGACGCGATCAGGTTTAAATTTCCTGTTGGCGTCTTTCCACCGGCGCCATCTTGCCAGTGCATGCATTAAAGTTTCGTGGACTGTTTTATGATGTTGAGAAGTCCGTGCTAAGATTTATTTGAGTGCCCTTCCTGAAGCAGCCTGTAGAGTGGCGAAACAAGGTGCATTTGTTGAAGGGAGACAAGGGATGGTGTTAATTTTTCCGGATTAAAACAGACTACAATGGAGGAATCCAACTACACGATCTTCAACCCTGATATACATCATTACTAACCCAGTTGGAAGGACTATAAGAGAAGATAAGTGACTGTTAGTTGTTTGAAAGACATTTGTTTGAAAGACTCTCACTTCAAAATGGGGGTTAGTTTTCAATAGGATTGATTTAGGCTTGAATGTGAAGTGTTAGTTTGGGATTTCTTAAGATATACCGGGTTTATTACCGGTTTTTGGGTTTTGAGAAGAGGTGTTTCATTTTGTTAATTTCTAAAAATAGAGGGAGAGAAGAGCAAGGAGAGTTTTTGTACCATTCGTTTTTCTCATGTATATAAGAGTTCTTGCGATTGAAGTTTTTCTCTCTTTTTTCTCTTCTCTTTATTGGAACAAGTGATAGTATTCTACTCCTGAAGAAAATAGTGGAAGGTGCAATTTTTTTGCTGAGTATTCCCTATTAGGAGGTTTGAGGTTCCTAGTTGATTTATTCAAAATGATTATGGTTATGTAACCTTGGAAATTACAAGGTGAGACACCCATAAAACCTATATTTCAAACTTTTTAGAGATTTAGAATTTGAATTGAGATAGTTTGAAATTCCCAGGTTTAAATCTAGAGTGTTTTCTTATGTAAAATATGCAAGTAGATACTTTGGGGTTTATTTTTATAAAGTATTTTTCACATGTATTTATAACATTACAAATATGTGCAGTGTTAGGAGATCACGCACTTGTGTGTAGCTTGGGTGTACACGTGTTTGGAGATGTAGTTTGGGCAGAACATGGGAAGAGATACAATTGATACATGGTGTTTATAAAATACTTGTATGCATGTACATTTACACCAGCCCCCAAGCTGATATAAATGTACATGGTTTTATCACAGCTGCGCTTTCTGCAACATTTCTATAGCAAATTTATAAAATAGGCTAAAATGGGAGCCTGTTTGATGTCCCAGCCTAAAAGAGTAATTTTATAAGGAGTCACCTAGAGGACAATTCTATAAAAGACACTAAAAGTTAGGCCCAAAAATCTGTGTGCTAAAATAGTATTCTATAATGACTTGTGGTCACTCAGATTCTTTTATAGCTTAGTGTGTAAGTCAGCATCTGCTCAACAACATTTCAGAGTCCTTTTATTAAGCCGCGCTAAAAAAATGGCTTGTGGTAGTTGTAGCGCGTGGTTTTCCTGCACGCTGAGGCCACTTTTAGTGAGGCAGTAAAATGGCCGACTTTTTTCCCCTTACCGGCCATTCGATAATTTCCTAATTAGCACGACAGCCCTTTTCCGCCATCTGTTTTGTAGGTGCTAAGGGCTCCGAAGCTAATCCGGTATTAATCATTTGGTGCACGGCAATGCCCCCATGCTAAGCGATTGGTGAGTGTCGATTGGTGAACTACCACAGGATGCCTCAGTGCGTCCCACAGCAGTGTTTTTTGGTGTATGTTAGGCACACGCTAGTGTCTACCGCCGCTTAGTAAAAGGGTCCCTAAACACTATCACTTACCTCTTGTAAAAGGCAGGTGTAAATATTAGTGCCTACATGCTGGCACTTATATGCACAACTTACAGTATTATGTAAGCATTGCATGTTAATGTGAAACCCACCCATACCCCGCCCACATGGACGTCCCCTTGAAGTTATGCGCTAAAGCACTTAGGCGCTAACTTATAGAATAGAGCGAAAGTGCAGTTATGCACCTAACTGCCGTTTACCCCCCGTTTTGGTGCTTAACTTCCAATTGATTGGCAAAAGTTACATGCCGAATTGGAACCTATCTTGTGGTACACTACATACAATTAGGAGGCTAGACTATATGAAACAGGTGAAAATGTGAGCTTAGGTATTTGCAGGCTATTGGGCTATTTAGGAGCAGGTAGAAATGTCAGCTTTGCTATTTGCAGGCTATTGGGTTAGTTTGGAACAGGTACAAATGTCAGCTTAGGTATTTGCAGGATATTGGGGCTAGTTCTGCTGTCTATTGTATAAAGGCACAGAGCATCTATGGTGTCTTTATACATAGGTGAAAAATAGGCACCCTTGTGGACTTCCCAAACAGGAAATTCAGACCTGAATGAGTAACATGAGAAACTAAACCCAATGCGCAAGAAAATCTTTAGAGGATGCAGCCTCTAGTTCTTGGCACATGCTATGTTTATTTTGTAAAGCAGAAGTACTTTTGCATAATTATAGTGATAAGCAGTCATCCTCTGAGGTAATGCAAGCTACTATAATGGTTCATACAGCCTCACTCTAATTTGCTAGACGTAGCCAAGCCAAAAAGTGCAAGAATCATATTTTAAAAACGAACTGATGGTTATCTGTTAAGACTCTGATTAACTCTCTGATCAGTGCTTAAATGTAATTTTTCTGGTGTCTTTTTCTTAAACAGACATCTTTTTATGTCTCTACTGCTGCACTGAGTTAGTGCCACCTCATGCGTATCCCATCCTGAAGCTTCCATCTTCTTCTCAATGTTGAATCTGGCTTGAGTAGTGAGCCGTAGACAGTACTGATGTGTTTATCAGTCTGTTTACTCAAGGTAAATCTCCTTGAGCTAATCTTTCTTCTGGAAAACGATAAAAGCCAAAATAAATGTAATAAAACAAATGTAACATGACTGGGGATCACTGCAGAGTAATAGCAAAATCAGAGAATATATAAATTGTATTTAAGTAAATGTCAAAAGCAAGTAAATGTCAGGAAAAGGCAAATATTGCAGTGACAATTATTTTTCAAGAAAAGAGGAGAGGGATAGAAAAAGAAATAGATCTGGCTAGTGCAGATAAAATTTATGATTCACAATTGGTGCTATAAGAACTTAGGTCTGTACCGAATATTTTGATTCGATTCGATTCCATCCTGAATAGTGCCCTAAATACATTATTCATATTCGGCCGATAGTGATTTAAATTTGAATACAAGTAATCCTGGACTCTACTGTGCTAAATCCTACTGAAATAAACACTTGATCTCTGATTTCACATTGCTTCTTTTATTTGTTATAAGAACATAAGCATTGCCATACTGGGACCAACTGAAGGTCCATCAAGCCTAGTATCCTATTTCCACAGTGTCCAGTCCAGGTCACAAGTACCTGGCAAGATCCCAGAACAGTAAAAACAGACTTTATGCTGCTTATCCTAGAAATAAGCAGTGGATTTTCCCAAGTCCATCTTAATAATAGTTTATGGACTTTTCTTTTAGGGAACTAGCTAAACCTTTTTTAAACCCTGCTAAGCTAACTATTTTTACCACATTCTGTGGCAACAAATTCTAGAGTTTAATTATATGTTGTGTGAAGAAATATTTTTTCTGGTTTGTTTTAAATTTGCTATTTAGTAGCTTCATTGTATGCCACCTAGTTCTAGTATGTTTGGAAAGAATAAACAAGCGATTCACATCTACCCATTCCACTCCACTCAGTATTCAAGTTTCAAGTAAGTTTATTTAAAGATTTGCTATTTCGCCCATCAAACAGGTACCTGAGCAGCTTATAGAGAGAACAGAGAAGTGAAAGAAAGATGGACAACGACAGAGAAGAAGCGGGTAGGGGAGAACTACAATAATAATAGAAAATGAAGGGTGAAAACATACAAGGAGAGCTGTGTAATCCAGGTCCAATGTGTGGGGACCCCGCTAAGGATAAGCATCAGTGAACAGATGGGTTTTAAGATCTGTTTTAAAGAGTTGAAGGGAGAAGTGGAACCTGAAACGACTGGGTAGTGCTTTCCAAAGTTCAGGGCCCTGAATGGAGAAGATAGCATGCCTGGCAGTCTCATGAACTATGTCACGGAATGAAGGAACAAAGAGTTGGTTCTGTTGAAGGGAACACAATGATTGGGTATTTTATAGACCTCTTTGATATCTCCCTTCAGCCATGTGTTTTCAAAACTGAGGATCCCTAGCCACTTTAGCCTTTCCTCATGGGGAAGTCATCCCATCCATTTTATCATTTTTGTCACCCTTCTACCTTTTCTAATTCCGCTCTATCTTGTAAGAGATGCGGTGACCAGAATTGCACACAGTATTTGAGGTGCAGTCGCAACATACAGCAATACAATGGCCTTAACTTTCTCATTTTTGTTTTCCATTCCTTTCCTAATAATTCCTAACCTATTTGATTTTTTTACCCACCACTGCACACTGAGCAGAGGGTTTCAAAGTATTATGAACAATGACACCTAGATCCTTTTTCTGGGCGGTGGCTCCTAATGTGGAACCTTGCATTGCATCGCTGTAGATAAAGCTGACTACCCATTATTCATGTTCGGTATTTGTATTCAGCCAAATAATATTTTTCATTATTCGTATTCGGCCAAATAGTAAAATATGCTATTTGGTACAGCTCTAATAAGAACATAAGATAAGCCAGGCTGAGTCAGACCAAAATCCATTGAGCACAGCATCCAACCTGGACAGTGGCCAGTTTGAGTCAGAAGGTACTTCGTAGATCCTCCAAATAGATTTATTTTTTTCACAGCTTTCTTTAGTCCACCTGGTTAATAATTTTTTATGGACTTTTCCTCCAGGAACTTGTTCAAACCACTTTTGAATACTGCTATGTTCTATTCACATCATTTATATTCCGCCTTTAACCACAGCTGCAAAGCGGATTACACTGAGTCACTTCTAATATAAAGTTCAATCAGCATATTATAAATGTGAAAAAACATTCAAAACTCAATACAAAGAAAACAAATGGGTTTTTAAAGCTTTGCGAAACTGTAAATATGGAGTGATCTGTCTAATATGATTGGAACACTTTTCCAAATTTTAGCACTTTGGTACACAAAAGAGCATTCCCGAACGGATTTTAACTTAATATTTTTCATTGAAGGAAAATCCAAAGTTAATTTAGAACTACTTCTCAAAGATAATCATGCAGGTGGAATAGATAGAAGCTGAGTCGCATTCTTCAATCCCAAACATGCTACCTTAAAATGCACACACTACTGCATTTTCAACCAGTGTAGCTTAAATTACAATGGAGAAGCCTCCTGAAATTCATCCAACTTAAAAATCAGTTTAGCAGCTGTATTTTATAAAAACTGCATTTTTAAAAACTGCATTTTTTCCTTTGCATTCACATTAATAGCGCAATACAAGATATTACAATAAAGATAGGGTGTTAAAACTGCCTGCGCAATAACCCGAAAATTTCCAGGACTCAGGAATGATTTTATAGCTCTTAATTTACATAAATTAAAAAAGAATTTCATACTAATTTATTGATAAGTTCAAAAGACAGTCCAGAATCTAAAATCACCGCTAAAGCTTTAGATCTGTCCTCAAACTGAAGAATTTCCCCAGACAACGTGGAGGGGCGTAATCGAACGGGGTGCCCAAGTTTTCCTGAGGACGTCCTCGCAGGACTTCCCGGCGAAGGGGCGGGGAAACCCGTATTATCGAAACAAGATGGGCGTCCATCATTTTTCGTTTCGATAATACGGTCAGGGTCGCCCAAATCTCCACATTTAGGTCGACCTTAGATATGGTCGTCCTCGGTTTTCAGCAATAATGGAAACCGAGGACGCCCATCTCAGAAACGACCAAAATCAAGCCCTTTGGTCGTGGGAGGAGCCAGCATTCATAGTGCGCTGGTCCCCCTCACTTGCCAGGACACCAACCAGGCACCCTAGGGGGCACTGCAGTGGACTTCAGAAATTGCTCAGGTGCATAGCTCCCTTACCTTGTGTGATGTTAACTGAAGCAAACTTCTGTATGTCCCCAAACCAAAGTAATTTAGTTTTCTGCTTATTTAATTTAAGGAAATTAGACCTTGTCCAATTCTCCACTATATCTCCAAGAAGAGTCTCATATAGAGTTTTATGTTCAGGACATAACACAAATATGTCATCTACATAGGTAAGTGAAAAAATATCCAAACCAGCCAAATATTTACTCAGAGGACTCATGAAAACATTAAAAAGTTGTGGAAACAGGAGAGAACCCTGTTAAACCCCACAAAATGATAACCAACTCTTTGATTCTTCTCCATTTTTAATTACGCTATACATAAAATTTTTCAAAAAGGCAGTCAATAGAAATAGAATAAAATAAAACATAGAAAAGAAAATAAGATGATACCTTTTTTATTGGACTAACTTAATACATTTTTTGATTAGCTTTCGAAGGTAGCCTTCTTCGTCAGATCAGAAATAAGCAAATTTTGATAAGTAACAGCATATATAAGTGAAACATCAAAGTATTTCAGTGACAGTCTGAAAGGATGAGGGAGGGGTGGACTACGTGAGAAACAGAAAGGGCTGAGAGGATGATGGACAGGGAGATATGCATGGTGATCAGAGGGTGACAAGCAGTGAAATTTCATGGTTTATAATGGGCTAGAAAACCCAGATCTTTGTTAAGTCCTGTCTGGTGGGTGTCAAAATATTTAATCATTTTGACTTCAAAGGTCTTGCGTTCCTGTATTGTTTTATATATTCCCATCCCCACCAGTGCTGGCCTTCTGACAGCCACCCAATTTAAAACACAAGCTAGTGAGAAGCAAACTCTCAACTAAGACCCATAAAGAAGAGAATGGCACACATCCTTGCAATATATCCAGCTGCAAACTATGCCAAAACATTTCACAAGACCCCACAGTCATTCACAAAGGAAAAAATAGTCAACATAAAGGAATCCTTCACATGTTCATCTTCCAATGTAGTATATGTCATCCAGTGTAAAAAATGTGATGAAGGGTGCTATATTGCAGAAGCAAGCCAGATGCTGAAGAAAAGATTTAGATGCAGATTCACTAACTCCACGGAAAGAGCCCTTCCCTTACCGATCCCTTAGCGACTCGGTAAAAAACGGGCATGCATGAAGGAAATCGCATACAAATGAGCTGCTCACTGTTAGCTCATTTGCACGCGATTTCCTTCCTAAGGAGGGGAAGCCGGTTGGCCAGCTGAGCATGCGCAGAGCAGCCAAGCGTTATGCTGGCTGCTCTGCGCATGCCAAAGATGGCTTCATACATGCAGACAAGCTGCATGTATAATAGCTGTCAATAAATTGCTGGGCATTTTGTGCAGCAGAGGGAGAAAGCGGGAGAGAGAATCGGGGATTGGGACATGCGAGGATGCCCAAATCAAAACTATTTGGATGTCCCTTTCGATCAACAAAAAAGGACGTCCCTGACGAGCACTTGGATGTTTTTTCTTCAGATTTTGTGATGGGCGTCCTTCTCTTGGATGCGTTTTTCTTACGACTAAGGTGCCCGAAATGACCACTGCCAGAGAGAATTAGGAAACGGGACGTGCGAGGACGTCCAACTCAAAACTATTTGGATGTCCCTTTCGATTCTGCCCCTTCAGGTCTCTCGTCCAAATAGTTTTGATTTGGACATCCTCGCATGACCTGATCCCTGAGTCTCTCCAGCGGTGGTCATTTCAGGCACCTTAGTCGTATGAAAAATGCGTCCAAATGAAGGACGCCCATCACAAAATCTGAAGAAAAAAACGTCTAAGTGCTCGTCAGGGATGTCCTTTTTTTTTGAGTGAAGGACGTCCAAGTGTTAGGCACTTGAAAGGACGTCCCTGACGAGCACTTGGACGTTTTTGTTTCTTCCGATTTTTGCGATGGGCGTCCTTCTCTGCATGGGTCCCGCTCACAGCAGCCCCAACGAGAGGTGCAGACCTCCCGTTAGATTTTCCACAGTGCATGGGGTCGGAAAACGGCTGTGCATGTGCCTTGCATGCACATTATAATACTAATTAGCTCATTTGCATTCCGTTTTCGTTAGCTGCTACTGTGACAGGAAAATGGCTCGGAGAACCCTTTTGTGCATGTCTTGTTTTAGTACTTGTTTGCTAGAATGGCTAGAACTGGTTTAAAAGTTGCTGGCTCGTTAAGTTTAGTGCATCCGGCCCTTAATTTACATAGACATCACATGAAAAATGCCAGTTCCAACCAGGATGTTACCTCTGTGGGACAGCACTTTACAAAACCAGAACACTGTACTAATGATTTTATGGTGAGAATAC
Organism: Microcaecilia unicolor; assembly: GCF_901765095.1. Lineage (NCBI taxonomy): Eukaryota > Metazoa > Chordata > Amphibia > Gymnophiona > Siphonopidae > Microcaecilia > Microcaecilia unicolor. The sequence continues at coordinate 25,322 of NW_021963013.1, forward strand.
TTAAGGGAAACTTTAAAACAATACAGGAATGCAAGACCTTTGAAGTCAAAATGATTAAATATTTTGACACCCACCAGGCAGGACTTAACAAAGATCTGGATTTTCTAGCCCATTATAAACCATGCAATTTCACTGCTTTGTCACCCTCTGATCACCATGCATACCTCCCTGTCCCTTATCCTCTCAGCCCTCTCTGTTTCTCACCTAGTCCACCCCTCCTTCATCCTTTCAGACTGTCACTGAAATACTTTGATGTTTCACTTATATATGCTGTTACTTATCAAAATTTGCTTATTTCTGATCTGACGAAGAAGGGCCACCTTCGAAAGCTAATCAAAAAAATGTATTGTTAGTCCAATAAAAAAGGTATCATCTTATTTTCTTTTCTCTGTTTTATTTTATTCTATTTCTATTGACTGCTTTTAGAAGTGGACTAACACGGCTACCACATCTCTCTACTCAAAAAGGCAGCAAACCAGTCAAATAACCTGCCTGCAATACCCATCTCACTCAACCGATAAAGCAGCACAGAATGATCGACGGTGTCAAAGGCCACTGAAATATCAAACTGTAATAAAATAACAATCTTTCTTGCCGCTAATAGTTTCCTTACCTCTGTTCTACAGGATGGTTGAAACCCATGTTGAAACCAAGTAGATGACTGAAGATAATCAGAAAATTGTGAATTAACCATATACTCCAAAAGTTTAACAACCAGGGGATGCCAGCTACTGGCCTGTAATTATCTTCTATTGTTAAGTTCCATTCTTTGGAAATGGAGTCAATGCAATTTTAGCTATTTCTGTTGGATAAGATCCTTCTTCTAATATATTTATTTATTTATTAGGATTTATTTACCGCCTTTTTGAAGGAATTCACTCAAGGCGGTGTACAGTAAGAATAGATCAAACATGAGCAATAGGCACAGCAGTAAAAATATTCAAGTTACAATACAAAATATGGCATTGTATACTACTACTTGCAATGACAACACAATACGTAATAGAACATTATAATTTGTAGTGAAGGGTAAGGCAAAGTTGTAACATATAGATGAGTAAGAAAGTAGGAAGAATTAGAAAGTAAAGTGACTGATTTGAAGAAAGTTGCACATAAGGTCAGAGAGATGGTTAGATATCTTCTCAGCTAGGGTAGAAGTGGATAAACATGTCCCGCTGCAGTATGTGCAGCCCGAGTCAATCCTTGTGTGTGTGAGTGAGACTAACAAGTTAGTTACTTCTTACAGCATTACTTATATAGCTATACTTATATAGTTACTTATATAGCATTAACAAAGGCAGTAAGTCAACAAATGATTTCAAATGGTATTTCCTTGAGGTAAAATGAAGAACAGACATCCCAAACCAACCCTTTTGTGCCAAATTTTAAGCACTTGTGACACTAACCCCCCCCCCCCCCCCCCATTTACTAATCTGCTCACTAATGCCGACACAGCCCATTCACTTTGAATAAACTGTCGGCATTGCCAAGCAGCTTAGTAATCATGGGGGTAAGTCTTTAGATACAGAAGAAAAATGTTCACATAATCTATCAGCCTGCATATAATCAGGGTGAATTACACATTGCAACCTAATATAATCTTCTGACATCAAATTAAATGAGCTTCTAATCTTATTCACTTTAGATTGAAAAAATAAAGCTAATTTGTCCGCTGAAGGTTGTAACAGAGTTGGTAAAACCAAAATCTTATCTGTCTCAGTTAATGTCCAATAAATTTTAACAACAATCTAGTGGAGTTCTCTGCATTGCAAACTTGCTGATCATAATAATGCAATTTTGCTTCTCTAATAGCCAAGTTATATTATCTAAGCTGTTCTTTCCAGACCAAGTAAGAGCCATTATCCTTATGTTTCCTCCAATATCTTTCCAGGGATCTACAGGAGCATTTTAATAACATTAAAGATTCTGTAAACTGTGGATTATGTATCCGCATCTGTTTCTTTGTTTATAGAGGTGCCAAACATGGTAAAACAGAAGAATTCCATACCCGTATCATTGGTTGAGGACTAAAGTTATCAAACTCTAATTTAGACAGAACTTCTTGCCAGAAAATATTGGCAGGTGGATACTTGCAGCACATACATTCCTGTATAGATGGCTGATGATTAACATATGCCTTTGGGACCTTCAAATAAAAAATCAGTAACAAATGGTCAGACCAAATAATGGGTTCCCATGAAGTATTATCTACAAATGGTTCTTGATCATTTTCAGAGGAATAGGCAATAAAATCCAGCATATGACCTCGTTATGGGTTGGGCAAATTGGACCAGGTATTACATCTAAAGAAGACAATTGCAAAAATTGAACAGTAGATGTATTTGATGCATCATCTAACTGTAAGTTTAGATCTCCTAAAATGACACAATCACTAAACTTCATGCTATACTGACCAATTCACAGATCTTGGACTGGACCAAATTCCAAATACTAGGGGGTTGGTATAGCAAAAGAAAGCCTAGAGAGCCCTTATAATGATTATCTATTACACTCTAAATTCTCCTCCACAGATTTTTCCACTAATTTAAAATGATAAAAGTCCTTATATATCATAGCCCCCACTCCTTTTATCCTGTCTATGTGAATATATAGCTTTATATCCTGATGGATATATATATTTAATAGAAGTAGGGAGGCTGAATCAGAAATCCGAGTTTTGGTTATAAATACCAGGCCCACCTTAGAATCTCTTTTTTTTTATTTATCATTTTACTTAATTACATTCACATTTATCACATAAATGTAAGGAAATACAGAAATTAATATAAAAAGGAAAACATTTTCTCTCAACAATATATATTTACATAATTGTCCACAATTGGAAGATCCAAGATCAGGAAAACAATCTTAAAGAAAATAAGAAAAACTCAAAATGGTTAATCTTACACTTCACATTTTCTGAGGGAGGAAGGTTAATCGGTTATTGCAGTGGTAACTGAAGGAAGTTGCTGCAGAGCATTCTTCATCTGTTTCCACAAACTCTTATAATTTCTTAGGTTCAAACAAATAAGTAATAAGGAAATAAACCACTTACAAGGGAATTGCGCTAGGAAGGTCCCACCTAGGGCAATGATTCCTGGCTTAAAAGCCAAGACTTCACATCTCCCAGTCTGCGATTCCCTTGATATGTCAAGAAATATATGCATCTTTGAACCCAAAAAACTATCAACCATGTATCGGAAATACAATTTCAAAACATTGTTCCTATCTAAATCAAAGATGAAAGTCACTAATAATATAACTCTATTTATAACTTCTGAATTTTCCAAAATGTCGGTTAAACTTGCATCTCTTTTCTCTGATAAAGAAGATTCATATCAGGATTTCTACCTGTTGCCCTGGATGTCTAAGTTTCAGAAAGCTTTATTTTGTGCACTGCTCCATTGGAGAGATTAGAAGTTGCGCCCTTGATCCCCAGTGATTGCTGTATTCTTGAATTGGAAACTGGCAATTGGACTCTGTAAGAGCTTAGGTGCAATAAATGTTTCTGGGTTGATATTCAAAGCCAGTTAACTGGGCAAGAGAGCCTTTGGCCCAGTTATTTATTTATTTATTTATTAGGCTTTATTTACCGCCATTTTGAAGGAATTCACTCAAGGCGGTGTACAGTAAGTATGGCATAGTATACTACTTACTGTACAATGTCAACACAATACGTAATAGAACCTTTCAATTGATAGTGAAGGGTAACGGAAAGGTGGAACATATAGATGGGTAAGAAAGTAGGAAGAATTAGAAAGTAAGAGTTAGAAATGCCAGTTAACTAGCATTGAAGGGGCCCTGAAGCAATATTCAGAGGCACCTATCCAGATAGTGCCATTGAATATCCCCTCTAATCATTAAAACCAAAACTTGCTATTGTGTGAGTGGACTGGGACAGAGTTGGGGCAAAGTTGGTACTTAACTGGACAAGTGCCAATATTAATTAAATTAACGTCCAAATAGGACGACATAAATAGCAGTCTATCTTTTGGCCTGTTTAATTTAACCAGTTATGGGCTGAATATTGGCATTTATCTGGTAGACTGACAGCTGTCCACACATACCTGGATATTTAATGTTGGTACCTGGACATGGCCTGGCATTGAATATCTGGACATAATTTCAGCAGCGTCAGTCAGAGTTTAAAAAACCGCTAATCACCACTGGCTGAATAATGGATAAAATAAATGTTCAGAACATTAATGTTTATGGGTCTTTTGTAGACCATTTATATTTTAGACATTTATGTTCTAAAATGGATGCTTCTGCCACACATAACCAGCACATACAAGTGTATTTCACCATGGACATTGGCAGATCCTATTCTAAAATACTTGCAGAACTTTACGCATCTCAACCTGATGTCTTAATTCCAATTTGTATGTCTTTTCTAAAATGCTGTTCCACATCAACAGGCTCACCATTATTCATTTTGGGGAGGGGGAGGGGAATTCATCAAGGTGCGGTAAAAGTTTGCTTTTTACTGCACCTTGATGTCCTGCAGAATTCAGCAACTTGCGGGATCCTGGTACTACAGGTTGCTGAATCCCACCTTAAAAAGCACAATAAAAGCACAATAAAATAACCCTAGCTCCCAGGCCTTCAGGGTCCCCATAGAAATCTGACCCCTAGTGGTAATTGTGCAATTCTGAGAGCAATGCTGGATGGGGCAGGAGTGATTGGGCACGGCTCCTGCCTGAACACCCCTTGGATCCCCCTGGACAACCACTCCAAAGACCCCCCAGACCCCTCCAATGGACCACCAATGCTGTGCAATATAGCCCCTGTGGAGCATAGAGACAGGGGGGTCTTGTTCAGGGGGGGGTCCGTTGCCAGAGGGGAGGGTCTTTATTGGGAAGGGGGTTTGCTGGAAGGGAGGAGGGACCCAGTCCTGTAGGCTTAATGCTCACAGTCAGTAAAATAATCCCATCAAAAACTGGGGTTATTTACTATGCTTTTTAGCATATTTAGCATCTCATTACTCCCTAACCCGCAGCCACCTAAATTTGACCGCGGTATTTTAAGTCAAGCAGCATTGGGGACAAATAATTCATGTAAAGAGCAAAATAACATAAGTTATTGCCCTAATGCTGCTTGACGAATCCCCGCCCCTAATTTGTTTACACCTTCAAAAGAAAAAAAAATCTATTAAATTACTAAGTCAAGACCTACTTTTGCTTTAAGTGGTACAGTGGGGGAAATAAGTATTTGATCCCTTGCTGATTTTGTAAGTTTGCCCACTGACAAAGACATGAGCAGCCCATAATTGAAGGGTAGGTTATTGGTAACAGTGAGAGATAGCACATCACAAATTAAATCCGGAAAATCACATTGTGGAAAGTATATGAATTTATTTGCATTCTGCAGAGGGAAATAAGTATTTGATCCCCCACCAACCAGTAAGAGATCTGGCCCCTACAGACCAGGTAGATGCTCCAAATCAACTCGTTACCTGCATGACAGACAGCTGTCGGCAATGGTCACCTGTATGAAAGACACCTGTCCACAGACTCAGTGAATCAGTCAGACTCTAACCTCTACAAAATGGCCAAGAGCAAGGAGCTGTCTAAGGATGTCAGGGACAAGATCATACACCTGCACAAGGCTGGAATGGGCTACAAAACCATCAGTAAGACGCTGGGCGAGAAGGAGACAACTGTTGGTGCCATAGTAAGAAAATGGAAGAAGTACAAAATGACTGTCAATCGACAAAGATCTGGGGCTCCACGCAAAATCTCACCTCGTGGGGTATCCTTGATCATGAGGAAGGTTAGAAATCAGCCTACAACTACAAGGGGGGAACTTGTCAATGATCTCAAGGCAGCTGGGACCACTGTCACCACGAAAACCATTGGTAACACATTACGACATAATGGATTGCAATCCTGCAGTGCCCGCAAGGTCCCCCTGCTCCGGAAGGCACATGTGACGGCCCGTCTGAAGTTTGCCAGTGAACACCTGGATGATGCCGAGAGTGATTGGGAGAAGGTGCTGTGGTCAGATGAGACAAAAATTGAGCTCTTTGGCATGAACTCAACTCGCCGTGTTTGGAGGAAGAGAAATGCTGCCTATGACCCAAAGAACACCGTCCCCACTGTCAAGCATGGAGGTGGAAATGTTATGTTTTGGGGGTGTTTCTCTGCTAAGGGCACAGGACTACTTCACCGCATCAATGGGAGAATGGATGGGGCCATGTACCGTACAATTCTGAGTGACAACCTCCTTCCCTCCGCCAGGGCCTTAAAAATGGGTCATGGCTGGGTCTTCCAGCACGACAATGACCCAAAACATACAGCCAAGGCAACAAAGGAGTGGCTCAGGAAGAAGCACATTAGGGTCATGGAGTGGCCTAGCCAGTCACCAGACCTTAATCCCATTGAAAACTTATGGAGGGAGCTGAAGCTGCGAGTTGCCAAGCGACAGCCCAGAACTCTTAATGATTTAGAGATGATCTGCAAAGAGGAGTGGACCAAAATTCCTCCTGACATGTGTGCAAACCTCATCATCAACTACAGAAGACGTCTGACCGCTGTGCTTGCCAACAAGGGTTTTGCCACCAAGTATTAGGTCTTGTTTGCCAGAGGGATCAAATACTTATTTCCCTCTGCAGAATGCAAATAAATTCATATACTTTCCACAATGTGATTTTCCGGATTTAATTTGTGATGTGCTATCTCTCACTGTTACCAATAACCTACCCTTCAATTATGGGCTGCTCATGTCTTTGTCAGTGGGCAAACTTACAAAATCAGCAAGGGATCAAATACTTATTTCCCCCACTGTATGTATTTATACGGCCAGTAGTGTTGATTTTTAATATAGTGTCAACCATTTTGCCTGGTACTGACATTAAGCTTACCAGTCTATAGATCTGGAATCACTCCTGCAGCCCTTTTTAAAAAAATAGTGCTACATTGACTACCATCCAATCCACAGGTATTGTGCTGATTTTGAATGGCAGGTTACAGATTTCTAATAACAGGTTACAATTTAATGTCTGAGCTCTTTCAGGAGTCTGGCGTGAACACCATCCAGTCGTTATAATGTGTTACTCTTTAGTTTGTCATTTTGATCTATTATACCTTATAGACTTACAGTGACGTGCTTTAGTTGCTCTGAATCATCACCATCAAAGGATGTTTCTGGTGTGAGTATGACCCCAGCATTATACTTAGTAAAGAAAGAGGCAAATAAATCATGTATTTTTACTCCTTGGGTGCTCCTTTTAGCCCTTGGCCATCCTGCGATCCAGCTGACATCCTCATGTTTTTTGCTTTGGATGTACCTGCCTATACAGCAAGCTTCATTTCAAAGTCTCTCTTGGCCTGCCTTGCTACTTTCTTGCATCTAACTTGCCATCCCTGTCTTCTTAATTAAGATCTGCTTTCCATTTTCTGAAAGATGCCTTTTAGGCTTTCACCGCCTCCTCCACCTTACCATTAAATTATGTTGGCAGTTTTTGGGCCTTCTTTCAACCTTTTTTAATGCATGCAATATTATTTTATCTTGGATTCTAGAATGGAACATGCTTTAGGCAATTTCTTGACCCTGGCAACTGTTCAGTTTAGATTTTTTTCTGATTAATTTCCTCATTTTTCATAGTCTCCTTTCTTGCTACAACTGTATTATTTTTAGTGCCTTCCAGTGATGACAGATTTGATTGCATTATGTCTACTATTGCCTGACAGCCTCACTCATCATTTTGCACTATGGCCTGTGTACCAGTAAGGACTTCATCTAAAGTAGTTTCCCCTCTGACCAGTTCCTGAACCAGCTGCTTCATGAAGCAGTCATTCATGGCATCTAGAAAAGTTTACCTCCCTAGTATGCCTTGATGAGATATTTACTCAATTAGGAGTCCTTTTACAAAGGTGTGGGAGGGCCTATGCATACAGCACACGTCAAATCAGCACTACCACCCGGCTAGCATGTGAGCCGGGTGGTAATTCTGAATTTGGGACGTGGCAAATCCTGCAGTAGAAGATAATTTTCTATTTTCTATGGCCTCTTACCTGGTGGTAAACAGCAGTTGGCATACGCTGTATGTTTACCATGCAGGTAGCGCATGAGATTGAGATCTTACCACTTGGTCAGTGGGTGGCAGTAAGGTCTCAGACAGAATATGGACACACACTGGTTTCAATTTTAGCGCACGTCCTATTAGGATATTCCTACATCTGAATTTTTTCAGTATTTCTTGACCATACCTTACTGAGTAAATGAGTTTCCTGAGTAACTCTTGGCTTTCCCCTGGGTTATAATTTTAAAGCTGCTCTGTTTCCTTTTTACATATTGATGCCAGCAGCTTGGCTCCACCCTAATTAAGGTGAAGTCCTCAATTCCCTCCACTTCTTCCGAAGTTCTTCTGCATCTCAATTCACTTTGTAGTAGATCCCTACCCAGAGTTTTTGCTTGGTATGTGCACTGACTTTCTGGCCTGCAGGGCCAAACAGGGTCCTCTTTTGTTTGAGGATCTCCTTCATCATTATATTCACCTCAGCAGGTGAGAAATTGGATTTTGTCAGCAGGCTTTTTTCCTGGAAGCCATTATGCAGATGTTAGGGCAGCATAGACTTGTGGGCTTCTAAAATGGAGTGCTACATGTAAAAATAGATCTTTTACAGATGTGGAAAAGGAAGCTCATTGGACGCCAGCTTTTTATAGTTATTCTCTTATAAAATTGATGTTGGTTTTGCACATTTAGCTGATTTAAATGTGGATCAGCCTATTTTAATACCCCAAAACAAAAAACAATAGCAATCACCCATGGTCAAACTCAAAATACAATAACAATGAGAATGAGAAAATGCTGCTATGCAACAAGTGCAAAAAGTGGAGAAAAAAGAGAAACCTCAGCAGAAACGTGAGTTGAAACCAACCACACGTCAAAAAAACCCATCATAGGACCCTCTAAAAAAACTCCACCCAAAACACATCATTACTGCAAAAAAAAAAAAAAGTGGCATATTAATGGAAAACCAAAAAAGCGTATTGCAACATTCTCAACATCCCAAATTAGAAGAACAATTCCATAGCAGTGCCTCTCACAAAAAATATTTGTACTTATTCAATCAGGGGCGCAGTAGTCTATCTTCTCAAATATGAAGGCATTCCAGAATGCACCCCTCTTCAAATACAAATGCGACCAACCATCAGGCTTATTTTCGAAAGGGATCGCCGCGATCTTCCGACACAAATCTCCTGATCCCGGCCAAATCAGTATTATCGAAAGCCGATTTTGGCCGGCTTCAACTGCTGTTTCGTCGCGGCGCCGGCCAACCTTCAAGGGGGCGTGTTGGTAGGGTAGCGAAGGCGGGACAGGGGGCGGGGCGGGGGTGTGGGTACAAGATGGCCGGCTTCACCTTATAATGGAAAAAAAGAGGCCGGCTCGAATTTCGCTGGCCAGACTTGGTCCATTTATTTTTAGGACCAAGTTTGGAAAAAGTGCCCCAACTGAACAGATGACCACCGGAGGGAAGCGGGGATCACCTCCCCTTACTCCACCAGTGGTCACCAACCCCCTTCCACCCAAAAAAAAATAAATTAAACTTTTTTTGCCAGCCTGTATGCCAGCCTGAAATGTCATACCCAGCTCCTTGACAGCAGTATGCAGGTCCCTGTAGCAGTTTTTAGTGGGTGCAGTGCACTTCAGGCAGGTGGACCCAGGCCCATCCCCTCCTACCTGTTCCACTTATGAGGTTAATGTAGAGCCCTCCAAAACCCCCCCAAACCCACTGTACCCACATGTAGGTGCCCCCCTTCACCCCTTAGGGCTATGGTAATGGTGTAGAGTTGTGGCGAGTGGGTTTTGGGGGGGATTTGGGGGGCTCAGCACACAAGGTAAGGGTGCTATGCACCTGGAAGCTATTTTTAAAAAATGTTTTTAAGTGCCCCCTAGGGTGCCCGGTTGGTGTCCTGGCATGTGAGGGGGACAGTGCACTACAAATGCTGGCTCCTCCCACGGCCAAATGCCTTGCATTTCGCCGGGTTTGAGATGGCTGGGCCCGGTTTCCATTATGGCTGAAAAACGAAGCCGGCCCTCTCATATAAACCCGACGATCCTTCTCTAAACCTGGCGAGTGATTTGGCTGGCGCCAAGCGTATTTCGAAAATATGCTTGGCTCCGCCCGCTTATGGCGCCGGCCCCGAAGATGGCCGGCCATCGATTTGGCCGGCGCCGTTCGATTATGCCCCTCCATGCATCCCAACAGGTGTTCCCTGTTTCACAAATTGCTGCTTCAGGGGGAGATGCTCTCCACTGTGGCTTAAAAATTTAAAGGTGGCGCTGGGTCAGTGAAAAACGCCAAGGATTAATACTCATGCAATTCTGTAACGCCACCCATTGGAGGAAACCCACCAATAGGGGAAATCTAAAATAATACCGACTATTCTATCTTAGCTTTCAAACCAGCTGGCTCTACTGTGTTAAAGGCGTAAATCCACCATTGTTCTTCTTGGATTAGCATTCTCTTAAAATTGCCCCAACAATCTAAATGTTGGACTTAATTTAATACCATACATTTTAAATCAGAAAAAGAGTGGCCTTTAGATATGCAATGTAGAACCAAAGGTGCCGACATCTTGTGAGTAGCTAAACAGGATCTATATCTGAGCAGATTGCTACAGCTATAAATCCACGTTTGGTCTACTTAAATCCTATTCTTGCTTTGCTTCTACAGATATTTTGTTCTCTTTTGCTTGGAATAAGAACCTTGGTGATCGCTTAAGTTGTAGTGATGTATGGTATACTAAATATTGTTTACCCTGTGATTTAGACAACGGGGTCCATTGTAAGTGCGGTCATTGTTTATTGTGTTTTGTTATGATGGAAACGACATTTGTTTGAGGATCTTTGTTCTGGTAAACAGCGCTGCCCTATATAGCAAACTACATGTCAATCTACAGGAGTCATCAGATGCCCTTGTCAGCTACTCTATATAGGTCAGACATCACGATCATTGTCTGTTCGGCTTGTGGAACAGAGTAGAATAGGTAGTTATAAAACACAAAATATCAGATCACTGCTTATTGTTCTTGCATGCCAATCGAGCTTCCCTAGGATTATAAAATGCTTACTTGGTCGCCTATTTAATGATGGGTGCAGGATAACCTCTCTCTCAATAAACTTAAATTGTAAAGATTCTGCTTTGCTTCTAGTTTTAATTAATTGATGATAATGCTATGTTGTAATTCCTGGTTTGTCTAGTCTCTTTGTATGTAACCCTCATAGAACTGTGTGTATTTTGGGCTATAAAAATAAAATGTTAGGCTATGTTATTCTTCATTGCTTCTGCAAATATGTCTATATCGCAAAAACTGGGCATAAGGGATACCCATTTTCATATCTTCCTATATGTTGGTAGCCTTTATTGGGTGCCACATCTTCAACTAATCTGTCAGCTTCCAGGCTTCACTGGGGATTATGCCAACGTCACACTCAGTTCCAGTAAAGTTGCTTATCTTTAAATGTTTCAGTATGCAGATGGAAGCCATAAGAACTTGGTTGAGGGTTGGAGAGCTGCTATATGAAAGTGAAACTCAAATTGCTCTATCCAGGAAAGATGAAAGTCAACTTTGGACAATAAGAGCAATACCTTTGAGAATCCTGGAGGACTACAAGGATGCATTGATTTTTCTTTCAGAAATCAAAAATGGAGATGCAGCAACTCATATGTGCTATAGGATACCAACAGGGAGTACAGGGAGTAATTGTAGCTAGGAGATAACATAATATTGATTTTTGATTTGCCCTGTTATTATAATCAGGAACAAGAGTTTGGATTTAAGTGAGATTCTTGATTAGAAGTGAACTAACTGCAGAAAATCTTTGAGCAGCTGGGAGACTTAGAAAGAATTAGCAAGACAATTTACAAAGGTTGTATAATTTGAGAGATTCAGGTCTCTAGGCAGATTTGTTATTGAGGGCTGTGAAATGTGAAATCTGACTCTGCACAAGAGTACTATGAACAGGACCGCCGAGAGCCAGAGCCGGGCCCGGGACAAGGCCGCCCCTGCCCCCCCCCCCCACCCGAGGTCATCGTCGCCACCGGGCCCCCCCACCCGAGGTCGCTGGGCCCCCCCTCCACCCGCTACCAGGCCCTGAACTAACCTTAAACGCCTCCTTCCTATCCTTTCACCACCTTCGCGGCAAGCAGCAGCAGGGCAGACTTCTCCTTCCTTCCGGACACGGAAGGAAGGAGTGGCCTGCCCTGCTGCTGCTTGCCGCGAAGGTGGTGAAAGGAAAGGAAGGAGGCGTTTAAGGTTAGTTAGTTCGGGAGCGACGGAGGGCGGGCCTGACTGCGGTGGCTCTGAGCCCCCTCCGGAGGCCCGGGCCCAGGGACTTTTGTCCCCCCTGTCCCCCCCTCTCGGCGGCCCTGACTATGAAAACAAAAGGGAATCTTTTAGTGCCTTGGTAGAGTGAAAGCTCTTCCACAGAGTTCCTGTGAAATGTAAAGGGCATTTATGTCTATCCCTTAAATGTTTAATTTTAGTGACCAAAAAGGGAACTGTTGTAGAGGCTAGTTTTTGGAGGTGGAGGAAATTTACAGGTTGGGGGACAATTGTAAGGAGGTAGTTTTTGTGATGGGGCAGTTTGCAGTATAGAGGGCAGGGAGGAGTAGTTTTGGGAGTGAAGCAGTTTGCAATGTGATGGGCAGTTATGGGAAGGTATTTTTTGGGCGTGGGACAGTTAGTGGGATGGTGGGCAGCTGCTACGGGTAGATTTTAGAGATGGGGCAGTTTGTGGGATGATGCAGCATTGGTGGCGGTATTTTACTTGGGTGGGTGTTGCTTCATAGAGGTAAAGTTGCAAGGAATAGTTTGTAGGGCTTTGGTCAAGTTTCAGGGGTAGTTTTTAGGGGTGGGGCAGTTTGCAAGGTGATATGGCAGTTGCAGAGGGATATTTTTTGGGGGGTCGGACAGCTTGTAGGGCGCTGGGGCAGTTGGAATGGGTGATGCTTTGGGATAAAGCAATTTGCAAGGGGTGGGTAAAACTGTGTGGAGGTAATTTAGGGAAGAAGGGCAGTTAATGTGGTAGGTTTGGAGGGAGGGCAGTTTTTGGCATGAAGCAGTTTGTAGGGGTGGCACAGTAGTTGTGGGGTGGTAGTTTTTAGGGGTGGGGTAGTTTGTAAGGTGGCCGGCAATTGTGGAGGACAGTTTTAGGGTGTGGGAAAAGTTTGAGCACAGAGTATTTTGGGGGTTGTGGATAGTTTGGGAGGTTGGGAGAGTAGAGAATAGGGAGAAGCAGTTTGAAAGGATGAATTCCCTAACTCAATGGTTCCCTGGTCCTGGAGGCACCCTAGCCAGTCAGATTTTAAGGACAATGAATATTCATGAGAGAAATTTGCATGCAGTGGAGGCACTGGCAGTACATGCAAATTTCTCTCATGGGTATTCATTGTGAATATCCTGAAAATCTGGGTTTGGGAACCACTGCCTAACTGCTGTGTTTCACCCTAGTTTCTAAGGGGACAAGTTATTAAGCTGTGTTAGGGCTTTAAGTCATGTTATTTGCCCCTTAATGCGTTTATAGGGCCCAAACACAGCCTGCCAAAATTTGCCATGGTGATATTTAAGTTACATAGTAATGAGATGCAAAATATGCAAATATGCCATTTTGTGGAAGGTTAGCACAGAGTGGAAGGAAGACGTTGTAAGAACTGCCGGAAGTTCAATGTCTTCAAAAAATATATTTTATTCTGCAAGGTCTTTCTTGCATCAAAATACCAAGCAAAGAACCTAATAATGCCTCCACGCCATAGCCCTTGTAAAATATTTGATGCTGTGAATCAAAGATGCCATGAATGTCCACAAAGTCCTGTAATTGGGGAAAGCACAACACATTCCAACAAGTGAGTAAATTGTTGGAATGTGTTGTTCTTAGGACCCTGTGGACTTTCATGGCTTCTTGATATTGATATGGGAGGATAGAAACTCAGATCGGACATATCCAAAGTGGATTTCTTTAGAACTGGACAAATGCTGGCTCTTTTTATTGGTCTTGTAACTATACCAGTGCTAAACAACATTTGAACAGTATGTTGTTAACTTGATTCACTTTGTGTTGGCAGCATTTTCAATCAACTTGTTGGACACGGATCCAACACTGATGTAGCAGTATGCAATTTATGAACAAATTGTACAGATACTGTTACTAGCGATCTCATCAAAGAATTGGAGTGTCTATACTACCCTCAGGTACTATTTTTTGGGAACAAATCAGTGACTTATGCATGTTTTAAATTTTGTTCTCAAATAATGTACTAATACGTCAGATTCTAAAATACAAATACTCTTCAATTCTATTGGATCAGTTGTTAATTGATGAATATCCTACATTGGGCGTGGGAGCAAGCTCCGGCCATTAACAGCTGACGCGGGATGCTGTGGGACACATAAATCGCTACACCTAGCAACTAACATCTGACTGTGTGGCTTCTCTACATACTTTTCTGCAGTGCCAATATCATCTGCTTCAGTAGTCATAAGTTTCCCAGTTAATCTGCATCTTGAGCATGGGGGCACTTTACACCCTTTGCTATCCTGCATTGGGCTTGGGATAAAGCTCCACCCATTAACAGCTGACGCAGGATACTGTGGGACATTCAGATCACTGCACCTAGTGGTGCACTGCCGCACAGTGCTGCATCTAAGGAACGAGCCAAAGATGCGCACCTTAGCATGCACCTTTGTGTAGCGATGGAAGTTGTTGTAAGATCTTGCTAAGTTGGTAGAAAGTACAGTTTGTATAATTGAAATGAAAATACTTTTATTGTTGGGTGGTATCAATGATAACGTGGATTTTGGGGGTTGGGGTTTACCTGTATCGTATTTCAAGCTGTATCTACCCAAAACTGAAAATAGACAGTCAGCTGGTTTTCTTTTAGATTGTTCATTGCATATGCCAAAGTCTATAGAAGTCTTGATTAGAAATATAAAACAGCATTTGTATAGACAGAGATCAGACCACTCTAGTAGAGGAGGGTATAGAAGGTGTTAAGAAGGTTCCCTTGCAGCACATGTAAAGCTCTGAACCTGTTCCCATAACTGTCCTCTATGTGAATTCTTGTTTCCTGAGCAACAAAGCTGAATTAATTAAAGATTGGATAGTCGAGGCTCAACCTGGATTTGTCTGTTTCACTGAAAAATGGTTACTCCTAGATAATGATCCTGTTTGAATGATTTATGCCCTGTGGGATATAAGTATTTATCTTTAACTCAGCAGGGGAGAAGAGGAGGTGGGATTAGTAGATTTCTTTAATATTAATTTGGAAGAAACTTTTATTTCTTCATCTCTAGAGATCTTATGTTACATGCCAGAGATGGTTGTTATGATTTTGTAGGAAAACATGTTTTAAACTCACCCTGTAATCTATTATTGGGGATGTTAACTTACATTTAGAGTTATTGAATAATATAAATGTTATTGAATTGAGGATATTTTTAGATACTTTGGATTTTAAATTACCTATGCCTCAATCTACCCATGAGAAAGGGCAGCATTTAGACCTAATGGGCTAGTCTTATGTTTCTTTTGGCAAAATTATTTTTTCCACACCAAGCTGGAATCAGATAATTTGGTTGGATCACTTTCTAGCTTAATTTACTGTCACTTGGTCACTATCTCCACAGAGAAATAAGAATAACTCTGGGTCTAGCCCTGCAAAAAGATCATATAGGCAAAAGATTGATCAGACCTAATGTTGGAAAGCCATTGCGTCTCAAATCCCAATATCAGAGAGAGAACAGCTTGCTTAGATGAAAGATTGGATCAATTACTGTTTAGCAGTGTTAGGTAAAATAGCTCCAGTTTATGAAAAGAAAATACAGCAGCCAGATAATAAATGGTACACAGCAGATTTAATAAAATTAAAACATAGCTGTAGGTTGCTAGAATGAAAATTGAGGAGAGATAAATCAAATTTAAATAAGCTTAATTGGAGGGAGGTAATAAACATCTAAAAAAAGCCATTGTTTATGCTAAGAAGGAGTACTATTCTATGATTATAGCCAGAAATATCTCCAATGTGAGTAAATTGTTTCAAACAGTAGATAGGCTGATTGATATTTCACATGCTTGTAAGACATCTAGATAATTGCTACCTAAAGCTAACCAGTTAGCTTGCTATTTTCAAACAAAAAATTAAGATTCTTTTTGAGTCATTACATGTCCAAAATGAGAAGATTAACAGATCTCAGTATGTTTATCTGATGGACGAGGGTTGGCTGTCACAGTCAGGATTTCATATGGATCATAGTACTGAGATTATTTCTGGTTACTCTTTTAAACTACATTAGACATCTTTTGAGCACAGACCAAAAAGCCTTGGTTATGCAACTAAATCTTTCTAGTGTATTTGATCTGGTTGATCATGAGGTTTTGCTTGAAATTCTTCACCGGTAAAGTTCTTTCATGGTTTAAGGGATTTTTAGCCTTTAGATCCTATCGAGTTAAGATGCAGGGAGTTTTATCTGAAATTTGGTCTGTACCTTCAGGTGTACCTAAGGGCTTCCCTTTATCACCAGTGTTATTTAATGTACTTATGACCTCTCTGGGTAAACATCTAGAAAAAGAAGTCTACACTAGTTATATATATGTGGATTACATAACTATAGTTTTTCCTGTCCTTTCTGATCTAAAAGATACGTATGATACTATTTCTCACAGTTTTTAAACTGTTGCAAATTGGATGGCCTCTCATTATCTTAAATTAAATAGAGAAAAAACAAAATTTTTGTTTTTGGGGGCAAGACAGAATCGAATCATAGATTTTAATCTTATGATTGATGGAGAATTATATTTATTAGATCGTTCTATCAAAGTTTTTGGAATTATACTGGATGATAAACTATCCATGGACCATCAAGTTAACTTAGTTGTGAAGAATTACTTTTACATCATGAGAAAGTTAAGAAGTATTCAGAAATATCTCCTAGAAGATCTATTTGGATTGGTGGTTCAATCATTAAATCTTAGCAGATTAGATTATTGTAATATTATGTAATTGGGTTCACCAAAATGTATATTGACAAAAATTCAAACTATCCAAAATGTGGCTATGTGTCTGACTTTTTCTCTCAAAAAATCAGACTGAAGTACACCCTATTTTATTAAGTTACACTGGCTTCCTATTGAAGCCAGAGTGTTTTTTTAAATTAGGTTGCTTATTATTCAAGATTATATGGTTTGATACCCCAATACATGATCTTTCTCATTTGCTATTCAAAATTTCAACTATTTTGCAGTAATCACAATTTATCTTTGTTTTCTTTTCCTAGTCCTCGTGAGATTTTATCAAAGAAATTGTTTACTGGTTTATTTGCATACCATGCAAATGGTTGGTGGAATTCTACTGTTTTAAAATAAGGCACATTTTTAGCTATGACACTTTTAAGAAAGAATTAAAAACATTTTTGATTAGGAAATATGTGATTGCAAACTAATACTTTGCAGAATTTTATTAATAATTTTGTTTATACCTATTTTATTATTGTTACATCCTAGATCCATTTTGATCTAGTATTCTTTGTTGAAATCCGCTATGATCTATTTGATTGGTATTAGTGTGCTATAAATGAACTAACTGTAACTATATGGCTGACTCAAAGAACTATGCAACCTTTGAGCAAAATATTGTCTTTTACTTTTTTCTAATAACAACTAACAAACAGCGAGTGTTGAATGACAATTGTGAAACAAATTCCTACTCAATGAGAAACAGAGGAGGAGAGGACCTCAGACCAGCGCCACCTTTTTAATCAATAGAATGATATTCATGTGGCCATAATCATATAATCACTGGCCCTCTACCAACCTCCGCCCTCAATATTAATTTGTATGCTGCTACTCTATGACGGTGCTGCCTATCGCCCCCGTCTTAACATATATTAACCACCACAGCTACTTAGCTCATAGCTGCTCCAACCAGGGGCTCCCCGACGGTCCCGTTTCGCCACTAGGGCTTTGTCAAGGGAAAAGCTCCTTGCAGCATCAAACTGTGGTAAGTATCTAGAAAGCAAACATACAACAAACATTCAATATCTTACATGTCTCACAAAAATCTACAAACACCTTAAGGATTGAATCAGCCACTCAAATAATATTTACCGGACAAGCTAGTGAAGCCGCCGAAAAGGTATGTGCCAAAATTACCCACAAACCCCTGGGCATTTAAACCCTACTGGGGGGGGGGGGGAACAGCTGATTAGACGTGATTAGACGTCACGTCCGGCACATACCGATCTTTTTTTTAAAAACTGGTGGAAAATCTGGCATGCCGGAAATTGCTATGCTACTTTAATCATCTATATTTCAAACGAGACAGCAATTCTGTGAAAGCCCAACAGAAAATAAAGTGGTAGAAAAGTATGTAAAACCACAATCACATTCGCATATGCTCATACAATAAACAGTTCAACCAACCACGCATCCTCGCAGATTGAATGTTAACCCCACAGCTACCAATTGGTAAAGGGGAATAAAAAACTAACCCTTCCCTCCCAACTATATAAGGACAGAGACTACACAGGCATAATGTTGTGCTCAAAAAGTATATATCCCTGTCTCAAAAAATACATACCAATCGATCTTGGCATTTAAACCAACAGGTTCTACTGCATGTAACTGAAAGATCCATTTTTGTTCCAACTGTAACAGTCGTCTATCAATATCCCCCCTTCGAATTTTAGGGGCAACTCGATCGATCACTTGCACCAAAAATTCTTCAAAGGTGTGTGAAGCTGATAAACAATGAGAGACCAAAGGAGCGCCAGGGTGGGAATGGATTACGCTATGTCTGTGTTCGTTCATCCTAATGTTGACAGGTCTGATGGTTTTGCCCACATATATTTTAGCACAGGGGCATTGTAAGACATATACGACATGAGTAGATCTACAATCAGTATGGCTCTTAAGATGGTATTTCTTGTGGTTCACCGGGTTAATGAACTCATTCCCCTCCACAGTGATCTTACATGTCCTACACCGGCCACATTTGTAATGGCCGGCATTCTCTAAAAAGGATGGATCCGCACTGATCAAAGGTAGTTCAGATGGACTAAGTAGTTCTCTAATATTACGTCCTCTAGAAAAAGCAATGAGTAGTTCTTGTTCTTGAAACAAACGATGCGAACGCAACACATCCCAGTGGGAATGCAGGGTGCGTGCTAAATGTTCACTGCCAACCGTGTGTCTCATCACACAAACTGTCTTGTTGGCATCTGATGTTTTGTTTCTGGGCACAAAGAGGAGATCTCGGTTGATGTATCTTGCTCTCCTGTAGGCTGATTTCAACACCCGCAGGGGATATCCTCTTTCTAACAACTCATCAAAGAGAACTTTAGAATGTTCTTTAAAGTCATCAATAGACGAGCAAATGCGGTGGAACCTCAAAAATTGAGAATAAGGTAGGCTACGCCGTAAAGCTGCGGGATGACAACTGGTATATTTACTTTTTTCTACCATTCTATGAGACATGTGCATTACAGATCGATACCCTTCTTTGTCTGTCACCATCAATGTATTTTGCCATTTCCTTTCTGCCCTATGAAGGGCTGTCTTCTGCTATTGTAACTCCTTGGAATATCAAAGTATAGAATGAACCCTTTGATAAGATTACACAGGGGCCTGTCCTCAGGCGCCTCCCATCTCTGCAGTAAACAGGAAGTTGCATTAGAGTAGGCAGAACGCGCCTGAGAAAAGGCTCAGATGCTGGCAGAAGGCTGACTATGTGAATCTCCGGTACCGGAGGGAGAATGCTACAGGGCAGTGAAAATGACCACGCGGATGGGAAATAGCGGGCGAAAGATGTAAGACTTGGGGGGGGGGGGTAAAGAAGGGAGAAAGGTTCACTTCCACTCCCATCTATTAAACCTCCTTGGGCAGCTCTATCTAGTCCATTGTAAACAAGGAATCCACTTTGGTTAATCTGTTTCCACTCCCCCGCGCAGCTGTTATTGCCTTCACTCAGAACAAAGCAAGCAAACTTATGAGCTGCTGCATCCACGTTGTCATTTTTTATTGTTGGTCTATCTGTAACAAGCCTAAAGCTGTTTCAGTTGCATAGGCAGTGCCTTAAAAGCTGGAGGAGAAAAGAAATATCACTAAAATAGCTTCACAAATTATTGTAGCCGGTAGAAACCGAAATTATAAACTCTGTTGGTTGTGCACATTTTTCTTCACTGTTTTATACAGTACAGATGTTCAGATTTCAGTGAGAATATCCTATTTCCTGATGGTTTCATCTTAACTGTTGTTGTAATCTGCCTTGGGAAGCCTGGTGTTATAAAGGTGATAGAATATATTGAAATTAAATGGAAGTAGAATTACACTCTCCTTTCATTGGGGCACATGGAATCACATCTTCACCTGTTTTGTAGAAGTTTACCTTTTAGATACACAAATGGATTATTCTATTTTTGAACACGTTTCTGCTGCTGGACAAATTATAGCTGCAAGACGCAGTTGTCTGAAGCCAGCCAAAGTGGACAAAATGATTTTTCTTAATAAAAACTGGAAGATGTAAAACTTGACCAGACTTCACTTTTCATATGATGTAACACAGCATGGTGTGCTCATATTAAAGTTTGCCTTTGTTCAATTGCTGCTGCCTGTTTTTTTTTAACCCTTTGTGTTATAATATTAGCATGTGGGCCTCACTATTTCAATCTAGTTAAATCAAATCAAATTGAATCGAAAAACCAATTTTTTTGAAAAAATCGAATTGTATTGAATCGAAAAATTTTTGACTGAATCGGACAGCACTGTGGTGAAGAGGTTCTGGAAGGATAGCTGGTGTAACTCATGGCTGCTGAACAATGCAGAGGGGAGGGGGCCCCCATGCAGGACAGTCCCAGGCTGAAAGGCCTAGCACACTTGGAGCTGAGAAACACCATGAAGGGGAAGTTTCCTCCACCCGAGCCCCAAGCATGAAACAAGGAGAACCAGGACAGCTCAGGCCTGTGGACGAAAGAAAGACCAGAGCCCAGCGGCACTTGCTGAGGAGCCAGCTCATCCTGACAGTAAGTCCTGGCCATAACATTCCTAAGCTGGGTGAAGAACAGGGGGCAGGAAAGCAGTTCCAGGGCCCTGGTTCCAGAGCAGGGTTCTCTGCATCCAGTATCAGAGGAGAGGTGCAGGAAGATAGCAACAGAGAGTCTGAGGAGGATGTTAGTGAGGAAGAAGAGGAGGAAGAGTCAGGCCTGGCAGAAAGAAGAGGCCCAGCAAATGACTCCTGAAGAGGTCATTAGACTGGTGAAATAGGAGTACAGAGGAAGCGGGTGAAGCTAGCAAAAACTATGTGTAACTTGGCTTCCACTGGACCACGGGACAAGTACGTTAAGGGAATTGAAGCACTCCAAAAGCGGCTTACAGCAAAGCAAAGACAGCTGCAAGAATTAAAGAACAGCAGAGCTAACCCCCTCCATGAGGTTTTCCTGAACAGGGAACGCATGCAGCAGACCCAGACGCAGTCCCAGATCCAGCAGGAAGCAGAACCCAGAGACACACACAGGACACCACGGTTACAGAGACCCCAGAGATTATGCTGGAAGGGACAGAAGGGGAAGAAAAACAGCAGCAGGCATAAGGAGGAAAAGACAAGACTGACACAGATAATTCCCAGTTATCACCAGCATTTTATTTCTCACAAGATTCCCAAGAGCCAGGTGCTCCATCCACTTACCAACCTAGTGGAACAGGGGCTCCTAGTCGAGTTGTGGCAGGCACTGCAGATAAGGAGGGGCTCCAGCACTGCATGCAGCAAGAGAACCTGGCAAGTTTGGAACACAAAAGAGCAATGAAACTGAAAAAAAATTCAAAAACGTCCATTATACTTAGAGAGCTGGCAGGGCATTGCTGAAACCACAGAGAAGAGCTTAGGTTTGCTGGGAGAGACAGAGAGGAAAGGCAGCCTGGAGAATCAGAACAGTGAATGCTGAAGCTGGAGCAGAATCACCAGACACCTCACAAACACAGCAGCTACCAGGCACAATGGGAGGAAAGGCAGAGCAAAAACAAAGGGATTTGCAGATGGAGACAGAGACTGAAGAGGATGGGAAAGTACAGGAATGGAGAAGTGGAGTACTGTCTACAAGAGATGGAAGTAGCTGAGAGCAAATATGGTGGACAGAGGGTGGGAACATCGAGGGAACACCACAGTCACTCATGGACAGAATTGATAGGGCAGACCTCTGAGTGAGGCTGTCCAAGAGCTGTAGTCCAGTCACAATCAGGAGTGCTGATGACATCATGGGGGAAGCCCGGTGACAGGCAGGGGCTCCCAATAGATTCAGCCTCTTAGAAAGAAGAAGAAAGAGCAGAAGGAAACTTCCAAAAAACCCAAGCCCATCAGAGCAGGAGTCTGAGAAAGGAGAGAGAGAATTGTGGAGATTGTCAGCTGCATCAGGAGACAGAGCCAAGACCCAGACTGAGTAAGACCAGGGGCATAGTTACGTGGGGCCACGGGGGCCTGGGCCCTCGTAGATTTGGCCCTGGACCCCCATGCTGACAACCCTCTCGACCCCCCCTCCCGCTGTCAACCCGCCGTCTGCTACCTTTACTCGCGGGGGACCCCAATCCCCGCAAGCCGAGGTCCTCTTCCTTCGTTCTGTTTCTGAGTCTGACGTCCTGCACGTATAACGTGCAGGACGTCAGATTCACAGAAACAGAACGAAGCCCTGGAGATCGCAAGGCTTCATTCTGTTTCTGTGAGTCTGACGTCCTGCACATACAACGTGCGGGACGTCAGAAACAGAACAAAGGAAGAAGAGGACCTTGGCTGGCGTGGGTTGGGGTCCCCCCCCAGCAAAGGTAGGCGATGGCGGGAGGGGGGGTTGAGAGGGTCGCCGGCTGGGGGAGGGGTCAAAGTTGTTGTTGGTGGTGGCGGGGGGGGGGGGGGGGTCGGCAATGGGGGGGGGGGCTAAAATTTGCCCTCTCACCTCGGGCTCTGGACCCCCCTCCCGCCGAAGTCTGGCTATGCCCCTGAGTAAGACAGTGCCAGATACAGAGAAAGTGCAAGGAGGAGAGTGTCAGATGCACCAGGAAATGGAGCCAAGACCCAGACTGAGTAAGACAGTGCATGGAGGAGAGTGTTATTTGCACCAGGAGGCGGAGCCAAGACCCAGACTAAGACAGTGCCAGATATAAAGTGCAGGGAGGAGAGTGTCAGTTGCACCAGGAGGCAGAGCCAAGACCCAGACTGAGTAAGACAGTGCTAGATATAGAGAAAGTGCATGGTGAAGAGTGTCAGATACACCTGGAGGCGGATCCCAGACCTGGTCTAAGTGGAACAGCGTCAGGTATGGAGAAAGTGCATGGTGGAGAGCGTCAGGTACAACAGGAGGCGGATCCCAGACCTGGTCTGAGTGGGACAGCGGCAGAGCAAGGGGATTTCAGCAACCGGCAGATGACTGGAAGCAAGACATTGCAGAGAGGGAATATACAGAAACAGCACAAGTGAACTGAACATAGTGGGGTTAGTGGACATGGGGAAGGAGGGAGGGGAAGAGCAGGGTGAGAGGGGGAGAGAGGGAAGGAAGGAAGGAAGGGGATGTTGGGGGAGTGGGGGAGGGGAGTACGCTGTTATCAGCCCCTTTATCCTTTGTTCGGTAGTATGGGGAGAAGGTGTGGAGACAGGGGAGGCAGGAGTCGGACAAGGGGAAATCCATTTTCTGGCCCATTGCGGGGTCCCAGGAGCGATGTTACCCCAAAACGTCGAAACGTTGTCCAGCTGTGTTGGGTGGGCACAGGGGTAGCTCCACCTAGGGAGGTTGTATTAAGAATGGTATTCTCCCTGGGCTTTATCCCTGAAGATCTGTAGTCATCTACCCTGTGAGAATCCCTGAATATGATATTAGTTTCTTAACAGGTCGAGGATTGGACCTGTTTTGGGAAAAGTACACAGAGGTGCAGCATCAGGGTAGATGGGTGGATTTTAAGGTGATCCCCATCAGTAGATAGGACGCAGTCCAGATTACTATATTGGTACGTAATGAGTCTCTCACGGCTGCAGACCTGTCCTACTGGTTGGGACAGTATGCTGAAACTAGGACTCCGTTAAGCAAAATACCAGACCCAAGCCACGGGGGCGGGGGTGGGGGGGGGTGGAGTGCCCTTGCAAAATGAAAACAGACAGGCTATGAGGGGCATAATCGAACGAAAACGTCTATCTCTATGGGCGTTTATCTCCGAGAATGGGTCCATGAAGGGGCGGACCGAACCGTATTTTCGCAAAAAATAGACGTCCATGTTTTATTCGACAATTTGTGAGCTGGGTGTTTTTGTTTTTCAGTGATAATGGAAAATGAAAGCGCCCAGCTCAAAAACGAATAAATCCAAGGCATTTGTTCGTGGGAGGGGCCAGGATTCGTTGTGCACTGGTCCCCCTCACATGCCAGGACACCAACCGGGCACCCTAGGGGGCACTTTTACAAAAACAAAAAAAAAGGTAAAAGAGCTCCCAGGTGCATAGCACCCTTCCCTTGTGTGTTGAGCCCCCCAAATCCCCCTCAAAACCCACTGCCCACAAGTCTACACCATTACTATAGCCCTAAGGGGTGAAGGGGGGCACCTACATGTGGGTACAGTGGGTTTGGGGGGGGTTGGACGACTAAGCATTAAGCAGCACAATTGTAACAGGTAGGGGGGGGATGGGCCTGGGTCCACCTGCCTGAAGTCCACTGCACCCCCTAACAACAGCTCCAGGGACCTGCATACTGCTGCCAGGGAGGTGGGTATGACATTTGAGGGTGAAAATAAAAAGTTGTGAAACGTCATTTTTTTGTGGTGGGAGGGGGTTAGTGACCACTGGGGGAGTCAGGGGAGGTCATCCCCGATTCCCTCTGGGGGTAATCTGGTCATTTAGGGCACTTTTTGGGGCCTTATTCGTGAAAAAACAGGGTCCAGGAAAAGTGCCCTAAATTCTAGCTACAAACGCATACTTTTTTTCCATTATCGGCGAAAGGTGCCCATCTCTGTTCGGGTGATAACCATGCCCCAGTCCCGCCTTCACCACGCCTCCGGCACGCCCCCGTCAACTTTGTACGCTTCCGTGATGGAGTGCAGTTGAAAACATCCAAGTTCGGCTTTCAATTATACCGCGTTATTCGTTTTTGTGAGATAAACGTCCATCTCCCGATTTAGGTCGGAACTTGGGCGTTTTTCTCGTTCGATTATAAGCAGGTATGTCACCCAACACATACCTTCAGCCACATACATTGGAAGGGATCAAATTAAGTGATTTTATGTAGGACAACCCAGACAGTGCTACAGGTGCAGATCTTTCCATCACTTAAGCATGTCTTGCACAGTTTTAAAGTGCTCTCGATGTGGCAGTACAGATCATGACACTAGCGACTGCACTACCATACGCTGTAATCTGTGTGGGGATTTGGGGCACCCTTTTAGCAAATGCCTGCAAGCAGAATGCCTGCTTGTGCCCATTCCTCCCCCCCTCTTCTCTCCCTCTACAATCAGGTAGAGGGAGAGAGGAGGGGGGAGGAATGGGCACAAGCAGAAGCTACAGGGAGACAAGGACAGAAGCAGGACTTGCTAAAGGGACTAGTGTAGAAATCAAATACTGCTATCCATACAGAGGCAGGTACTAAGGGAAAGGGAAAGGGGGAGAAGAGGGCATCAAGACTGGATCAAATTCAAAGAAGGGGCCTGAGTGAAAGGATGGAAGAGGGAAGTGGGAGGAGGGGGTAGAAGAAGGGGAAACATGGACCCTGGTAGGGAAACATGGAGGGAAGGGGGGTCGGAGAAAGGAGGGGAGGGGTATAGCTCGAGCAGGGAGAACAGAGATTCTGGAGAGCCGGAGTAATCGATATGCACTGTTGCAGGTGTCAGGGGAAGGAGAGGGTGATCTCGAGGTGAATCCACCCTAAAGGGAGGTTTTGGAGGAGAAGAGGAGGGAGAGAAGGGGTGAGAGGAATGAATCATCTAGAAGACTTAACAGGGAGGAGCTAGCATTGTCACCCCCAAGTCTAGCATCACACCCTGCTAGTTTAATGAAGGGCCTCATGCAGGAAATAGAGGAGGGTAAGGAAGGGGTGAACGGGGAAAGTGCTGGTTCAGAGGAAACCAAGAAAAAGAAGGGTAGAAAGAAAGCCTGGGAAGATGACTCAGAGTGAGAGGATTTGGAATTGGAAGAAATTATAGAGGATCCTGAAGAAATGATGGGGGCAGGAATATCTGTGAAGAGGAATTGTGGTGAAGAGGTAAGGAGTGGTAAGAAATTTAAGAAATAAACCATGGCTGCCTTGTCCTTAATCTTTGCTACTCTGAATGTAGCCAGCATAAAGGCAGAGAGAACTAGATTTGTCGCCTTTAGCAATTTGACCCAGCACAAAGCAGACTGCATCCTGTTGCAGGAGACTCATGTGGATTTTTTGCAGCTCCTGCACTGGGCCAAGAGAGATTGGAAAGGGGGCCCTCGTTCTGGTCTCTGGCTAAAGAGAGATGTGCAGGGGTGGCAATTCTTTTTGCCACCCAAGAGGTGGAGGTTACGACGGAAATAGAGGTGGAGATGGGGAGGTATGTCATATTAGATGTTTTAATCAGAGGGGTAGCAGTGCGAATCATGAACTTTTATGGGCCCAGATTAGATGGGAACGCAAGTAGCTGCTGCTCCAGGTGAAACTGTATTTATATACAAGCAAATTGGTGGTATTCGGAGGAGATTTTAATATGGTCTTACAGCAAGCGGATAGAAAGGGGTCCAAGCATATGGTGGGTTATGACAGCCTCCTGCTGGCAGCAGTCGTAAAACAGGCAAGGCTGGAGGTGGCAGGAGGGAAGGGGTTACTTTTAGAAGGGGAGACATGGAGAGCAGTATTGACTGGCTCTTTGTAGGTGGGTTGGCTAGGGTTCAGAGGCAGCCCAATAGATGAATAGAATATTCAGATCACGTCTTAGTTTCCACAGTCTTAACAATATACGAAGGGGTGCAGAAAGGCCCAGGATTTTGGAAACTGAGTGCAAAGTTATTAGAAGTAGAGCAGAACAGGTAAGTCTTTGAGGGCTTTTTAGCAGACCAAGAAATACTATGGGAGGTGATGGATGACAAGGGAGCCCGGTGGGACATAGTAAAGGGGCGTGTCAAGGCCCTTTTCCGGTCCCTAGCCAGGAACCAGAGTCAAGGATTACAGGCACGGTGCTGTCGGCTTCGCAAGCAGTTGGACCACGTGGTCTCCAACCAACTGGAGAAATAGAAGCTTTGCAGGCACAGGTGAGGATGTTGCAATATCGATACGCTTCTTTGCTTCTGGAAAGGGAATATGGGCATCGGTATTCACCAGACCCTTTCCAGAATTGCAAGGTAGCAGTAGGACACAAGGTCATCTATGCTATGAGAGATGAAGCAGGCCAGCGATTGACGGACCAATGTTCAATCGAGGCCAGGATCATTCGGTTTTACACCCAATTGTGGGGGAAAGAGAGCTTGGATTCCAACTTCATGCTATCGTATGTGCAGAGTGCCCCAGGCAAGGAAATAGTTTTGGATCCTCACTAAAAGATCCTTTTACTAAGTTGTACCGAAAAATGGCGTGTGCTGGTGTAGACGCATGTATTGGACTTGCGCAGGTCCATTTGTCAGCTCAAAAAAGGCCTCTTTTTTTTTGTCTGAAAATGGATGTGCGGCAAAAGAAAAATTGGTGCATGTCCATTTTGAGCCTGAAACCTTACCATTACCATTGACCTAGCAGTAAAGTCTCACACATTAACTGGGCGGTAATGGTCTATGCGAGTACAGTGCTGATTACCGCCCGGTTAACGGCGCATGTGGAAACCTTCCGGCGCACTTAGTGAGTGCGCATAAAAAATGAAATTACCGCCAAGACCATGCGGTAGCCGGGCGGTAGTTCAAAATCGACATGCGTAGGACGCATGTAGGCGCCTACGCAGGTTAGTAAAAGGGCCTCTAAGGGGTCTTTTTACCAAATGGCTGTAAAAGGGGCTCTGCTGTGGTGGTGACACGTAGGTGTCGAGGCCCCCCTTTGCCACTGCTGGTAAAAGGCTTTTTTCTTTTAAAGAAGGAAATGGCCAGGTGGTAATTTAGTCTATGTAATGGGGTGAGTTACCTTGGTTGATCGGTTGAGAGTCAAAAATTAATTAGGTACTCAAAAAATCAATTACTTCAAGCAAGTATTCTTATCTTAAAGAGGAAAAAAGGCCTTGAGAAACCCCGTGACAACTCATAAAGTCAAACTGGGGTTGGACTTCCTCATCATCGGCCCAAAAAAAACTCTAAGTGCAGACTTTATTGGCTAAAGAATATTAAACCAAAACTTAGCTCAAGGACGAGTCAGTCTCCGTGCTCCCTTGTTGGTTAAGACAGTGATCAACGGCGGCCAGCATTTTGAATTCACAGTTTCTTCTTCAGGATCACCGGACAAATTTCCGCTCGATCCTTACGGCCTCATTTACATAGGAGTGACTACATTTACATTGGCATGCGTGTTGTCCCCACCATTAATGCTCTCTGAACATTCTGCGTACTCTAAAACATGGATCTGGCGCCTAACTTTACGTGGGTAAGTCCCAATTAAATCTAATTAGTGTCAATAATTGCTTGTTAAAAAGCTAATTATTGGCACTAATTGGCTCATTCTATTAAATTGTGCACACAGATTGGGAACGTTTCTAAATTTGCACATGCAATTTTTGGCGAGCTTTATAGAATCAGTGGGTTAGTGTTAGATCTTTGTTTTTAGATGTAGGAGAAGGAAGTATGGTCTTTCAAAAAGACACCAAAATTACAGTAAATGTTTGAGTGTTTTGAGGTCTTTTCCTCGTTTTTTTGAAAAATAAGTACTTTTGTACTGTATGGTTTTGTATCATTTACTGGACTCTTCATTATTTTGTTTGTTTATCATAGTCATCAATGACATAACTGTTGCTGAAGCTCTGTCCTCATCCCCCTTGCTTTAAAAAAAACCCAACATAGGCAAAATTCAGAGTCACTGTGTAACTTCTGTATTTTTCATCCTACTTTGTTCTATTCTTGTATACATAGTGGTTAAAACTTCTGTTTTTTCATCCTACTTTGTTCTATTCTTGTATACATAGTGGTTAAAACTTATTTCCCTTCTGAGCTAAGTGTTTGAAGAAAGACAGGCAAACAGCATCTTTGTCTTTGTTCATCTTACAATGGAGCATGGGACGTGTTGTCCATAGGACTGGGTAAACTGCACAGTCCAGACTCTCCATCCTCTCTAACTGCTATGTCCTCTAAAATCTTGAAGATGGGCACTGCCACTCTTATCATGCTCCCTGATGTCAGATTTCCACATGGTAGTCAAGTGGCTTGTGACAGGCCCAGACCAGGAATATCTGCCTCCTCTGTGACTGGCCCAGGCAGAAAGCCACAAACATTGAGGTAGGCTCTGGGCTGGAAAAAGCAATTGATAGTCGAGGTCCAAGGGAGGAGAGCTGCTGCTACTGCTGTGCTTGTCACCGCCATCCTAGAGAAAAAGAAATGGTAGGAGAAAGTGGTGGAGGGAAGATGAGAAAAATAAATATAAAAATAAAAGGAAGAGCATGAAAGCTAAAGAAATTAAACACACACACACACACACGCAATCAATCAAGCAAGGTACATCGGGGCTAGGGTGTGAAGGTTTCTCTGGCACCTAAAATATTTTGGGTGACACTCAAGGTTCCCTTCCCCACCCCCCAATAAGCCTGCTTTAATTAGATTTCCATAAAATCCCAACCTTCACTGAAATATGTTTGTCACCTCTGTTCTATAATTAAAAGCTTATTAATCATTTTCACTCTAGTTTAATACTTTTATAATGCAATAGGTACCTTAGGTTTCATAAGGAAACTGTCATGGTTAAGGTTCTTTGTAGTAAATTTTATATGTTTTATTAAACAAAAGTATACGCTTTAAACACAGAAGTATGTTGCCCACTCTTAATTGGTTATTATTCTGTTTTCTTCCCTGTTGGTTTTCTCAAGTCACTTGGTGACTTGGTTGGTGACCTTTGAGTTCCATTCTCTTTGTAACATCAGCTACTCGGTAATAACGTCATTATATAATTTTATGTAAAAGCGATCTAATTCAGAACTTTGATTTCATAATTTATTCCTCATTTTAGGTACTCAGAGGACTATTACATTCAGACTGTGATGAAAGTACAGAACTGCACATGGAAAAGACAACCAGAGGAATGCCGGAAGTTCAGGTAATGTCCCTGTGCTAATCAAGAATGTACAATGACATGGACTATGATGATGTATAAAGATTGCAAGAAGGTAAAGAATAAAGGGTCTTGGATTTGATATACCAACTATCTACGGTACAACCAAAGCAGTTTACATTTTCTTATTATGCAGGTACTTTCTCTGTCCTTAGTGAGCTCACAATCTAGGAGGTCCTTTTACTAAGCTGCGGCAAAAACTGTGCATAGCGCACCCTTGCACGGGTTTTTCCCATACACTAAGGCCATTTTTATCACAGCAGTAAAATGGCTGATTTTACCTTTTTTGTATTAATGGCCATGTGCTAATGCTGCCATTAGAATGCAGTCATTTAAAATAATTACCGCGCTCACACTGTTCTTTCCATGGTTAAGGTTCTTTGCATTAACCATACCTGACTGGTAAGGGGTAATCCTGCAGTAATGTGGGCACGCTAACTGATTAGTGCCCCCCCCCCCCTGACCCCCCTGACATGCCTGTGCCACAAAAAATGACAGAAAATGTTTATCACCCGGATTAACGTGCTCTAATTCAGCAGAGCGTGTCCTGGAATATGCCAGTTTAAGCTGTGTTAGGCACTTCTTAGCAACGAATAAAGTTTATTAAAAGGACCTCTAAATTTTTGTACCCACTGGCTCTCATTTTCAAAAAAGAAAAATGTCTCAAAAGTGGTACAAAGTGCCAGATGGACATTTTTTTCACCAAAATGTCTAAATTGCAATTTTCAAAAAGGCAGAATTGGGACTTTTTTTTCGCTGAGTTCATTCAAATACAACGGGACGTGTTTGAGGTGTGTGTGGCAGGATTTGGGCAATACTTGAGTGGGCTTACAATCTGGACGTTTTTTCTGCGATAATGGAACAGAAAAATGTCCAGAGCAGAAGACAAGTACATCTTTATCTAGACGTGTTTCAGTCACAACTAAGTCAGAAAAAGGTGCCCTAACTCACCAGGTGACCACTGGAGGGATGATGGCATGACTCCTCCTTAATCCCCCAGTGGTCACTGACCCCTTCCCATCCCCAAAAGATGTGACAGTGACAATAGATACAAGGCTGCATGACAGCGCCAGATATTTTGGCCATTCCTAAGAAAGCAGCAAGCAAGTGGATGGAGTAGCCTAGTGGTCAGTGTAGTGGACAATGAACAATAGGACCAAGGTTCAATTCCCACTATAATGCACCCCAGAGCCTCCCTACAGCTCCCAGAGGACAGGTAAACTTTATATATGTGTATATATATATATATATATATATTTTTTTTAATATATATATATATATATATATATATATATATATATATATATATATATATATATATATATATATATATATATATATATATATATATATATATATATATTCATACTGGTTACAATAAGACCATATTTCCTAATTGATCTTTGGAATTTTTATCAACTTTTCACAACTAAAGATCTGTGCTTTCCAATGTTTTTTTTGAAATCTGTGTTTGTTTCTACCACTTTCATTGGGGTTCTGTGAATAAGTATTTTCTGATGCTTTTCTGCGTTTGCCTTCCTTGGGTTCTATATCTGGCCCGCTGAGCAAAAAGATACCAAAAATGGGGCAATAAAAGTTTGGAGGGGCAACTTTCATGTGTGGAAGTTTTATGTACTGCTAGTAAAAAAGGCCCGTTTCTGACACAAATGAAACGGGCGCTAGCAAGGTTTTCCTCGGAGTGTGTATGTTTGGGAGCGTGTGTGTGAGAGAGAGAGTGAAAGAGTGTGTGTGTGTGTGAGAGAGAGAGAGTGAGTCTGGGTGTGAGTGTGTCTTTCAGAGTGAGTGTGTGAGAATGAGAGTGTGTGCAAGTGCGTATGTGAGACACAGTGTGAGAGAGAGTGTGTGTGTGTGCGAGAGAGTGTGAGTTTTATTATAGTAGATATATAATTAAAGAATATCTACCCCAAAAAATTGTAATGCACCCAAGATCAGGAAGAAAAAGGATTACATCACATCCTTCAGGGCTGCCAAGGACTCATGTCAAGAGCTTCCTCCTTGACACACACAGAAAAAAAGAGGAACAATCCGGAAATCAAAAACTATTAAAGGCAAAATGAAGAAAAATGATAGCTGCAGACAGATCACTGCACGTTCCCCAACCCTTAATTAAAAACATAGCACTCAGCTGACCTTAGGGAGCTCTATAGGCGCTCTGAGTCAGAATATAAGAGACACACCCTCTCCGAGCAGCCCCCGGCTTACAGCCCACGCCAACGGGGCTAAGCAGGATTGCCTACACAACCACCACCCCGTGCTTTACCGGGCCCAGCACCTCCGCCTTCTCTAAACCACCAGCACTCCCTACCACCCCTCATTTCCTCCCTACCTGCACATAGTTGTTCTCACAATAGTCAGCGACACGGCTCAAGTTTTTGTGGCTTTCTATGAGCGCCCCCTTGCCGGCGGGGATTTTCTCCTCTAGCAGCATTTGCAGTTCGGCTGACTCCAGCGATCTTCAGCGTTGCTTGCTAGCCTGTGCAGGGCGGGGTTCTGTGCGTCTGACATCCTGGACGTGCAGGACGTCAGACGCACAGAAGCCCTGCCTGCACAGGCTAGCAACGCCGAAGTTCGCTGGAGTGAGACTCAGCAGACAACACAGGACTTCTGCTGGCGGGGTTTCGGGTCCCCCAACGGCAAAGCAATGCGACGGTGGGTGGCTTGGGGGGGG
This sequence comes from Microcaecilia unicolor, assembly GCF_901765095.1. Taxonomy (NCBI): domain Eukaryota; kingdom Metazoa; phylum Chordata; class Amphibia; order Gymnophiona; family Siphonopidae; genus Microcaecilia; species Microcaecilia unicolor. The sequence continues at coordinate 58,215 of NW_021963013.1, forward strand.
GTGTTTTGGTGGGGGAGGTGTTGGGGGGAGTTGTTGCACCTCCTGCATTCTGTGGGCGGGGCTTCTTTTCAACTGCTGCTTTGGTGGGTGGCTTGGGGGGGGTTTGGAGGTGGTTTCCCTCCAGATTTTGTCCGCGGGTGGATTGGGAGGTTGGTAGGCTGCGTTTCCTAGGCAGGGGGAGGAGTAGGGAAACACGCGCCGCGTGTTTCCCTACTCCTCCACCTGCTTGATTGCGATCCCCATTCCCTTCCTTTTGTTTACTGTTCTGAAGACATGTTCCAAAATTTGCATGCACTGTTATAGAATATGCTCCTTTGCACCTAAATCTACGTGCTGGCATTTACGCCACATTTTCCTTGGTGTAATTGAATGTGCATAGTTCTAGGTGCTGGGATATTAACTAAGTGTATTCTATATACCATGCCTAAATCTAGGCGCTGCTTATGGAGTACGCTTAGGCGGAAATTTATTTCACGTGGATTTTTCAGGCACCATATATAGAATCTGGCCCTAAGTCCTTATGCCCAAAGTTGGATGTGGGAATCTACACTAAGCGCTGTTCTGTAAAGGTTGCATGGTGCTAAGTGACCTTTATAGAATTTGCGCTTAGCGTAGGTCTTCCCAGTGCCTAACTTTAGGTGCCATTTATAGAATTTCCTCTATAATGTGTAAACTGAGGTGGAACATATAGACAGATATTCATTATCCATTTTAGAATATAGTGGTTAAGTTGATCACAAGGGTGTAAACAGTGGGATCTTGTGACACCTCTTCTCCACTGAATGTACTGGCTTGCATTGGAGGACCATCTAAATTTTGAGATGCTATGTTTCATATATAGGGTCTGTTATATAGGTATTCTAGTTATTTAGCCAGAATAATACTACCCTATGATCCTTTTTTACTTTGTGATCTTCCAAAAAGGGACTGTTCAAACTTCATTTTCTTACTGTATTAAGTATCATTTTATTAGAAAATAGGACTGTAGGGGATCCAAGATGGCTGCAGCACTCTAAGTTCACCTAGGCACTTTCAGTTTTTCCTCCTATCTTTTTGCCATGATGGTTAAAAAGAAGGGCAAGGTGAGGGTTTTTCCCTCAGAGCCCCCTACCTTGATGCCTCAATTAACTATGAACCATTTTGTGTAGCATCTTGGCAGAGAAGGAATTAGCTCCATATCAGACCCACATGAAGGAACACTGGAGACGGGTGGCGTGTTTGAGATTGAGTACAGGGAGGGGGCTGAAACAAAGATAGATGGCTGTGGGTAAAGGGAGGGGGACATGTACATGGAGGGGAGGGAAGAGGAAAAGGGAAAAGGGGGAAATGCAGCACTTGGATAGCAGGGGATGGAAAGAAGAGGGGAACATGCTGCTCATGGATGGGAGGGAAAGGAAAGGGTGACATGTTTATGGATATTTGCTTTTTTTGTAAATGTACATCTTTTCTAATTTTGTATTTAGCACAGTACAGAAGAAAATGCATTTATGTTACTTTTACCAGTATTTTCACTGCTTATACATAAGCACACGTGCATAGCTCATAAAGTAGACTTTTTAGGTTCAGGATGGAATTTTTTTGAATCAAAAGGAAGACACTCTGGTGATGTCCAGAACATTCACATATACTTTCTTGTCTACAATCTGCAAGTGATCCATAGGGCTAAATACGGATTCTTTACTTGTTTTTTTTTTAATGTTAAATTGTTGTGTTTTAGTTCTTTGCTGATTTCTTGGCTTTCATCGTTTTTTCTTTTGCAGGTTAGAACTATCCTCTTGTTGCAATGCTGTTCGCAATTTCATTGTTTCGCAAAATAATACCTTGCTGGGAAGCAATATGAGCTATGAAGTGGACAGCAAAAGAAATATTTTAATCGCAGAGAACATATTCAGGATGCTACCTCAGGTAAAAGCAAATCATTTCCCCTGCAGTATGTGATGTATGTAGCCTACTTGCTACTGCGGGTACTTGGAGCTTTCACACTCCCTTCTTTTTTTTTTTTTTTTGTGAATTGACATATGGCTTGTCTAAGTACATAAGTATTGCCACTCTGGGACAAACCAAAGGTCCATCAAGCCCAGCATCCTGTTTCCAACAGTGGCCAATCCAGGTCACAAATACCTGGCAAGATCCCAGAAAAGCTCAATACATTTTATGATGCTTATTGCAGAAATAAGCAGTGGATTTTCCCAAGTCAATTTAATAATGGTCTATGGACTTTTCCTGTAGGAAGTCGTCCAGACACTTTTTAAACCCCACTAAGCTAACAACCTTTACCCCATTCTCTGGCAACGAATTCCAGAGTTTAATTACATGCTGAGTGAAGAAAAATGTTCTCCGATTCATATTAAATTTACTACTTTGTGGCTTCATCACATGCCCCCCTAGTATTTTTGGAAAGAATAAACAAACAGCTCACGTCTACCCATTCCACTCCACTCATTATTTTATAGACTTCTATCATATCTCACTTCAGCCGTCTCTTCTCCAAGCTGAAGAGCCCTAGATGCTTCAGCCTTTCCTCATAGGGAAATCGTCCCATCCCCTTTATAATTTTTGTCGCTCTTCTCTGTACCTTTTCTAATTACATCGCAAAAACAGTCCAGTACTTCAGCTCCATTTCTCCCTTTGCTCGGGTAAAGAAATGTTTGAAATGAGTTTCAGGTCTATGCACACAGGTTTACATATCCAGCTTTCTAGGAACTTTTTTATAACTCAACTGTTGTTCTGTTCCCTTTGTGTTTTGTTCATGTGTCTTCTGGAATGTCCTTGTGTCTTGTTCTTTGGCTCTGGTTCCTGGTAGAAGCCTCAGAAGGTAAACTGTCCTTATACTGTTGCTGCAGAATGCTCTTTGAGCACAGTCAAACTACTGAACAGTTCAGATCAAGTTATCTTCTAATGTTAAATTAGTTAATTTTTAAACTGATTTCTGTCATTGAATGCAAGCTACAATATACTCAAGGGGCTTCATTCACCCACATTTACAACTTAGAGAATTTTCCTGCATAATTATTCAACATCTTCCTGTATAAAAATAATCAGATTGTTGTATAAATTTTTAAAAAATGTGATTCAGAAGCCTGTGAAGTGTTGGGTAAAACTCCTTTACATCACAGTTTGGACTGACTACGGCTTGGAATGGTGTAATATATTATTATTACTTTCATTCTAATGTTCAGCACTCTAGCGATTCCTTTTCAGATTGGGAAGGGGCATTTTTGATAAAACACCTAAGTCCGATTTTGGGTGTTTTACTAGAAACGTCCAAAAACTGAGTGGTGAACGTAGCCATTTTAGAACCTGAAAAAGTTTCTCTTTTTGTTTCGAAAATTGCCCTTTTCTTAGGCATTTTCCGGCTGATATTCAAAACCAATTAACTGGTCAGGAACAGCATCTGGCCACTTAAATGGTAATTAGCTGGCTAACCGGTGATATTCAGTGGGAGATAGCTGGCTATCTCCTACTGAATATCACCAGTTAGTGCTTGGCGGAGAGCCAGTGATATCGTGTGATATAACTGGCTATCTGCACATTTTCAATACATCGCCGGTTAAATTTTGCAGCCAGACAGCAGGTCTATTTTTGGCTGCTCTGAACTTAGCCAGCCAGCGCTGATTAGCGACTTGGCCGGCTATGTTCTAAGCGGCCAAAGATAAACTGGATATTCAGTGCCAGACACCGGAAATGGCCTGGCATTTGAATATTCAGGCTCAGTGCGGACTGCAGGAGGCAGCCCGGCTACCTCCCGCAGTCTGAATATCAGTCCCTATGTGCTCAGTGCGTTTTTCTTTTGGGACCATTTTGGAAAATAAAATGTTCAAGAGAAAAACACCCATAAACTAGCTATTGGGATGTCTAGGGGCCATCATTCCTAATAGACTGGTCACATAGACATCCCAGCAGAACAGTAGGGCAGCCTAGGGGGCATTGCAGTGGACTTCATATAAAAGGTCCCAGGTACACATCTCACTATAACCCCCTTATATTGTATGGTAAGCCCTCCAGGAGCAGAAAATTACCTACTGTACCTCACTGAACACCACTACAGTAGCTCTCAAGCTTCCAGATGTCACCTATATGTAAGTACACAAGGTATTTAGTGTATTTAGGAAGACTCACATGTTCCAGCACAAGTTTACCAGTTACAGTAGGATATGGGCCTGGGTCTCATTCTCTACAGTCCACTGCACTGACCACTAGGCTACTCCTGGGATCCACTTGCTGCTCTAATATGGATAATACAAACAAAAAGCATGATGAGTCTTCAGGGTGGGAAGCATCAATAAATTTATTGAAAGACCTGACACGAACCGTGTTTCGGTAGATGCCTGCATCACAGGTCGCAAATATAACCGAACAACACTTCAAGTCCTTGTTTCTGACAAGTTTTTTTTAAAAGGAAAGTACTCTATTCAAAAACTTTTGGTTGTATCTGGTGAACTGCGGTAGGATTACTGTAACTGAGTTTATATTGCTCTTTGGTTATCGAAGAAGCTGTTTTTACTTTGGATTTGTGTTTTGGATTCCCTCTGGCTGTCTCTAATAGGACTGGCCATCATATATGAAGCTGTCACAGATCCTGATATATACTGTCACTGTCACATCTTAGGGGGTTGGGAGGGGGGTCAATGACCACTGGGGGAGTAAGAAGGGTTATGCCTTAATCCCTTCAGTGGTCATTTGGTCATTTAGGGCACCTTTTGGTCACTTAGTTGTGAGTTAAACAGGTCTAGTCAATAACTTCTTAATTTTGGCCCTAGACATTTTCATTTTGTTCCATTATTGCAGAAAAATGTCTATCTTTTGGGGCTACCCAGGTCCAACTCAAAACACACCCCATCACATCCCCTTGAAATTTGGACAAACTGTGGAGCAAAACATCTAAAATTGAGGCGTCAAAAATCATTTTTGAGAGAAAAACATCCTTCTGCCACCTTATGACGCTTTTTTGGATGTTTTAGTTTGTTTGTTTTGAGAATGAGCCCCTTAGTCTTTCTCATGACATTTTGAATTGGGCTGAGAAAACCCATTAAATATGCTTATCATGATTTCACAACAAAGAAGAGCAAATTCCTCACTACGCTTCCATCACCACATAGTTTTGTCCAAATGTGTTCATGTGAGGTTCTAGTATGTGTGGATGTGCAGAACCAAAGCAATCTTTCACTTCCTACCTCAAACAGCTTTTCAAAAAACAGAATACCCTGCTGGATTCCTGGCAATAAGCCTTGCCAGACAGAAATAATTACATTGTGAATGATACACACAGGAATAGAGCTAATAATGCAATTAGATTAACACTAACAGTGTAACTATAATAAAGCACATGATAACTCTTTGGAGTGCACTTATTCTAACACACATATCCCATACATTTATTTATTTATTTGCAGTATTTGTATCCCCCATTTTCCCACACACTAGCAGGCTCAATGTGGTCGATGTTAAACAAATACAAGTCAGAAATAGGGTAAGGGAAGGTAGAGGTAGATCGGAATTATAAATGACAAAGGAAATAAGAAATAACTGTCTTTTAAATCAGTGCAAGGTTAAAGCAGCTAAGCAGATGCAGAAGGGTAGGCCTTACAAAACAAATAGGTCTTTAAAGTTCGCCGGAATTCTAGATGGTCATGTATCGTTTTCACTCTTTTTGGTAATGAATTCCACATTTGAGTACTTAATTAAGTAGGTGAAATTGGACGCGTAGGATGATTTATATTTAAGACCAATGCAATTAGGATAATGAAGATTCATATAGGTACGAGATGATGTGATACTATTCCTGGCTGGAAGATCAATCAGGGCAATCATATAACCAGGGGCTGCACCATAGAGTATCTTGTGGACCAGAGTACAAAGTTTGAAGGTAATGTGGGCCATGATAGGGAGCCAGTGCAGTTTCAGTCGAAGAGGTGTAGCACTATCATATTTTGGTATTTACAATGTATCATGCCTAACATTTACTCCATAGGAGCCAGCTGTGTAGGCACCCCATATATTGAATAAGCTTCTTCATTTTGTCTAAGGAGGGCTAATTTGTATCAAGACACTATTTTGTTTTACGTTATTTTTTATATACGTTCTTATGAATTGTTGTGAAATCTAAACTGAGTCATCTCTTAGACATATTATATTTTTTAAAAATGAAACTGTGCGTGCCATCAATACTACTATTTTTTTTTTTTTTTACTTTAAATTTTTATTAAGTCTTTTGAAATATCTTTAAACACTTGTAACAATAAGACCATACAGTATATATCCACTTATGTTTCCATTTCTTCTCAAAGTCTCAACATCTTGACTGTCCAGTTAACTTATATAACTTACATTGACACATCTTGTTAATTGCTCACATCTCAAAATACAATACCCTCCAACCTTGTTCCTCTCTATATTGTCCCCAATTTTACTTTCCGCCTGTCTGTCACAGGTGGTGGTGGGATCAATCACGCCCCCCATCTTTTCTCTATCCCTCCCAACCCCCCTCCCTCTCCGTCAACCCTGAAAAACTATTTAACTTTCTATCACATCCCTTCAAATATTTATGGGATGTCACAGTGCAGATTAGATGGACTTTGCGATGGCAATAAGTTTCTTTTCTGTGTCGATACTCAGAGAATCACATCACTCAAGAATTCAACTTTTATGTTTTTTTTTTTTCCTTCCCTTCTCTTTCCCCCCCCCCCCCCCCCCCCCCCAGAGACCCATCTAAGGATGCATTGGTCACTTCTCTTAGGTTGTACTGTTTTTTTTTTGTTTTTATTTATACTTCAAGTTCTTATTTTATTTTACAACCTTTGAAAACCCTTTGAAACATTTGTGTAAACAGTCCAACGAGTATTCACCTCATATGGATCCATTTCTTTACATCTTCCTACTATATTGGCTATCTCGCTAGTTTTTTTTTTTTTTTTAATTTTATAATCACTTTAACACCTCTTACTATTTTCACTCCATTCTTTTATTACCATTCCTCCCATCCATTTTCCACTCTATACTATTTCCATCCTTATTTTTGCACCTTAACTAACACGAGGTGAAACCCACTTTACCCCCCTATCTACCCCCCCCCCCCCCCCCCCCCCCCCCCCCCCCCCCCCCCGTCAGTCCATTTGTCCTGTGTCAATCCCTCCCCCCCTTCCTACCTATCCCCTCTCCCTGGAATGTGTCCTCGTCCCCTTATAATCCCTCAATCATTTGTTGCAGTCTTGCCCATCCCCTTTTTCTTCGAAGCTCACCCTCCCTTCTGTATACTGTTAAGAGTTCCATATGCCACAAAAGTCTCACTTTGATCTTCCAATCCTCTATTTTCGGGGGGTCTACTGATTTCCAGCAGCGCGCGAGGAGGCACTTAGCCGCTGCCAGTCCCCACCGCATCAATTTACTCTCCTCCCACTCTTCTCGCTCATTATACATTCCTAATAAGCATTGTCGCGGCCCACACACCAAGGATATTCCCATCGTGCGGGCCAGCGCTCTCATTACCGCCTCCCAAAACGGTACCACCCTCCCACATGTCCACCACACATGTAGAAATGTGCCTTTCTGGCTTTTGCATCTCCAACACATGTCCGATGCTCCTGTATACATCTTGTTTAGCCTCTCTGGGGTATAGTACCATCTTGTAAGAACCTTGTATGCGTTCTCCTGTATTAGCGCACAAACCGAGGCTTTTTGTACTTCCCCACATATATTTTCCCATTCCCTCTCTGTAAATTGGTATTTCAGATCCCTCTCCCAAGCTTCCTGAAATGGGTGTTTTTTATCTTCAGCCCCTTGGAGAAATCTGTATATAACCGATATGGGTTTTGGGACTCTCCCCAGTACTATCCACAGATTCTCTAAACTTTCCTTATCCCTGGGGTGTCCCTTCTTCCACCCCTCTTTATCCATAAAGTGTTTTAATTGCATATATGCAAATCTCTCTGCCTCAGGGATCCTATATCGGGCTATCACCTCTTCAAAACTCATCATTCCACTCCCATGCAGAACGTCCCTAAATTTCACCACTCCCTTCTGCTCCCATCTTGCAAATGCTGCATTTTCCCTGCCCGCCCCAAACTTGGGTTCCCACCTTATAGATGCCATAGACGATACTCCTTCCGTCCACCCCCACCATTTCCTTATTCTCCCCCACAATTCTAATAGGTGCAATAGATATGGACTCTTATCTCCCTGCTGCCCTTTCCCTATAGAATCCGTTGTCCACAGTAGTGATCTCAGGCTTCTTTGTGGCCAGTATGACTGTTCCACCTGTACCGCCGGTTTCTTTATCCCCCTTTCCCAATCTAAGATCATCCTCATTTGACCTCCCCAGTAATACCACTCCAGATTTGGGACTGCTCTCCCTCCCCTCCCCACTTCACCCCATAAAATTCTCTGCGCCAGTCGCGGTTTCTTATTTTCCCATATAAATTTCATTAAGGAACTTTGCAATCTCCTAAGAAATGGCTTCGGTACTGCTACAGGCAGCGCTTGAAATAAGAACAATATGCGCGGGAGCACATTCATTTTAATCACCGCCATTCTCCCACACCAGGAGAGCCTTTTATTTTTCCATCTCAACAAATCATTCCTAATCTGCTCCTGCAAACGGCCGTAATTAAGTTGAAATACTCTATTTAAGTTCCCTGGTATCTGTATCCCCAAATATCTAAGTTTATGTGGTGTCCATTTAAATTCGTACCTCTCCCTCACCATTGATTCTTCCTCTTTATGCAGTGATATTCCCATGATCTCGCTTTTTTCCATGTTTATTTTCAACCCAGCATATCTACCATACTCTTCAAAGATCCCTTGAATCACCGATAGCTTCTCCCCCGGGTCCTTCACATACAATAACATATCGTCCGCAAATAACGCTATACGGTGTTCTCTCTCTCCTCTCCTCATCCCTTTCAGCTCCGGATGCACTCGTATCTTTTCTGCTAACGGCTCTATGTATAAGGCAAACAGAAGTGGGGACAGCGGGCACCCTTGTCTAGTCCCCCTTCTTATTGGGAAAAAGGCAGAATACCCCCCATTGATATTCAAACTGGCTCTCGGGCTCCTATATAAAGCTTCAATCCATAAACTAAAGTTTCCTCCCAGCCCCATCCTATCCAGCACCTCCCTCAAAAACCCCCAGTTTACCCTATCAAACGCCTTTTCCGCGTCCATTGATAATATTGCCATTCCCCCTTCCATTTTTTGAGCTTCCCATAACAAATGCAGCGTCCTCCTAATATTATCCCCCACTTGCCTCCCTGGGATAAATCCCGCTTGATCCATATGGATCAGTTTCGGTAACAATCTATTCAGCCTATTTGCTAACACTTTAGCAATAATTTTAGCATCTACATTTATTAGGGATATGGGTCTGTAGGACCCGCACCTAGTCTGGTCCTTTCCCGGTTTGGGTATGACCACTACTCCCGCCTCCATCATGGAACCTGGAAGCTCCTCGCCCTCTAGAACTCCATTTCCCACCCTCATTAGCATAGGGCTTACCAGGCTCTCAAAATATTTATAAAATCGGGCCGTATAGCCATCTAGCCCTGGGGCCTTTCCATTGGGAAGGTTTTTAATAACCCTCTGTATTTCTCCTAGTCCTATAGGCTCCCCCATCCTTTTACTCTCCTCCTCGCTTAATTTACGCAGGGGGACCTGATTTAAGTACCGAGCTATATCCTCCCGCTGTTCCCCTTCCGGTGCAGTATACAGTTCCTTATAGTACTTTAAGAATTCTTCTTCAATGTCCTTATCGGTATACCGCCACCCTCCCTTCTCATCTTTTATTTTCTGTATTGTTGACTTGCCCCTCCTAGCCCTCAAACATCTGGCCAGCATTGCACTTGATTTGTTAGCAAATTCAAAGTACTGCTGGCGCATGCGCGTTCTCATATATTCAATCTCCTCCATCTGTGCCCGGTCCATCTCCCCCCTGATCTTTTTAAGTTCAGCCCATACCTTTGCGGAGGGATTTCTCTGGTGGGTCTTTTCTAATTTATTCATTCTCCTTCTTAACAACATCATCGCCTGCCCCCTCTCTCTTTTCTTCCTCGCCCCCCATTTGATCAGTACTCCCCTCACCACTACCTTCATTGCATCCCACAAGGTCCCATCCTTCACTTCCCCTGTATCATTGATTTTCCAATATTCCTGCATAGTGGCCTGCACCTCCTCCCTCACCTGCTCCTCCCCCAAAAGAGATTCATTCAATTTCCAGATCGTGTTTCTCTTCCCGTAGCCCCATCCCTGCAAACTAAGCCATATAGGCGCATGATCAGAGATGTGTATAGATTCTATTTCTGCCTCTGTTATCATCTGTACCCCGTTGCGGTGCACCCACAACCCGTCTATTCTTGTATAGGAGTTAGCTGCATGGGAGTAAAAGGTGTATCCCCGCTGTATGCCATGTGTCAACCTCCAACTATCCACCAATTCCAACTGTCGCAAGAATCTCTGAAGTGCCTTTCTTCCCGAGCTTGATTGATATCCTCCACCCCCCGAGTGGTCCAGCCGTGCATCTGGGGCTATATTGAGATCCCCTCCCATTATCACCTGTCCCCTTATGAATCCTTGGATCTCGTCCCACAGATTCTGGAAAAACTCTCCATGTCCCGTGTTGGGGGCGTAGATGTTGATCAAAGTTATCTCCCTTCCCTGTATCCGACCCCTTAAGGCCACACATCTCCCTGTTGTATCTTTAAATTCCTTTTCTGTTGTTATCCCGCTTGTCTGTCCTATCAATATGGCCACTCCCCCCACCCTCCTCCCCCCTGTAGCTTGGTGCGTCACTACCTCTTTATACCTTTTTCCTCTGAGCAGATAGCAATCCCTGGGTCTCAAGTGAGTCTCCTGTAGCATCACCACCTCCCATCGCAACCTGTTTAGTTCCTTCATTACCCTTGCTCTTTTCCCTGGGTTATTGAGCCCATTGACATTCCAGGATCCTAACCTCATTCCTTTCCCCATCCCCCCCCTCCCTCCAAAAATACCCCCCTGGTTCCCCTGTCTTCCCTCCCCTCCTTCCCCTGATTCCCTCCCTCCCTCCCTTTCCTTTCCTTTCTCCGGACCTTTCTTCGTCCGACAATTAGAAAGATCGCTCCGTTCTTACCCCCCGGGCCCCCATACCACCCCCCTCTCTTTTAACTAAATGATTACATATCTCGCCTCCCCCCCCCCCCCCCCGAGACATCCCACCCCCAAACGTTTACCCCACACATAGATCATATCATGCATCTCCAGTCTGTCTTCTCTCATTGTCCCTTATAGTTTCAGGAGGCGCCTTTGTCAGATTTCTTCCCTCTGTTGGTCACCATCTGCCATGCCGAATCTGCTCTTGGCTCCTCATTCTCCGGCAGCTGTTTCTCCCGAGCTGGTAATCCCTTACATCCCAACATTCTCAGCGTCTCCCATGCTTCTGTAGGTGTCTTCACTTTTCGTGACTTTCCCTCAACTGTAATCCAAATTGCAAAGGGGAAGAGCCAGCGATATCTAATCCCATTAGTTCTCATGTAACTAGTCACTTCTCCCATTGCTCTTCGACGCTGCAGCGTTATTCCTGCCAAGTCCTGGTATATTCCTATTTTGTAATTTTTCCAATTAATCACCTTCTGTTGCCTGGCCCTTGTCAAAATCCTTTCTTTGATAGGAAAATCCAAAAAACAGGCTATAATATCTCTCGGGGCTGTTCCTCGTTGAGGGCCCGCACTACGGTGTACTCTTTGTAAACTAATGGTCTTCTGCCCTGCTTCACCCTCCGGATTTAAAACGTATTGACACAGTTCCTGGATCACCGCCTCACAATTGCTGAAAATGTCCAGTTCTGGTATTCCTTTAAACCGCAGGTTATTTCGGCGGGACCTATTTTCCAGGTCCTCCACCTGATCTTTTAACTGCTGGATCTCTAATGCTGATTTCTGGGACTCTACATGTTTCCTCCGAGCTTCAACCTGTACTGTTTCCATCTTCTCCTCTATTTCTTCCACCCGAATCCCCATGTCTTTAATCTCCGTCCTGATCTCTCTGAGTGTTCCCTGGATGTCCTTTCGGTATCCTTCCAGGTCTGCCTTCAGCTCCTTGAACCATGCCACCACATCAGCTTTGGTGATTTCTTCAGAGTTTTCCCCCGTCTCTCTATGGATGTCATCTTCGGAATCCGAGGGGATCGAAACCATTTTTTCTGCGTCCTTTACAGGTCCTGCTACCTCCTGCTTCGCCTTCCCCGCCTGATCTGCTCCGTATCTGAATTTATCCAAACTCTTTTTTGGTGGCATTCTTTATGTCTCTTTCAGCCAGGCGTACGTTATTAAAAACAATCTCTGTACTGCTGGCTGTGCTCCTTGTGTTTCTTATCGCCCCTTGCGTGATAGGAACCTTTATACACCTCCGGTGTCACCTTGAATATTGTCCCCTCAGGTAGTGGATGCTGATTCAATTGTAGTGCTTGACGCTCTGTATTCTTCCCCCCACACCAGCTCTCTGGAACCGCTTAATACTCTCCTGTTATCTAGAATCCAAAGTTAGTATCTCTACTTAAAACAGTAGCTCAACCGGTGTGTGTGTGTGTGGGGGGGGGGGGGGGGGGGAGGGGGCTCTTCCCCCGGCAGCTTTAATTCCACTTTTCACTCCCGCTCTCCCTCTCCCCCAGTGCCCTGTGGGTCAGAACATCTCTCTCTCCCCCTCTCCTCCTGCTCTCTTGCTCCACAGCTCGATCCCTTCTCCTTCTATTTTCTGCAGGGTTCCCCCGCTGCCGCTTTGGGCCTGCTGTACTATGACGGGGGGGGGGGGAGGGGCAGCTTACTTGGGGATCTTACTCCCTTTCTCTCCCGCTTTCACAGCTCTTGCCTTCACCCTACATTAGGGCCACCGCAGGAATTCGCTATTGCTGCTCTCCGCCTACCTCCTTCTCATTGCTCTCTTCCTGAGCGGCTCATCGCGGCAGCGGCCGCCATCTTGAGGATCTCCACGATGCGGTCACTCTTTCCTCTCTCTCTGCTCCGTCGGCGCTTTTTAAATATTGCCGTTCGCCGCCTCGAGTTCCCGCTGATTTCCACCTATGTTTTCCTCTTTGGGTGGTGGTCCCGCTTCCGCGGACCTGGGGGCCTCGATCGGGGGTCTCACGGAGCTCGGCTCACGGCGGCCATGTTGTTTTTCGGCTCCACCGGAAGTCATCAATACTACTATTTGACATTTTAAATATTATATCATTTTTTGATTCATTTTTGTATATGTGTTTTTAATTCTAAGTGTATATGTTTTACATTTAATACTATATAACATATTACATATTTGCATTTTTATTTAATTTCTATATGGTTCTTTTGATTACAATTGTGTGTGGTTTATATTGATATTATTATTATTTTTATTTTCATATTTTTATTGTTATTCCAAATTCATTGTTGTTTTTATTTTTAATTGTATATTGTTTTTAAATCTTATGCTTTTAGACCCCTGAAGAAGGCTTGCAGCCGAAACACGGACCGTGTAGGGTCCCAATAAACTTTGTTTGGAGCTCTTCTGTGTTTAGGCTGGTCACTTGGACTTGGTTCTTTTCCACCCTGTGTTTGTTTTGATCACAAAGGCATGCTAGGAAGACTGGGCTCTCTCACACAGCCCACAGGGGCAGAGAGGGAGGGCTGGCCCTATCTCAGAGATAATAGCCAATAGGGAAATCTCACAAGGAGTCAATCACATGAACTGCAAACTATATGAAAAACAGTCCTAATAAACAATGCAATCTATTACACAAACAATGCAATTAAATACAAATAATACTCAAAGTAAATATACTGCCTCCATGAATATGGGGGAAGACACTCCCCGCCTGGTATCGGTAGATACCACTATTTATCTTCTCAAAACTATAAACATTAAGCACACAAAAATCCAATTATTCTGGAGATTAAACTTGGCAACTTCTTGCTTGTCTCCAAATCACTGTTGCTGTGGTGACGTCTCTCTTATAGTCTCACAAGAGCTAAAACGAGAGATAGGCAACAAAACAACAAAGCACAAAAGAGACAGAAAAGCTTTTGAGTCTCTGGAGTGGACAACGGTCCACAGTCTCCTCATCTCTTCTTGGTGTAGATCACAGGCTCAGTGATGGAACTGCTGAAGACGTTCCTTGTCTTCCATGGAATTCTTGTAGCAAAGTTCCCAGGTGGTGCCAAGTTGTCACTGATAATCTGTAGTTCTGTATCTTTGATAGCTCTTTAGTGATAATTGTCTATTCTTTCATCATCTGGTTGATGAAGTGAAGATGCAATTTCTCTGTGACAGGCACTACTGAGTGCTGCAGGGATGTAAGTGCATGGGATATGCAGTTGTTCTAAAGTCTTTAGAGAATATTTCAATTTCTCCCATTCTTGTCGCATTTCTGGTGGTAATGGAACATTCCACTCATCAGTACTTTGGGAAGCTCTCTCAGTAGGGATCTTCATTGAATGGTTACTGGAGCCACAAACCCCAGTGGATCATGCAGACTATTTACTGTAGACAAGACACATCTACATGTATATGTCGCGTGCACGAGGACCTTGGCACACTGTCCGGCTTCTTCCCCAGAAGCACTGGTTTTGTGAGTCCTTGGGCCACTACCGTGGAGCGGCAGTGGCAGGCAAGATCACCTACAAGGTAGAGAAGAGACAAGACTGGACCGGAACTCCGGACTGGAGTTCTACACCGGAATACTCGGAACTGGAACGCACCGGACGGGTGCGCACTGGAGTGGGGCCCGCTGGACTGGACACACTGGAGTGGCCCCACTGGACAGGAACATACAGGAGTGAAACCCGCTGGACTGGAACACACTGGAGCGGAACCCGCGGAACTGGAACACCCTGGACCTAGGCTTCACCTACACTTGACTGCCTTCCCCCTCGGGTTGAGCCCTCAGGTTCTGGCAGCCGGTAGGACTTACAGGAACAGCAGGAATAAAGGTCCAGGGGTGCCCCCTGGCACCTAGGCGAAGGCAAGGCAGAGAAAGTCTGGGTTCCGGCAGCAGGCAGATTCAAAGCAATGGTCAGGACAAGGAACAAGACTACAGCTGGAGCCTCAGTGCCAAGGAGTACTGGCAACAGATAGAACAAGGGCAGAAGCTCCAGAAGCAAAAGAAACACACACAGAAAACCAGCAGGCTAAACACAAGAAGACTAGTCAACGGTACAAGCTAGTAGGAAAGCTATGCCCAAGCAAACCAGTCATACACACGAAACATACATAAAGCAAAACACAGGAAAGCTGTACACAGGCAGACAATGCAAAGCTGTGCCCAAGCTAACAAGTCATGCACTGGAAACATACACAGAGCAAACTCAGAAGACCTGTAAAGCTATACACCAGCTAACAACAAAGCTGTGCCCAAGCTAACAAGTCATGCACTGGAAACATACACAGGGCAAACTCAGGAGACTAGTAAAGCTGAACACCAGCTAACAACAAAGCTGTGCCCAAGCTAACAAGTCAAACACAGAGAACTAGCAGAGCTAAACACAGGCTACAAACCAGACGGTGCTAAGCTGGCTAATCTAACACTAGGAACAAACACAGAGAACTAGCAGAGCTAAGCACAGGCAACAAGCCAGACGGTGCCTAAGCTAGCTAGTCAAACAAAGAAACTCACACAGAGCAAATACAGAAGGGCTGGAAACCCACAAGCGATAAACACAGAAGGGCAGAAACCCACAGGCGATAAACACAGAAGGGCTGAAACCCCACAGAAGGGTAGGAGACCCACAGAGTAAAAGACAAGGAAAGCAAATGGTGCTAACAGCACCCTAACCTCGGGACCTAAGGCACTGCGGAGGAAATGGCAATGCAAAGGCCAGGACTGTAGTTTCCAAATGACTAATAAAGCCCAACACCAGAGCCACAGGTGCAGCAATCACCTTGCAACCAAACAGAGGCTTGACACTCAGAGCAGGCATCCCATAGAAAGTGACAGCGGAAGCCATCTTGGATACTGGCAGAGACGAAGAGGCGGCAGCCATCTTGGAAGAGGCAAAGCCCACACAGGTGAGGTTCAGTAGTGCAATCAGCACACAGAGCCAGAGAGAAACTAAGACAGAGACAGACACAGAGACAAGCAAAAGCCAGCACAGCCACTGACTCCCAGAAACAGGGTAAGTAAGAGGGTGGTCACGGCCACAGACGTGACAGTACCCCCTCCTCAAGACCCCCCTCTCGGTCTCCCTGAGGAGGCCAGGTTTCCAGGGGTAACTGTGGTGAAACCTGCTGATCGGTTTCAACCCCCAGACATGGATCACTGGACTGGAAGTCACAAAGAAATTCAAAACTGGCAGACAGGAGCGGAACTTGTCAACAGGAGGCTCCTTCCAATCACCGCTGGGCCAACTCAGGAACCTGGATGCATCAAGAGGAGCCATGTTCAAAAAGAACCCTTCTCTGAGGGAACCCAGACTGAACTCAGGAAGCAAACCGGGACTGGGACCCGGACTAGAGTCAAAAAGCAAACCGGGCCTGGGACCCAGGCGGGCGTCAGAAGCTTGACTGGAACTGGAACTCAGAGCAGGCTCAGCATCTTGGCTGGAAGTGGAACTAGGAACGGACTCAGCATCTTGGCTGGAACTGGAGCTCGGAGCAGGGTCAGCATCTTGGCCGGAACTGGAACTTGGAACAGACTCAGCATCTTGGCTGGAACTGGAGCTCGGAGCAGGGTCAGCATCTTGGCTGGAACTGGAACTTGGAACAGACTCAGCATCTTGGCTGGAACTGGAGCTAGGAGCAGGGTCAGCATCTTGGCTGGAACTGGAACTTGGAGCAGGGTCAGCATCTTGGCCGGAACTGGAACTTGGAGCAGGGTCAGCATCTTGGCTAGAACTGGAACTTGGAAAAGATTCAGCTGCAGGGCTGGACACACCCCTCTGGCCGGACTGGGACGTCTCTCTAGCATTAGCTTTAGGCGGCGTCCGCCGAGCAGGTTTCAAGAGGAGACGGCCCTGGTATCCCCAGAGCATGCTAGCAGGCTGAAATGCAGAAAATGGGTTTCTCCGGGCCCCAAGCCGTTGAACACACCTTCTCTCAGCTATTGCTTCGGAGGTCTTCTCCCAGGCTGAATCAAAACAAGGTCTATCACAGTCCTCTTGGAACGTCATCTCATCTTCAAGAGCAGACTCAATATCTTGGCTGACCTCTGCACTCGATGCAGATTCAGCATCTTGACTGGAACTGGAGCTAGGAGCAGGGTCAGCATCTGGGCTAGAACTAGAACTTGGAACAGAAGTTGAACCGGGACTGGGACCCGGACTGGAATCAGAGTCTTGACTGGAACAAAAATTCTGAACAGGAGTTGAACCGGGACTGGAACCCGGACTGGAATCAGAAGCTTGACTGGCAGGGCCCCTCAAACTGGACTCAGGAGCTTGGCTGGGAGCGCCCCGCGAACTGGACTTTAACTGAGGCTCGGTCTGAAGCACCATTCGAACTGGCCTTAGGAGCTTGATAGGAGGTGCCCTCTGGACTGGAAGCGGCGGTGCCACCTGAACCACCCTGTGGACTGGCATCGGAGGCTTGGTTAGAAGCCCCCCTCGAACTGGACTCAGTGGCTTGACTGGACGGGTCACTTGAACAAGAACCGGAGACTTGACCCGAAGCGCCACTTGCACAGGAATCTGAGGCTCCATCGAAGGCTTCCCTCGGACTGGACTCGGAGACTTCAAAGGGCGTGCCACTTGAACTAGGACTGGAGGCTCGACCTGGAGCGCCACTTGCATAGGAATCTGAGGCTCCATCAGAAGCACCCCACGGACTGGACTCAGAGGTTTCAGAGGGCGTGCCAGTTGAACGAGGACTGGAGGCTCGACCTGGAGCACCACTTGAACAGGAATCCGAGGCTCCATCGAAAGCCTCCCTCGGACTGGACTCGGAGCCTTAAGTGGCATCGTTACTTGGACTGCAATTGGAGGTTCAGTATGAAGCATCCCCTGGACTGGACTCAGTGACTTAGGAGGCAGCGCTACTTGAACTGGGGTCAGGGGCTTGGTAGGAAGTACCCCTTGGACCGGCTTAGGAGCTTGGCTGGACTTGACATCCCGAACAGGAGCTGAACTGCGAGGGGTACCCCGATTGTTCTGTACCACCCGCTGGGAAGCCCCGAGCATGGGCCTTCCACAGCGTATTCGTTCAGCCTCCGCTTCTGGAGTATCCCGCAGGGCTGGCTCCTCGAGGAGTCTGTAGCGGTATTCATAAAGCTGAGTCAACGGATCAATATCCGAAACTGGGCTATGGCGGACCCTACACCTCTGGAGACGCTTTCGCTCAGCTGCCGCTTCCAAAGTATCTCTCAGGGTTGGATCAGACAAAAGTTTCTTCCGGTAGTCGCGGAGGGTCAAAAAACGATTCACAGAAAAAATTGGGTTGATATAGGGATCGGACCACAAATTAAGGACTACCTCCGGATGGTTCGTGAGGAACTCGAACATGGACGGTAGTCCCCGCTGGGCAGATGATCTTGCCGGACTCATGGCCTTTGCATTCTGTCGCGTGCACGAGGACCTTGGCACACTGTCCGGCTTCTTCCCCAGAAGCACTGGTTTTGTGAGTCCTTGGGCCACTACCGTGGAGCGGCAGTGGCAGGCAAGATCACCTACAAGGTAGAGAAGAGACAAGACTGGACCGGAACTCCGGACTGGAGTTCTACACCGGAATACTCGGAACTGGAACGCACCGGACGGGTGCGCACTGGAGTGGGGCCCGCTGGACTGGACACACTGGAGTGGCCCCACTGGACAGGAACATACAGGAGTGAAACCCGCTGGACTGGAACACACTGGAGCGGAACCCGCGGAACTGGAACACCCTGGACCTAGGCTTCACCTACACTTGACTGCCTTCCCCCTCGGGTTGAGCCCTCAGGTTCTGGCAGCCGGTAGGACTTACAGGAACAGCAGGAATAAAGGTCCAGGGGTGCCCCCTGGCACCTAGGCGAAGGCAAGGCAGAGAAAGTCTGGGTTCCGGCAGCAGGCAGATTCAAAGCAATGGTCAGGACAAGGAACAAGACTACAGCTGGAGCCTCAGTGCCAAGGAGTACTGGCAACAGATAGAACAAGGGCAGAAGCTCCAGAAGCAAAAGAAACACACACAGAAAACCAGCAGGCTAAACACAAGAAGACTAGTCAACGGTACAAGCTAGTAGGAAAGCTATGCCCAAGCAAACCAGTCATACACACGAAACATACATAAAGCAAAACACAGGAAAGCTGTACACAGGCAGACAATGCAAAGCTGTGCCCAAGCTAACAAGTCATGCACTGGAAACATACACAGAGCAAACTCAGAAGACCTGTAAAGCTATACACCAGCTAACAACAAAGCTGTGCCCAAGCTAACAAGTCATGCACTGGAAACATACACAGGGCAAACTCAGGAGACTAGTAAAGCTGAACACCAGCTAACAACAAAGCTGTGCCCAAGCTAACAAGTCAAACACAGAGAACTAGCAGAGCTAAACACAGGCTACAAACCAGACGGTGCTAAGCTGGCTAATCTAACACTAGGAACAAACACAGAGAACTAGCAGAGCTAAGCACAGGCAACAAGCCAGACGGTGCCTAAGCTAGCTAGTCAAACAAAGAAACTCACACAGAGCAAATACAGAAGGGCTGGAAACCCACAAGCGATAAACACAGAAGGGCAGAAACCCACAGGCGATAAACACAGAAGGGCTGAAACCCCACAGAAGGGTAGGAGACCCACAGAGTAAAAGACAAGGAAAGCAAATGGTGCTAACAGCACCCTAACCTCGGGACCTAAGGCACTGCGGAGGAAATGGCAATGCAAAGGCCAGGACTGTAGTTTCCAAATGACTAATAAAGCCCAACACCAGAGCCACAGGTGCAGCAATCACCTTGCAACCAAACAGAGGCTTGACACTCAGAGCAGGCATCCCATAGAAAGTGACAGCGGAAGCCATCTTGGATACTGGCAGAGACGAAGAGGCGGCAGCCATCTTGGAAGAGGCAAAGCCCACACAGGTGAGGTTCAGTAGTGCAATCAGCACACAGAGCCAGAGAGAAACTAAGACAGAGACAGACACAGAGACAAGCAAAAGCCAGCACAGCCACTGACTCCCAGAAACAGGGTAAGTAAGAGGGTGGTCACGGCCACAGACGTGACAGTATATGACTTCTCTTGGGTGGAGACTTGAAAGGTGAGAATGTCTCTCTATAGATCCCAGAGTAATCCAAGGCTTCTCTGAAGCGAAGGGTGCCTGCCCTGCTCTGTCTTCCCCTCACATCCAGCACGCTCCTTTTAATGAAACTGAGCGTGCTCAATTTCACTAAAAGGGTGGCAGACCAAAATGTGCCCCCCTACCTCGGGCTGTGGCCCCCTCCCACCGTGAGGTCTGGCTACACCCCTGGATAGGGTCCTTTCTGAAGCGAATCAAAACCCCTAATAGGCTGTTGGTCATATCAGGCCCAGAAAGCAGCACATTGTTGAGTGAGATTCCATGAAATTGAGCACCAGAATCAAACTGGCCTGGTTTCATTGGCTGATACACCCCAAAGGTAGGTAAGTACTAACATTCTTCATTATTTTTTAACAGTGGAGCTGGCTCTGCATGGCCATTATCCAGCATGTTTTGCATAAACATTATAAAGTGATGTTAGGATGGTTAGTACAAGGCTTGACAAGGTGGTGCGCCCATTTTCCAAGACGCACATTTTGTAGACATCCACATTAGGTCTCCTCAGTCTTTTAAGGCAGATGTCACCTACTATCACCCATCCCAGGGCGCGTTCGTAGGCATATGGGGCATCAAGTGGACCTGCACATGACCCACAAACTCTGATCATTGTTGGTGCACTTCTTCCCAACAAGAGTAAGATCTTGGCATTTGGGTCCAAAGGCTGCAGATACTCAGCTAGAGGTTGCAGGTGACAGTGGTGTTGCGCGACCTCTGGTGTGGGAATTTCTTCTCAGCTGTCAGGTATCTGATTACATTCAATAAGAGTTGGTAGATGGGTCTTGTTGTTACCATCCATCACTTCTATCACATATCCATTTGCTCTTCTCCCAGTCCTCTTTGTCATCTTTGTACAGGTCTTGAGGTTGTAGGGATAGTGAGCTCCTTGGATGTCAAATAGGTCAAAGAACTCCTTGCCATGGACTTGTTACTCTGTTCATCTACGATGACATACATCCTTACTGCCTTTTCTGGTTGCTCTTTTGGATATACCTTAGCTACACATATCTTGGTGCATGACCGCCCACTACGGCCTTTTCTGCACACTTATGTACAGTTTGGAGTAACGTTTGGTGGTGACGCTTGCTCTACCTCCTTCTCCCTGCATTGGCTTGAGTCTGAGCCAGTGCTAGTGCATCCATTTGCATGTAAGCGTGTGGATCACTCAGGGTGCTTCTTTCAGGCAAGTGAGACTCTGGTGTAGAGGAACATGTTTGCTCAGAATCTGATGACTCTTCTGAGTCAGACTGTGACTGTGTGCTTTTTGAGCCATAGTATGGGCCTTCACATATTCTGCTGTTTGATGGGCAAAATCATCGTCGATGATGTGACTGAGATGACTCTCCCTGCCATCCTGCTTTGTGGCTTCTTCAATTGCATTTACTTGAGTGTTGAGGACAGCTGCTTTTTTTCTCCTGCTGAAGCAGCTTCAAGGCGATGTCTAACTCTGTCTTCTTGCATTCAGAATTGTCAGCAATGGCGTTGGCAGCAGTAGTAGCAGCAGCATTAGCCTCAGCAGTGACAGCGCAGCATTAGCCTCAGCAGTGGCAGCAGCAGCATTAGCCTCAGCAGTGGCAGCAGCAGCCTTAGCAGTGAACTTTCAGCTTTGTCCATGTTTTTATACTTACCCAGATGTTCTCACCCCACTATCAAACTCGAGGCATTTCCTCCATCTTTCTAAAGTGTAAGACCCTTGCTTTGGAATGAACCATCTCTACCGATGCCCTAATACTGAATTACACCATTTGGTGATCACTGGAAGTTAGACGATCACCCACCTCAACATATGAAACATTCTTTTCATTCATAACCACCAGGTCTAGTATCACTCACTCCCAAGTGGATTCCATTCAGTGGCACAGCCAGGAATTTTTCTTATAGGGGGTAGACTCCACCTTAACCAGGATGAAACCCAAGCTAACATTTAAAAAGGAAATAGAGCAGCTATTAAATTTAAATGGGAGGGGGGGGGGGGGGAGAAGCCGACAGTTGCCTAGGAGTGCATGGTTTGGTTTGGACTATCCTTGAAGGATACTATTGAAACAGAACATTTAGGGAATCCAAATAGAGTGGTTTCAATAATGGTGAAAGAAAGCCAGAGGTATTTAAGGGGAGAACTGAGTAAAGGTTGCAAATTATACTCAAACAGACAGATGAAGAAAGCTTTACAGAAATTAGGAAAGTTGGCAAATTGGACAACAGTATAATAATGGGTGATTTCAATTACCCCAATATTGATTGGATAAATGTTACAGTAGAGAATGCTAGGGAGGTAAAATTCCTGGATGTAATAAATGACTGCTTCTTGGAGCCACTGGTCCAAGAACCAACAAGAGGGGAAGCTATTTTAGATCTAGTCCTTAGTGAAATGCAGAGCATAGTATAAGAAGTAACAGTATTAGGTCCGCTGGGAAACAGTGATTATAACCTGAACAAATTTGAGCTGATAGCTGAAGTCACTAATCAAATCTACTGTAACAGCATTTAATTCTCGAAAGGGCGACTACGATAGATTGAGGAAAATTATTAAAAAGAAGCTAAAAAGATAGGACACAAAGGTTAGGACTTTAAATTAGTCATGGACGTTGTTTAAAAATACCATCGTGGAAGCCAGGACCAGATGTTTTCCATGTATTAACAGAAGTGGAAAGGAGAGCAAATGACAGCCAGCATGGTTAAAAGATGAAGTGAAAAAGACTATTAGATCCAAAAGAACATCCTTCAAAGAGTGGAAAAGGATCCGAATGAAGAAAATATAAAGCAACATAAGCACTGTCAAGCTAGATGCAAAGCATTGATATAGAAGGCTAAAAAAGAATATGAAGACAAACTTGCAACAAAGGCAAAAACTCATAGTAACAACTTTTTTAGGTACATCAAAAGCAGAAAGCTTGTGAGGGAATCCATGGAACCATTAGATTATGAAGAAGAAAAGGGGGGCACTCAGGGAGGACAAGACCATAGTAGAGAGACTGAATGAGTTCTTTGCTTTGGTCTTTATATGAGAAGGTGTAAGAGATCTACCTTACCAGAAATGATTTTCAAGGGTGGTGATTTGGAGGAACTGAAAGAAATCTTTGTGACCATGGAAGACTTACTCAGCCAAATCAACAAGTTAGTGATAAATCTCCTGGACCAGATGGCATACACCCCTGGGTACTGAAAGAACTCAAATGTAAAATTGCTGATCTACTGTTAGTCATCTGTAACCTGTTGTTAAAATCATCTGTAGTACCTGAAGATTGGAGGGTGGGCAATGTAACGCTGATTTTTTAAAAAGGGTTCCAGGGGTGATCCAGGATATTATGGACTAGTAAGCATGACTTCGATGCCGAGCAAAATAGTGGAAACTATACTAAAGAATAAAATTATGGAGCACATAGACAAACATGGTTTAATGGGACAGAGTCAGCATGGATTCAGCCAAGATATGTGTTGCCTCACCAGTTTGCTTCATTTATTTGAAGGTGTGAATAAACATGTGGATAAAGGTGAGCTGGTTGAGGTAGTATATCTGGATTTTCAGAAAGCTTTTGACCAAGTTCCTCATGAGAGACTTCTGAAAAAACTAAAAAGTCAAGGGATAGGAGGCAATGTCATTTCTGGATTAGGAATTGGTTATTGGACAGAAAACAGAGGATAGAGTTAAATGACTATTTTCTCAATGGAGGAGGATGTATAGTGGACAGCCACAGGGATCTGCACTGGGACCAGTGCTATTTAACATATTTATAAATGATCTGGAAATGAGAATGACATGTGTGGTGATTAAATTTGCAGATGACACAAAACTTTTGAAAGCTGTCAAAACACATGCGGACTGTGAAAATTTGTAGGAAGACCTTAGAAAACTGGAAGACTGGACATCCAACTGGTAGATGAAATGTAATATGGACAAATGCAAAGTGATGCACATTGAGAAGAATAATCCAAATTATAGTTACCTGATGCTAGGATCCACCTTAGGAGTCAGCACCCAAGATAAAAATTTAGGTGTCATCATAGACAATACGCTGAAATCTTTTGCCCAGTGTGAAGTGGCAGCCAAAAAAGCAAGCAGGATGCTAGGAATTATTGGGAAAGGGATAGTAAATAAGACCAAGAATACTTTAATGCCTCTGTATTGCTTCATTGTGGGACCTCACGTTGAGTTCAATTCTGGTTGCCATATCTCAAATGAGGTTAGGGCTCTTCAGAGTGGAAAAGAGATGACTGGGTGGAGATATGATTGATGTCTACAAAATCCTGAGTGGTGTAGAACGAGTAGAAGTGAATCAATGTTTCACTCTTTCAAAAAGCAGAAAGACCAGGGGACACTCAATGAAATTACATGGAAATACTTTTAAAACAAATAGGAGGAAATATTTTTTCATTCAAAGAATAAACTCTGGATCTCGTTGCCAAAAGATGTGGTAATAGCGATTAGCATAGCTGGGTTTAAAAAAGATTCAGACTAGTTCCTGGAGGAAACGTCCATAGTCTACTATCGAGATATACATGGGGGAAGCCACTGCTTGCCCTGGGATTAGTAGTATGGCATGTTGCTTCTGCCAAATACTTGTGACCCAGATTGGCCACTGTTGAAAGCAGGATACTGGGGTAGATGGATCATTGGTCTGACCCTCTATGGATACTCTTATGTTCTTTATATTCTTTTGTACTCTTTGCCTATAGAATTGGATGTAAGCATACTTTTTTGTGGCACCTAAAATGAGGTGTCAATTTATAGAATTGCCACCATAGTAATCAATACATGTTCACATACAAATTAATTATTATTATTATTTGTTACATTTGTATCCCACATTTTCCCACCTTTTGCAGGCTCAATGTGGCTTACATATAACCGTTAACGGCGTTAGCCGATTACGGTCTGAACAAATACATGGTATGAGTGAATACAAAGTGATATTGTGGTAGAATGAGGTACATGTAAGGTAGGTACAGTTGGGGGGAACTTAGAGAGGAAAAGGGGGAAGAAGAGTCAGGTAATATTCGTTACGGTCTTTGGTTACATTGTGTCGCAAGTGTCCAGGTATTTTTATGTTGGGTCAGTGGGGTATGCTCTTCTGAACAGGTCTGTCTTTGGTGCTTTCCGAAAATTTAGGTGGTCGAGCGTAGTTTTTACTGCTTTTGGCAATGCGTTCCATAGTTGTGCGCTTAGGTAGGAAAAGCTGGTTGCATAGGTGGATTTGTATTTGAGTCCTTTGCTGCTTGGGTAATGGAGGTTTAGGTATGATCATGCAGATTTTGTGGTGTTTCTGGTTGGCAGGTCGATGAGGTCTGTCATGCATCCCGGTGACTCGCCGTAAATAATTTTATGAACAGTCGTGCAGATTAAGAAAAAAATACGTTCTTTGATTGGTAGCCAGTGCAGTTTTTCTCTGAGTGGTTTGCACATGAAGTTTATGAAGTTCTAACTTGCAATAAAAATGTTTTATTAAGAATGTGTGAAATGAACTGAACCCCCCTCCAAAAAAATCCTTAAAATAAAAAAATCACATGAACTCAAAATTGTTCCTTGTGCAGATCCCTAAGATTATAGAGAACACTGCCCTGATTGATCATGTTACACTAACCAAGTCCAAGTGATTTCTCAGATCTCTGACTGAACAACTTTTGGGCCTTACTTTTGGAATTTATTTGTGTATAGGCCCTGTCTGAATCATTTTAAGCTGTTAACTGAATTTAGTTTGGACCTTGCTGCTTTCATACCCTTGGACTCAGAGCCAGAACCATCTTTTTCTGCACCTGGGCCAGATATTCAGGATTTACACCCCCCTCCCCCGCTTCTCTTTTTTTCAATTTGAGCTTGTTCTACTTGTGAATGTGGAGGAAGGGTGCAGTGGAGCAACTAGTCTCCTCAGGACTTCCCAGGACCAGATGATCTATGAAGGTGGGGACAGGGAAGCCAGCATACCAGTGGCTTTTTTGAATGCACTGAGGGATGTGTAGTGTTGGGGGAGATGCAACAACTTTTTCCTGCAGTGACTTAAATGTACCCCATTTTGAATGCATGAACCAAATCACTGCTCACACACGGATAGGGAGATATTTTGCAATGAGCTACGGATTACTGCCATGATTTTAACTTGGCAGTAATTTGCACTCTCATAGAATACCTACATCTCACGAGTAATTTTTTGTGGAAAGCCTGATTTAGAACCCAGCACGCAACTTTCTGCATCAACCCATCTGTGTTTATTAGAGCTCAACTATTACTATAGCACTGAC
This sequence comes from Microcaecilia unicolor, assembly GCF_901765095.1. Classification (NCBI taxonomy): domain Eukaryota; kingdom Metazoa; phylum Chordata; class Amphibia; order Gymnophiona; family Siphonopidae; genus Microcaecilia; species Microcaecilia unicolor. Next base: position 84,640 of record NW_021963013.1, read on the forward strand.
CTGCATGGCTAGAAGCAACAACCAAAAAAAAAAAAAACCTCCCCTACTCTCTTTATGTAGCTGCTCTACATTATACGCAAACTCAAAGGGTTACAGAAAATTATTTCTTTCATGCCTTTGTGCTCTAGAAAATGCACATAAGATAAGGGACATTAATTTAGTGACACTGACAATAATTTGTAGCTCCAGTCTGCCTACTGTCTCACAGCTAGCGGGTATTATCTTCAGTGTCCTCTTTTCCTTTGTGTGCAAAGCAAATAAGAAAATGTGCTGCAAAAGCCATACAAAGAGGCCTGCATGTCCTTGTACAGTAGGGACAGACAGTATACAAAGGATATATTACCATACCAGTCCTTTCTATTGCCTTCTAGTCAACCTTCATTTTCTTTACAGCTAGTACTCATGTCACAGACTTCACCTTTCTTTTCTCCCTGAGCAATTGTAACATAGACATAGTAGATGACGGCAGAAAAAGACCTTCACGGTCCACCCAGTCTGCCCAACAAGACAACTCATATGTGCTACTTTTTGTGCATACCCTAGTTTGATTTGTACCTGTGCTCTTCAGGGCACAGACTGTATAAGTCTGCCCAGCACTATCCCCGCCTCAGAACCACCAGCCCCGCCTCCCAACCACTGGCTCTGGCACAGACCGTATAAGTTTGCCCAGCACTATCCCCACCTCACAACCACCAGCCCCGCCTCCCAACCACCGGCTCTGGCACAGACCGTATAAGTCTGCCCAGCACTATCCCCGCCTCCCAACCACCAGCCCCGCCTCCCACCACCGGCTCTGGCACAGACCGTGTAAGTCTGCCCAGCACTATCCCTGCCTCCCACCACCGGCTCTGGCACAGACCATATAAGTCTGCTCAGCACTATCCCTGCCTCCCACCACTGGCTCTGGCACAGACCGTATAAGTCTGCCCAGCACTATCCCTGCCTCCCAACCACCAGTCCCGCCTCCCACCACCGGCTCTGGCACAGACCGTATAAGTCTGCCCAGCACTATCCCCGCCTCCCAACCACCAGCCCCGCCTCCCGATCTCGACTAAGCTCCTAAGGATCCATTCCTTCTGCACAGGATTCCTTTATGCTTATCCCACGCATGTTTGAATTCCGTTACCTTTTTCATTTCCACCACCTCCCGCGGGATGGCATTCCAAGCATCCACTACTCTCTCCGTGAAAAAATACTTCCTGACATTTTTCTTGAGTCTGCCCCCCTTCAATCTCATTTCATGTCCTCTCGTTCTACCGCCTTCTCATCTCCGGAAAAGGTTCGTTTGCGGATTAATACCTTTCAAATATTTGAACGTTTGTATCAAATATTTGAAAGGTATTAATCCGCAATTGAGATGTGCTTTAGAGATGGGAGTCTGAAGAAGTACACTCTGCCTTTGGGAGAAGGAACATAGAGTAAAGCTTCCACTGGACTCTCTTTGCCGCGCAGCAATCCGGATCTACCACCGGCCTGACGTGGGTGTCGGTGGTAGTTCTGACCCCAGCGTGCGCCATTTCTGGTGCTAGCAGAAATATTGAAAAAATATTTCCACAGGGGGTTACCCAGTGGTAATTGGGCAGCGTCGCACACTGCCCAGTTACTACTGGGTTAGCGCAGGAGCCCTTACTGCCACCTCAATGGGTAGCGGTAAGTGCTCCCCCCTGAAATGGCCATTTTGTTTTTAGCTATTTTCACCCGCTGCGGTAAAAGGGGCTCTAGTGTATGGCAAAAATGGCTACCACCACTAGCGCAGGGCCCCTTTTACCGCAGCTTAGTAAAAGGGCACCCAAAATATTTTCCTGTTGCTAAGCTCTACATATCCTTTTGATCACACTTACAGTTCTGCTTTCTTTTTTTATACTACTGTGCTTTGTGTTCAGAATAAACTGTGAATGTGTTTTGCAATACTGTATCCTTTCCAGAAATCTTGTTTTATCTATTTGTGTGGTGTTTCTATGTATCAGTAACATACATTCCACTTTAGTTTCATATATATCATAAGGATAGACAGCCATAAAATGTTTGTTTTATGTCAATTCCTGTGTCATTTCCAGGAATTTTCATTTTATTTGTTTTTGTGTGGCCATTTTGCTTTTTTTTTTTTCCCCAGATGCTGATAATAGTGTGCACTCTTTGGCAGTGGTGTAGCTACATGGGGGCCTGGGCCCCCCACAAATTTCCTCTGAGCCCCTGGTTTTGCTGGTGGGGGTCCCCAACCCCTGGCAGCTGAAGTGTTGTCCGGTGCCATTCTCCGGCGCTGCCACATTGCCTGCCCTGCTCTATCTTCCCCTCACGTCGGGCATGCTCCTTTTAGTGAAACTGAGCATGCTCAATATCACTGAAAGGAGCATGCAGGACATGAGGGGAAGACAGAGCAGGGCAGGCAATGCAGTGGCGCTGGAGACTGACACTGAACAACGCTTAAGCTAGCAGGGGTTGGGGACCCCCACCAGCCAAGGTATTTGCTGTGACAGTGGGGGGGGGGGGGGGAGCAGCAGGGCGGAGCGGCGGGGACCTCGGGCTCTGGCCGCCTCCCACTACGAGGTCTGGCTGCGCCCCTGCTCGTTGGAAATAGTGTGCACTGTTGGAAAGAGATCACACTGTTTCAGAAAGAGGGCACACTCTTTTCCCAATAGGGTGTAAACACATGCATAAGTTTGCACATGGGCAATAGTTGACACACATGCGGTTGTTCCACTATTGGGGCAGTGTGCGCCCTCTTTTGACACTCTATGCACTATTATTTACAAACGACAAAACACGAAATGTGTTATTTCTTCGCATTTTTGTTTGGTAAAGATATGCAATGACAAAGATATGTTGTGGACATTCCTATGTGGTTGCAAACGACAGCCCATCCCTAATATTCCACATGTAGTTTCCTGACCTGACATGGATCAGTATTGCAGTGCCCCAGTTACGTTTAGGCATGATGGGCACTGGCTGATATTCAGACCAGTGCCCAGTTAACTTGGGCCCAGATACTCAAAACGCCTGCGCTGTTCAGAACAGCGCCAGAAAATACTGCTGGATCAGCGTAACAAAGGAACCCCCTAACGCTCAACACTAATGAGATGCAAATTTAGGCACGCTCATAGCATTGAGCGTTAGGGACTTTTGCAGGAGGATTGTGCCTGGGCATGCGTTCAAGAGCTATGTTTTAAGCACAGCTCTTGAGTACATGCCCAGAACGCCGGAGGGAAGGAGGAGGAGGAGGAGGAGGAAGAAGTGTGTCCTGTTATGGAAGAGGATGGGAAGGAGAGTGGCCAAGGGAGGAAAGGGGAAGATAGAAGGGAAGACAGTGTCAGAGGGACAAAAGCCAGTCTCTTCCCCCTACCCCTGAAAAACCCTCTGTGCCTTTTCTCTGGCCTGGCCGACAGTTCTGTTATCCCAAGAGAGAAAATGCAGCTTTACCTTGATACAGCACTCCTTTGGCTAACTGCTTTCCCTGCTCAAAGTCCAGCATTCAGGTCACCCTCCAGCTATGGCCCAGTTCCTACCCTTCCTGGTCTCCCCATTCCTCTCCATGGCCAGCACAACGCTAACACCAACTCTGAGCTGATGTAGGGTTGATGGCGGAAAGAGTGCCCTTGTTTGGTGCACTGTCCGATGAGCATTGGGGAAGAATAGGGAATCAGCCCATCTGCATGTATTTGCATACTCATTGCACTGGGAGCCGGTGAGTTCGTTGGTTCACACGCTCGGCGGCTCTCAGCATTCAGCACTAGCAAACGTGGATGCTAGTCCGGCATTAATGGCCTCTAGTGCCTGCATTTGCTTCTGAGTATTGGGGTCTTGGTGCATAAAGTTAGGACTGCAGTATTGCAAGGGTGCAGCCAGGTGGCTGATTTTGTGTGGGCCTGAGCTCAAGGTGGATGGGCCTGGAATTTGTTCCACCCCCAACGCCCGGCCCCGCTCCACTCTCTGCTCTCCACCCCTTCCCCACCTGCAAACACAAAATATTAAATACCTGAACTGGAGGGGATCCCCAAACTCTGACCAGCTGAAGATTCCCTCTTCCTTGGGCAGCCAGCGCTGTTCCAACAACAGCTAGCAGCACTTGCCTCAAGCTGATGCTGCCACCAGCACACCACACATCCTCTGTGCTTGCACATGTGCAAAGTGGTAGGAGCTTACTTATTTCCCAGTACGCTGCTGGGGGGGGTGCCGGGCGCCTGTTGGCTGAGTCCACTCGTTCCCTGCTGCTCCCTCTGCCCCGGAACAGGAAGTAACCTGTTCCGCGCAGAGGGAGCAGCAGGGAGGGAACGAGCGGACTCAGCCAACAGGCGCCCGGCACCCCCCCCAGCAGCGTGCACCCGGGGCGGACCGCCCCTACCACCCCCCCTTGATACGCCACTGAAGCCAGCACTTAAACAAGCAGGAGTGCCTGAGGATTGCTCCTGCCCACTCACTAGCTGCTAGGGAAACCCTCAGTAAGTCCTTAGGAGGTCTTTGGGTTGGTAGTGTCTTGCAGGGGCTGTTCTTATGGTCCATAGATGTCTTTAGGGGCATGTGGGGGTCTTTGCTAGGGGAGGGTTTCATATGGCACTTACCATACCTCCGACTTCCTTAAGGTATCCCCGGAAGCATCGAGTCATGAGTTAGCAGCCTAATGCTCCCTGGGATAAAAAAAAGTTGCCAACTCAAAACTGGAAGTATTTTCCTCATTAATAACACAGCTTGCAAAGCATGCTACTCAATTTTTCATAATACGGTATTTGACATACATTATTTTGCAGCAAGAGTTGTGGTAAATTAACGTGTGTTAAGGACAAACAGCACAGCATTTTGCCTTTTAATGCATGGTAAATAGGCACCAACGTTTATGCACTGGATATGCTTGTAAATGTTTGACTGCATAAAGTTCTGTGGTTGTCAAGATGAGCTGGGTCTATTAAAAGGGGCTATCCTTGAAAAAGCTATTAGTGAAACATGTGCCATGTTAGATGAGAAGTTCCCCTGGGCCAACAAATTAAGAAGACACACAACTGCAGATGAGTGCAGCGGGTTGCAGATCTGGGGAACTGGGTTCATTTCCTGCTGCAGCAGTGGGTTGAGATACTACTACTACTTATCATTTCTAAAGCGCTACTAGACATACGCAGCACTGTACACTTGAACATGAAGAGACAGTCAGAATTGGAAATACACAGAGCTCCACAGACCATCTGTGATAAATAATTAAAAATTTAACTAAAAACAATGGAAACAAACTGCTGGAGTGGCTATTCTGTACGGGTACGCTGTTCTGTAGATAAATCTCTCTCATCCGTCCCCTTCTCCTCTACTGCTAATTCTAGACTCCGTTCCTTTTGTCTTGCTGCACCTCACGCCTTGGAATAGACTTCCCGAACCTGTGCGTCTAGCCCCGTCTTTGGCCGTTTTCAAGTCCAAACTTAAAGCCCACCTCCAGAGGCGTACCAAGGGGGGGGGGGGGCGGTGGGGGCAGTCCGTCCCGGGTGCACGCCGCTGGGGGGTGCCGCAGCGCGCGCCTGTGGGCTCCGACCGCTAACTTCACTCGTTCGCTGCAGCTCCCTCTGCTCCGGAACAGGTTACTTCCTGTTCCGGGGCAGAGGGAGCTGCAGCGAACGAGCGAAGTTAGCGAAGTCGGAGCCCACAGGTGCGCGCCGCAGCACCCCCCCCCCTCCAGCGGCGTGCACCTGGGGGGTGTCATTTCACCGGGGGGGGGGGGGGGGCGCATCGGTGATCCGGTCCGGGTGCCATCCAGGCTGGGAATGCCACTGCCCACCTCTTTACAGCTGGTTTTGACTCCTAACACTACTCACTTGCCCTGTCCTTATCCTTACCTATTTATTCCCTTACCCTTATTTGTTCTGTCTGTTTACCTGTCTTATCTAGATTGTAAGCTCTTTGAGCAGGGACTTTCTTTTTTGTGTATGGTGTACAGCGCTGCGTATGCCTTGTAGCGCTATAGAAATGATAAATAGTAGTAGTAGTAATATTTGTGAAATACAGTATGTAAAATGGCCAAAACTCTGGTTAATGACATTTTCACAGTATACTTCCCATGGTCTCGCAGGCTGCAAAAAAATTCAATGGCGGGCTTCAGATTGCCCACCCCTGCTCTAGAGCTAGTCTAGTCTGTAAACACCTCACTGGTCTCCAGACAGAAATGCTAAACAAATAAATAACAAAATTTTTCTTTCTATTTTTTTCTCTGTCAGGCCCAGCCCTTCTCGGGGTATCCTTTCAAGCACTGTGCTGTAGTTGGAAATGGAGGGAACTTGAAAAACAGCAGCTGTGGAGATGAAATAAATGAGTCAGAGTTTGTATTCAGGTAATCTTGGTTATATCATCTTGTGTGCTTTAAAGATTGCTTTAAATAAACACTGAACCCAGTCATGCAGTCACCCAACGCACTGATCTGCATGATATTAAAGTAACAGCAGGTGCTAATTGAAAATGTTTTCACAAACTGGATAACAATATTTATATAAATGAGAGGAAAAGAAGCCCCTAAAAAGGGACAAATTTTAAAGTGCCCAGTCAGCTTCCAGTAATTTACAGCCATGGACCTGCAAGCTTATTTTCAAAGGGAAGTTGTCCATAGGCTTTTACATTTAAAGTTCAGGCTGTTGGTCACTTTGGGGCCTATAAAGTGGCAACTAACATTTACACACCGATTACATGTGTAAATATTTAGAATCATGGCACTTTTTTGAGACTTGGTCCTAAAAATAAATGGACCAAGTCAAGCCGGCGAAATGCTCCTCAGAGCCGGCCTTCTTTTTTCCATTATCAGCTGAAGCCGGCCATGTCTTACAATGCCCCCATCCCGCCTCCCATACCCTTCCGAAATGCCCCCTTTAGCTTTGGCCGGCTCTGTGACGGAAAGCAGTTGGAGCCGGCCAAAATCGGCTTTCCATTATACCGATTTGGCCGGCTTCAGGAGATGGCCGGCCATCTCCCGATTTGTGTCGGAAGATGGCCGGCGATCTCTTTCGAAAATAAGGTGGATAGTAACCTCATTCCTAAAGTTGCTCATAATGAGTACCAGTACCTTTTTTCCTACAAGAAAGTACTGCAGTTATCTAAGAAATGCTGAGCACTTCATTTAGCTCCCTAAGGGCTCCTTTCACTAAGGTGTGCTAATGGATTTAGTGTGTGCTAACAATTAGAGAAGCCCATTTTATTCCTATCTGTTCCCTTTAAGCTGAGCAGAAATCCTCCAGCTACAGTTCTGCCAGTGGGGGGTGCTGTTTCACTATCACACTTTCAATAGTGAGGGACAGGCAAGCTCTGCAGGACTCCAGGGAACCTGCCTTTCCCTCGCCATTGAAAACACAATATTGAAGCACCACCTCCCACTGTCAGCAATGCAGATAGAGGACCCCTGCTCAGCTTAGCAGGAACAGTGTTTAGTTTGTACTAATTTGTAGCATGCACTAAATCCATTAGCACACCTTAGTAAAAAGAGCCCTCATTTTAGTCAAATTTAGGTTCCTAAGTTTTCAAATGAAACTCTAACGCCTTACTTTTGACTTGCAGTTCATTTGCCTATTTGTAGGTGCCTCAGTTCTGGATTTACTATGGTTTTTCTACCATTCTGTATCTATGGGAGTAAACGCTTAGCAAATGAGGCCCAAAGGAAGCAATACTATAAGTGGGTGTATTGTGGTGAGAGTTTATTGTGTAACGTCATCTGAGCACCCAGATTCTTATAGAATACTGGTGTAACGCCTTACAATCAGACACTCACAGAGTTACACCAGCCTTAGGCCAGGTGTAACTGCAGAGGCCTAATTTCAGCAAAGTGATGAGTAACGTACTGTAGTCTGTAAGTTGTGCATGTAAATGGCAGCCCCGTGAATATAAACATTATGCCACTTACACACTGCCTCACAGAATAGCACTCAGTCAGTTTGCCACCACTTGCGAGTTTATGTGTACACTTATCCACAAACGTGCCAGTATTCTGTACCTTTACACACACAAGTGGCACGTAAATGTGAGCACCCAGTTACAAAATTGCCCTTTAACCCCCAAATCCTATAAATGGTGCTGAAAATTGCACACACAGATTTGGACATGTGCCCAATTTGCATGCGTGACTTAATTGAGCAACAAAGCAATTAGCACCAATAATTGGGTACTCACAATCAATTATTGGTGCTAACTGGCAACAGTTTGGATTTATAAACAAATCTTGCTAGGGCTGTTCTATAAAGATGTGCATTAATGTGCAACTGAAAAGGGGGCATGGCCTTGGGGGGGGGGGCATGTAGACTTACACCAGGTTTCAGTTGGTGTAAATCTTTGCACATTTAATATTTCGCCAAAGGCCTACACATAGGCACCTAAGTGGTTTACAAGGTAAAAAGAGAGAAACAAACAAGACAACAAAACAGATCAAAACACATGATAAAAAAACTAACAAAAAGGAGTCAGGTAGGAGGAAAAGCAGTTGGAGAACAGTAGGGTTTTACGGGCTTGCTTAACAGCTTAGAGAGAGGGCTGGTTCCTAATATGAAGGGCAGGTCATTCCAGAGCTTTGGACGAACATATCGGAAAGCAGAGTCACAGGAGGTAGGGAGATGGAGTTGAGTGAGCGATGGTAAGACCAGATTATTATCAGCAGAGTGGAGACATTGGAGGGGGGCTTAGGGAATGAGGAGATTGTAGAGATAGGCTGGAGCAGAGGGAGACCTTGACTTGTAAACCAGAATTTTTGAATTTAATGTGTTCAGAGACAGACAAACAGTGTTGAGAGAAAAAATGGGGAATGACATGGTCAAAACGGTGAGAGTTGTGGAGCACTGTTTATAGAATAGCGCTGAGTGCATTTTATTTTGCGCCCAAAGTTGGGCGCCATCTACTGAATCTAGTCCTAAATGCCTAGCGCCAAAAATCAGTAGTAATAGTCAACATCTGAGGCACCGCTGGGAGTGGAGAAGCGGCCTGGCCCTGAGATTGCCTTGCAACTGTTGGAAAGACCAGTAAAGGTAACATTGGAGTCTCAATGGTCAGCAGTGGAGTCCCTGCATAAGGTTTGTCTTACTTTCGTAACCAATACAAGGTCAAATGCCTCAATGATAGAATCTCTTCAATCTCGACTTTCTCTTCAGGAATCAAGTATTAAAAATTATGAAAAATCTTTAACTCAAGTTAAGGAGGTGGAATGCAGACTATTACAGAATGCTGATGTGGTTCACCGTAAATCAGAGAACTTGGAAAATGGAGCTAGATCATTGAACTTGAGAATACTACATTTTCCTTTTGTTAAATATAGCTCCTTGAGGGATTTATTTCATAAGTTTCTAAAAGAAGTTCTTCAATACCCTGAAAATGGGTTTCCCCCATTACAAAAGCTTTATTATTTACCATCTTCATCAGTTCAGGTAGCTAAAAAATCATCCCGCACATTCCTTAACCTTCACTTCCCCAACTGTAAAAGTCTAAAATACAAACTAACGCATGCATCAACCTTTTCATACCTGAGCACACAATTCTGGAACGCGCTGCCACGCAACTTAAAAATGATTTATGAACTAACTAACTTCCGCAAACTACTGAAGACCCATCTCTTTAACAAGGTATACCACAAAGATCAACAAATGTGAACTCCTCCACATACATCCAGAATTGTCTCATAATATCTGCTTGTTATACTACTATCATGTGTTTTCATTATAATGTTACCCAAGATCCTTCTGTAATAGTAAATGTCTATTTTCTTATATATTTCCACTATTCATGATGTATTGTAAGCCACATTGAGCCTGCAAAGAGGTGGGAAAATGTGGGATACAAATGCAATAAATAAATAAAAATAAATAAATAAAGCAAAAGATCAAGTGGGGGCGAACTTGTCTTCTGATAGTTTGGACGTCTCAGCGCTTTTGGAGAAATCACAGGATAAGGTAGAATATCGGACCATCTTGTTGGTTTCTTTTGTATTTCTTCAAGATAAAGAGGCTTTGATAAGACTGTATCTGAGGCAATCAGTCCCACTTCTTTTCATGGAAGAAAATATTCAGATATTTCCGGCTGTTTCACGACAGACACAAGAAAGAAGAAAAAGATTTCTGTCTATGAGACAAGAAACCTTGACTTTGGGTGCTAAATTTCAATTAAGGTTCCCATGTAAATGTGTTCTTCAGATAGATAATACGACATTTCATTTCTTTGAACCTTTGCAAGAATTTCTAAAAATGACACATAGAGACTTTTGGACTTATAGGAAATATAATGCAGTTCTATGATCTTCTCTGCGCCTTTTTCTTTCTTTTTTTCTTTATCTATCTTTGTTAATTTTCCTTTTTATCTCTTAAGGAATAGTGTCTCAGTTCACCCTCTTACTGTGGACTACTACCTATAAATGTTATTGTAGATCAGGGATTTCCCTGGATAATTACTTCCTTGTAAATTATGGCGTATTGCTTGATAAAGTTCGCTTTGGAATTATGTAAAAATAATTTTTTTATAAATACAAAATTTAAAAAATAAATGCTAGCCTTTGCCACGCTCATTGATCCCCATGCTGGGGCCCTCTGATCATCCAACAATAGCAAATGCGGGAGCTAGTCTGGTGCTGATGGCCTCTACCACCCGCATTTGCTTCCAATCATCGGCCCCTCAGTTCATTTAAAGGAACACCAAACTAAAATGCCATCACATACCATGAGCTTTAAATGAATGCATAATCCTAGATTTTTTTTTTCTCATGAAATTTACAGGTCTAGCCTAAAACTGGGAAAATAGAAAATAAAAACAAAACATATAACAGAATCAACCTTATACTGAAATCAAGAATTATGCCTTCTTCCTGTAGACTCTTACGTAATGTCACATTAACTCTGGACTAGTACTATGTAGTGATGGCAGAGCTAACCTTAGTATGATGCATTCGCTCAGACAGTTCAGCCCCCGTACCATCCTCCTTGACATATTGAAGAAAAAGGCCCTGAATTTAAGGAGCACGGGGGTAGAGGGGAGTGAGGAGGGGGGGGGGGGGGAGAAATCACCTTCTGCCCTAGCTCAGATATTTCTGGGTACACACCACTTCAGGTCCTTCCCCAACAGCTTTACCGAGGAATGGGAAGGGATCTTAGACTTTAGGGGCTGAAGCTGCTTCCAAGTTGTGCTGGCAGCACCAGTCTTAAACCAACTTTGTAAAACATGTTATACAATCAAAAGAAAATTGAAGTTCCTATTCCTTGGTAAAGCTGCTGGGGAAGGACCTGAAGTGGTCTGTACCCAGAAATATCTGAGCTGGGGCAGAAGGTGATTTCTCCCACCCCACCCCCATCCCCTTGCTCCTTAAATTCAGGGACCTTTTTCTTCAATGTCTCAAGGAGGAGATATTAAATTTTTTTAGAAAAAGGACTCATACACATTTCTCTCAAGTTCTCTATATGATTGTTTCAATTTACCCAGCTGTAAATGGCAATTATAGCAATGCTCTTCCTTTGCTACTTTGAAAGCTTTCCTGCTTGGAAAATGTCAGCTAATCACCCACTCCAGCGGTTTTCTGCATATTTGTTTGAGAAGAAATAAATTATAGTGAGCATTTGAAATCCTTTTTTGGTTAACAGGTGTTGCTATAAATCCAGAACAGCCAATGTCCGTTATAATAGAAAATGAATTTTTGTCATGATTGTTCACCATAAAGAAAGGCAAGGGAATAAATGTAGTAGCAGAAGCAGCAATCCCTGCAATGTGAGTATTTCCCATGAGATAATGGCCTCTGGCTATAGTCTGACTAAATCTCTAATGTTAGGTCAGCCTCTCAGTGGATACTCAGAAGCCATAGGGATTGTTGCCATTAGAAAAACAAGTCTGAAAATATCATCATTTTCCTAATTAAAAGTTACTTCTAAAGTGTTTAGGTCCAGATGCTCTTGGTAACCAGCTATTGTTGATATTTATAACATGGATTACCAAAGGTAGTACACTTAGCTCAAGCTGGTACTATGGCATCTTTTGTATTTTGTTTTGTACTGATAACTGGATCATTATTTTACGAATGTTCCCATTAAATAGAGATATCTAAATTATTTGTTAACTCTTCCTTTCATAATTTATTTCCACTAAATTTAAATTTTCATCATAAATGCTAATATTTTTCTTTTCTTGGTGCCTCCTTCCTGTTATGTACCTAAACACAATTTTCAGTTTTAATGTAGAAGGAAAGGGGTAACTTCACACTAGGAGAGTCTGAGAAGTGAACCAGCAGACAAATTTAAAATACACCCTAGAGATATACGGGACAAAGACATCAGAATGAGGGGAGCCACAGGTGCCATGGCACCCCCAAAGTTTTCCTTCCCTCCCTTCTCCCAGTTTGGCCATGCCTGGTCCAGCTGATTTTACTGCTGTTCTGTCTGCTTCCACTCCCCATAAACTGGCACCTCTCCTTCTTTCTTTCACTCCCACACCTCCTACCCGCGAACTGGCATCTCGCCCCATCTCTCAATCTCCTCCCATACCCTGTCACCTCCCCGGTGTACCTTTAAAACTTTTCTGCATCCTTCTAGGCAGTGGTGCACTAGAACTGGCTCGCATCGGCTTGTAAGAGCTGGTTGTTAAATTTTGCTCATTTTTGCGAGCTGGTTGTTGAATGAAGCCTGGTAGCCACACAAATATCTGGGGGGGGGGGGGGGGTCCTCCTCCCCTAGCTGACAGCATCATCCTCTGTCCCTCCTCACCTGCCCGCATGTCCAGCATATCTCTCTCAACCTCCCAGCTCATATCTTCTCTCAGGTCCATCCCCCTCACCACCGTCTGTCAAACATCACTACTCTTCCAGCAGTGTTAGTGGTAACACGCTTCCTGGCCAACCTGGAGCCTTTTCTCTGTCAGATCCCGCCCACACATAAGCAGGAAGTTGGCATCAGCGGGGCGGGACACAGCAGAGAAAAGGCTCCGGGTTGGCCAGGCAGCGTGTTACCGCTAGAGCTCCTGGAAGAGTAGTGAGGTTTGAAGGATGACGGTTGAGGGGAATGAATCATCTGAGGTGGGAAGCAGAGGGGCCCTTTTACAGAGTGGTGGTAAGTCCAAAGCAGACTTATCGCACTCTAAACTGAACTACTTCCAGGGGAACGTGGCTGGAAGCAGTAGTCCTGGGTTGAGCGCGTGTCATTTCTGGCGCTCCTAGGAAATTCATTTTTGTATAGCATGGCGCTAACCTGGCAGTAATCGTCTATCACCGTGTGCTGCCTGGTTACTGCTGAGTTACCATGGGAGGCCTTACCGCCACCTCAGTTATCTTTCCTCATGGCCATTTGGGGGGGGTGGTATAAAGGGCCCTGGTGTGTGGGAAAAATGGTCCCCACCGCTACCGCAGGGCCCTTTTTCCTGCAGCTTAGTAAAAGGATATCTGAGAGAGGTATGCTGGACAGATGGGGGGGTGGGGGAGACAATGTTGCTGTGTTAGCTCTAGTGTCTTGTCCACAAGGAGGGTGAGCCCTTAGGTCCCGCAAGGCCCAGAAGGACCTCAAACGACAGCCGTGCAACCCCAAGTCTTCACCCACGGCGGACCGCCGTTCACCAAGGGTTGAGCCCCCAGCTGCAGGCGGTCAACGGGACTTCAGGAACCGCGGGGTTGACGGACTGACCTGGCTGGAACCGGGAGAGAAGCGGGCAGGTGGAAAAGAAATGTCCACAAACTGGCAGCAGATCAGGGCAGACAGCAACTGCGAAGTCGGAGTCAGGCAAGAGGTCAAGGCAGGCGGCTAGTAGAGGGGTCAAAGTCAGGCTAGAGGCTTAGGCAGGCAGCTAGGCAGGGATAACCAGGAAACAGTCCAAAATCTAGAAACAGCAACACCAGGGAAACGACGAAACACAGGAACCACGGAGACTGGCCTCGGGAACAGAACCTAAAGCAAGTGCTAGCTCAGTTCCCCTTCCTTAAATACAGTACAACATCAGCCGCCCCGCCCCCGTAGGTATAGCCGACCAATCCGGCCCTGGGTATCGGCAGAGCCCCTCTGATGGCTCTGTCCGATTTCCCAGGCGGGACCACCACTTGGCCTCCCAATCCGGCACCTCAGAGGCGGAGCTCCGGGCCCTCCCGCCCAGGAGGGAAGAAGACGCCAACCATCGCGCCTCGGCGCCGCCTCCTTCGGCGGCGTGAACATAGCCCCCACAGCCGGCGACCCGAGAGAGACCGGCCGGCCCGCAAGCGCTGACCTCCGGCCTCGGTCCCGGCTGGAACGGCCATCACTGCGGCGGCCCCCGGCTCCCCGCCGAGGCCTCCGGGCCGCTACCCCTCGCCGCAGAGGACGCTGGCTCCCGCCCCACGCGGCGGAGGAAGCATGGTAGGAGCGCGGGACGCGACATCTAGGCAAGAAGATTTGATTGAGAACAGGTGACGGCATGAAGTCTAAAAGTTTTAGGTTAATCTGTGTTTCCCCTTCCCCAGGCAGCTGACATCGCTGTAAACTGAAAACAAAGCATGCAAACCTTATATTTTCAAATATGCCGGCTTGTGCAGCATATGGATATACACAGAGGAAGTATAATAATGTAATAACTTTTCATAGGTACAGTAGTAATTTGTTATAAATGTCATTTGGAAGGGCTGGTTATAGGGACACCCTAGTACTGTTATATTCGTGCAGAAACTTTTTTTTTCCTGGTAAAGGGCCACTAAAAACAGACATCATATTATGAGAATCAGGTGCTCAACATTCAGAGTTTCTATTTATTTATTTATTTACTTACTTAATTTTTACATCTATATCCCAAGTTTAACATGAATTAGGTTGAAACCTGGGAGAATTTAAAATTTTTTATTTTTTCCTGTGCCTAAATCAAAAGAGAAAGCTGGTTTGTAGGGAACTTGCTTCTTTGTTTTGTTGTAATGCAGTGGTATTTTATTAAAGAAATGCACTTAATATTGTTTATTACTGCTATTTAAAAGAGAGGGATTGAATAATGAGGGCAGAGCTACCTTTATGCAGAAGTTGAGTCAATCTAAAGGTGCCAGCATTTTCCAGTTCTGTAGTATATATTTATTTCTTCTTCAAGTCTGTTTGGATATAAAAGGCATGATTTTTTATTAAATTGTTTTGTTTTTTTTGGAGGGGGGGGGTAATCTTTGTCTCCCGGCTGTATGTTTGTATATAGATGAGTCCTAGGAATGGCTAAAGGAAAATAGCAGTAGAACAGTTGGAGCTGAATAACATTTATGTTCATACCAAGTTAATTATTTTCAGTGGAGAGGTGTGGTAGCCATGTTAGTCCACTTTTAAAGGTAATCAATAGAAATAAAACAAAATAAAACATGGAAAAGAAAATAAGATGATACATTTTTTATTGGGCATAACTTAATACATTTCTTGATTAGCTTTCAAAGGTTGCCCTTCTTCGTCAGATCGGAAATAAGCAAGTGTTGGTAGATGACAGTATATATAAGTGAAACATCAAAGCATTTCAGTGACAGTCAAACAGAATGGGGGTGGATAGGTGAGAGACCTATCCACCTATCTCACCTATCCACATCTGTTGTGTTATTTTGTTGAGTGGAAACAGTCGAGTGGGCTTATAGGAAGGGAGGGGAGTATGGGAGGGGAAGGGTTCTTGTGGTTGCATATGGAATTCACATTAAATAATATTGTATATTTTAATATTATTTGTAAATTGGTTGCTACATTAAACCTTTGTACCAACAAAATGTATAATAACGTTACATACATATATATCACATTTTTTGGGGGGGAGAGCCTTTTGTTAAACATTTACCAGCACACCACTGTCTCTAGGTCTCCAATAGTGAGCATTGATTCAGATGCACAGCTATTACCCACCTCAGCGCTTTTCCTCTGCCCTGGTTCCACCTATGCCAATACAGGAAGTTGCATCAAAGGGAAGATGCAGAGGCAGGAAGAAGGCAGTGTGTTTGAATCGCTGCTCACTTCCAGCAACCCTGAGAAGTTAAAAAAATTTTAAACGTGCACCAGGGAGGGGACAGGGGATGAGAGGAAGTTGAGAGACAAGGCAAGATGCTGACTTATGGGTGGGAGCAGAAGAAAGAGGGAGAGGTTGCTGATTTACAGGCAGGAGGAAGAGATTCTGGACCTTGGGCAGAGGGGAGGGAGAGAGACATGCCTGAAAATGGGAGAGAAGGAGAGGGATGTTGAACCCCAGGGGGAGGAGGGAGGACAACAGGGAAAAGAGAGAAATAGATATTGGATCAGGAGGGAGGAAGAAGGACAGCAGGGGCTAGGGAGATGCCAGATCATGGGACTAGGGGGTGGAATAGAGAATGAGAGATGCTGGGCCATAGAGAGAAGGTAAACTCTGAGCAGGGAACAGAGAAGAAATAGAGATAAAGGAAGGGAAGAGACAGGGGGATTCTGAACATGAAGTTAAACAGAGCAGGAAGAGGCTGACTGTGGGGGGAAAAGGGGAAAAGAGTTGAGGGAGATGTTGACTATTAGGGAAAGAAGGGAAGAGAGGGGGTGATGCTGACAATGGAGGGAAGGGGAGAGAGTGGGAAGATACTGGCTGTTGGGGGAAAGGATAAGAAATGAAGAAGGGGAGATGCTGACTATGGGGGGAAGGGAAAGAAGGGGAGAGAGAGAGGGGGAGATGCTGATTGGGGGAGAGAAGGAGAAGGAGTAGACAGAGGGTGGAAATGCTAACTATCGGGAGAGAGAGAAGGAGAGATAGGACATACTGGGCTACCTAGATGGCGGGAAGAAGAAGAAGGAGATATGCTGGACATGATGAGACCATGTGAGAGAGGCCATGGAGGTTGTGCCCATTTTGTTTAATATATTTGTGAGAGATATTGCTGAAGGGTTGGAAGGAAAGGTTTGCCTTTTTGCTGGATGACACGAAGATAGCCAATAGAGTGGATACCCTGGAGGGAGTAGAAACTGATGAGAAGGGATCTCCAAACGTTAGAAGAATGGTCGAGGGTCTGGCAGTTAAACTTTAATAAGCTGATAATAGTACTGGGTTTTGAGAAGATATCAGTTTCCAATTAGGTAAACATAAGATTTTTCTTAGAGAAACCAGAAATTACGATATAAATTACAAAACTAAAGTGTATAAAGCTATTTTTGCAAACACAAGAAATGTGAAAACAAAATATAATTATTAATTGTGCTCAGTGTTTTTGGTGCATTACAGTGACCCAAGGGCTCAAAATGAGTAAAAACACCATTCCACCATACCATCATTGCACTACCTGCCTCCACTCCTACATGATATGATGTTTACAACAGAAATTAAACAGTCTTAAAAAGAGCTCCTTAGCTTTGTATCATCTTAGGAGGAAAATCTTTGCTGTAGCGGGAGTTCGGTGTCAATATGCAGGTACTAGTATGAGCTCCGGGTCTGTGTAAAGCTTTTATATGCCAAAGTCCCAATGTGACCACATAAACTCAACAATTAACGTTCAATGTCCATGGTTCCCATTAATTGAACGTTAATTGTTGAGTTTATGTGGTCGCATTGGGACTTTGGCATATAATCTTCCGGTACCATGCTTGATTTTATAGATAAATTACATATTACCAACAATAGTTCCACAAGTTCATTTTTCAATTCTATCAGTTCTCTGAGATGAATCCAGTCCAGGAGATTTGCTGCTCTTCAATTTGTCAAATTGCGCCATTACATCCTTCCAAGTTTATAGAGATTTCATTGAGTTTCTTTGACTCGTCAGTTTTGAATACCATTTCTGGCACCGGTATCTCTCAAAAATCTTCCTCTGTGAAGACCGAAGCAAAGAATTCATTTAATCTCTCTGCTATGGCTTTGTCTTTCATGAGTGCCCCTTTTACCCCTCGATCATCTAACAGTCCAACCAATTCTTTTACTAGTTTCTTGCTTTTAGTATACCTAAACAAATTTTTACCATGTGTTTTTGTCTCCAATGCAATCTTATTTTTCAAAGTCCCTCTTTGCCTTCCTTATCAGCTGCTTTGCATTTGACTTGCAATTCCTTATGCTGTTTCTTATTTTCAGTCGGATCCTTCTTCCATTTTCTGAAGGATTTTCTCACAGCTCTAATGCCTTCCTTCACCTCACTTTTTAACCATGCCGGCTGTCATTTGGTCTTCCTTCTTCCTTTTTTAATACACAGAATATATTTGGCCTGTGCTTCGAGGATGGTATTTTTGAACAGCATCCATGCCTGATGTACATTTTTAACCTTTTGCAGCTGCTCCTCTAAGTTTTATTTTTTTCACCAAAATGGAAGATGAAATTTTAATGTGGACAAATGCAAAGTGATACACATTGAGAAGAATAATCCAAATCATAGGTACTTGATGCTAGGGTCCACCTTAGGAGTCAGTGTGAAAGAGGACTGTGTTTCTCAGTTTCAACAGACTTAAATATCCGTCAACATAGTAATAAAGGGGAAATATGATAAAATCTAACCAAATAGTCATCATACAAATAAAAATAGAAATTTTAATATGGTATACTAAAAGAAAACAATCATTGATTAATGTTGCCTTTTCAGTTTATGTCATTTGTTCCCCTTTATTTATCCTAATTGTATTTTATACTGATGATATATTTACAGTTGTACTCACAATTTGTATTTTCTAGTTGTTGCTGTTTTTCTTCAACCTTTGTGGTGTTCTGTCTCTCTTTTGGTTTACGTTACTTCCAGTACAATCTCCAGCATTCTTACTTCCAGTTTAGATTCTAGTCTTTCCCGTAAGATCAAAGAAACTGTCAAAAGGGTAGTAGCATCCACTATCTCATAGCTTTCATCCTGCTTTGTCTCTTCACTTAATTATGAACTATCAGAAGTAATTATAAATATAATTTACAGACAAGTGAAAGAGACCACAGCTTTAAAGGTAGAAGGTAATTATCTGCATAATGGTAAGAATACAAGAGCCTCTTGATTGTACTGTAACATTCATGGTAGTTGTTAAACTTCCAGTTATCGAAGAGATATTGAGGACTGGAGCCTTAAAGGACTTTATATATTAAACGTACAATTTTGACTGTGTACCAGGCTCCCAATAAAGCTACAATCTGTGACACCTGACCTAGAATAGTCCCTGCAATAATTGCCATATCAAATATATTACCTTTACCCAAAAGTAAACTAGGTGGGGGATTATACAGCGGGGGAAATATCTGGTATTTGTGAGTGAAGGTTTATTGTACTGTAGGCAACTAGAGATTAGCTCTGAGCTAGAGACCCCAAAAGAGCATGAGGTCAAAAATACGAGGGGATAGCTAACAGGGCCATAGCAAGCTATAACTAGGCCTCATGCGACTTGCCCACCCATCCTTTCTTGTGCTGCTAACCCCCCCCCCCCCCCCCCCATGATATATCAGACTTTCAGTTATGAGTTTTATATTTTATTCAAATAGTATTTCCAACTTCACATAGGCCTATTAGCTAATATAACCATGTAAAACACTGGTAGGTAGCAGCCTTCAAAGAATATAAGTTACACGTGTCCTCTGAATACAACCATCTAGCCCCTGTTTAATTTTGTGAAATGTAACCTCTCGATCCATAAAAGTAAAACTAATGATACGTTCACCAACCAAATCAGTAAGGAACAGGAGCACAAATACAATAATTTGATTATTTCAAAGATACTTTTCTCGCTTTCTGCACAGCAAAATCATGAATTACACTGTTATAATTGAGAATGCCAACTATTTCATGCTCAATGGTCAAAATTGTGAAGTTGAATAAACGTTCTTGGCCCATTGAAGACCTGAGATAATTCTTTATAAGCTTCATCTTGCCAGAACTCCGTTCACAAGAAGCAGTGGTGACTGGAATTGTAAGAAAAATTCTAACAGCGATCTCTAAGTTGGAATATACGTCTTTTAAGGAATGAATGTGGATAAAGTTGCAAAAAGGTCCATTTGCCTAAAATTTGAAATGATTTCAGAATCATACTTCCAAGCTAGATTAGCTGCACAAGATTTTGCTTCTTCCACTGAGAAGGCTGGAAGATAGTTTCCAGTGATTTCCAGTGAGAAATTCAAAGTCAGAAGAAATCCCAGCAAATGTTTAAAAATGTCACTGCATTTGATTTACAAGGTTGTCATAAACCATGTTGCATTCTCTTTCAAAATTATTTTCTGGTGTAAACAGATCACCATCCCATTCACTTAGACATATCCGCTTTGCTTTATGTCCCCTCTTGGCTGCAAAAAAAGATTCATTGCCAATTTTTTTCAGCTGCAATCTTCGATGCATGGATTATTTCTGTGATCCTTTTGTCATGCATGTACCCTTGCAACTGCTTTAAAGCTCTACCAACAGATATGTTCTTTGAGGGAAACAACAATTTTCTCTGTCAATCACCATAAGAACCTGAGACCACAGCAGGGGCCTGGCCAGAACCAACACTTGGGGGGGGGGGGCAGAGTTAACATGGGGGGGCACTAGGCATATAGGCTTGACTAGTACTTGTGTTACTCTTAAATAATGCCTTAGAGGGCACTCGATAACGGATTTCTAAGTAAAAAGTCTGTCCTGCATCTACATAAACAATTTGCACACTTATGTAAACTTTGGAAACACTGCCATTTTTAAATGAAGTTGCATTATCTCATAACTTAAACACCATTATAGTAGACTTGCGTCTGGTCAACCTCTCAACACACATCACAGTATCCTGGAAAATAATTACTGCAGTGGCACATATTTATTTATTTATTAATTAGGATTTATTTACCGCCTTTTTGAAGGAGTTCACTCAAGGTGGTGTATAGTAAGAATAGATCAAACATGAGCAGCAGGCAATTAGAGCAGAAAAAATATTTGAACAACAATACAAAGTATGGCATGGTATACTTCTTAGCAACTACTGCTCTATTTATCCTTCTACTAGGGTCCCTTGGTTTTGTGTCGGTCTATTGCTATATGTTCCAAGGGAAGTTGAGTGTTGTTTCCCCTGGAGTGGTTTTTTGTTTTCGTTTTCTTTTTTTTTTTTTTTTAGTGTTTTCGTTTTCTATACTAAATTAATAACTGGACCTCAATGCTTCCACTCCTGGATTGTCACCTTCAAGGTGCATCATAGCCTTGCATTATCAAAAGGATTCCAGGATAAATTGTGGAGCTAGTCCTATCATTGGTCCTATATTTTCTAATTTTAATTTTACCACCAGTGCAGACACCAATGTAAAAAACTCCTAATGAGAAAAACCATTTGTGTCTCACTGTTGGTTTCTTTCAAACATACACGCCCTGTGAAAACACACTGCTTAAACTATTAGAAACCTTCATTTTTCTGTAAGTTTTCTTCTATGCTTCCCCCACACCTTATGTTTCATCATTTAAGGCACTTCTGCTGCCTATTCTCAAACCCGCACTTATCTTATGTAGTGTGTTCTCCAGCCGGCTGGTGCAGTTGAGTCTCCTCTCTCTGACTTCCTCCGCTGTAACTTCCTTCCCCCGTTATAGGTGTAGACAGCTATTGACAGACTTTCCGTGCCTTAAATTATTCCATTCTTTTCTCTTTGTGGATATAAGAAGCTATTATTCATCTGACAAGAACGTCTTGTTTCGCAAATAATTTCGCTGCTTCAGGAAAACCTGTATCCTGTAACCTGTATCCTGTAAAAAAGTAAAAGAAGGATACAGGTTTTCCTGAAGCAGGGGGCATTTTTAAGGAGGAGCTGGGGGTTATGCAGGTTCCGGGACTTGCATAACTAAGCAAATTAATTTAGGACAGCTCACAAGCTGTCCTAACTTCACCCGCTTCCCAATGTGGGCCCCAGCACTAAATATCAGCTGGGACCCACATGACTACATTTTACCTTTAAAGCCCCCCCCCCAATCCCCTTCCTACTCCCCTCCCTCCTGCTTCCTCTCCCTAGCCTGTGGTAATCAAAATACCTTCCTCTCCCCCCTGAACACCCCCCCCCCCAAGGTCTAGGTAGGCCCCCCCAGGTCTACCTGATGTCCTTGGTGGTCTGTGGGGATCATTGAGGGGAAAGGCAAAGGTGCATCAAGCTCAGAAATTAGCCAGGGATTCTAGAGAAGTAGACTTTTACCCCAAAATGGCTCATTGCAAGTCTGTGTGTGAAGCAATTCCAACTTCTGAAGCATAGACACTTTGGATAGAGTGAACATAGAAGTTAGGGAATTTCTCCTCAAACTGTCTCCCCGGTCACACAGTATTCCCCCCCCCCCCCAAACGTGCACATAACCCACATTCACACAGATATATACCCACAACACCACACACACACATATCCACGTACAACACACACAGATATAGGCTACAACGTGTCTTTATAAAATAGGCTTAAAATTGTTGCTTACTTGGCTTCCATTCTAATCACCAGTTATAAAATTACTCCCTCTAAGTAGAAGGACATTTTCAGTCTAGAGACTTTACCCAGGTAACATTTTGCACACACTGCTATCAATATCATACTCTCTTGTGGCAAAGTAAAAAAGATTTTATTGCCCAACTTATCGCTAGCGCAGCTTCCAAACCCTGTGCTTTATTTCATCTTATTGAATCAATTGCCTCTTCAGGCTCCTCCCTGCCCTCCTATGACCCCACCATTCTTTCTCCAACTACCTTGGGATCTTTCTGGAATCAAAAAATTCAAACTTTATGCTCTTCTTTCAACATCTCTTCCTTACAGAGTCCCACTTTCATAAGAACATAGGAGGACCCATACTGGGTCAGACCATTGGTCTATCTAGCCCAGTATCCTGTTTCTAATAGTGGCCAAGCCAGGTCATAATACATGGAAGAAATCCAAATCGTGGCAACACTCCATGCTACCAATCCCAAGGCAAGCAGTTACTTCCCCATGTCTGTCTCAATAGCATACTATGGACTTTTCCTCCAGGAACTTGTCCAAACCTTTTTTTACACCCAGATACACTAACTGCCGTTCCTACATAATCTAACAAAGAGTTCCAGAGCTTAACTATTCATTGAGTGAAAAAATATTTCCTCCTATTTGTTTGAAAAGTATTTCCATGTAACTTTCTTGAGTGTCCCCTAGTCTTTGTACTTTTGGAACGAGTAAAAAATTGATTTACTTCTACGCATTCAACACCATTCAGGATGTTGTAGACTTCAATCATACCTCCCCTCATCCATCTCTTTTCCAAGCTGAAGAACCCTAACCTCTTTAGACTTTCCTCATATGAGAAGCGTTCAGTCCCCTTTATCATTTTGGTCGCTCTTCTTTGAACCTTTTTTAATTCCACTATATCTTTTTTGAGATACGACGACCAGAACTGAATGCAGTACTCAAAGTGAGGTTGCACCATGGAGCAATATAGAGGCATTATAGCATTTTCATTCTTATTCACCAACCCTTTCCTAATAATTCCTAGTATCCTGTTTGCTTTTTTGGTCACCGCCGCACATTGAGCAGAAGACTTCAGCGTATTATCTACAATGACACCTAGATCTTTTTCTTGGTTGCAGACTCCCAAGGTGGACCCTAGCATCACGTAACCCTCCTCTTCCTCCAACTCCCCTCCCTCAACACCACCCTTTGTTGTTCCTTCATCCACTTGGCCTGCTTTCACAGTACCCACTCTGACTTCAGTCAAACATGCAATTACCAATACTAATCCTTCAGGCTCTTATTTTGATCTCTGGCTAGCATTTCTCTTTAAACGTGCTTCACCTCAAATTCTTCCTCTTCTTCTCTCACTGATTCAGCTTAGTTTATCTTCCAGCCATGTCCCCACATCCTGGAAACATGCTTTAGTTACCCCTCTCTTAAATAAACCAACCAACCCTGCTATCATCCAATTTCAAACCTCCCATTTCTCCTACTGGAAAAGGTCGTTCATCATCACTTAACAGATTTTTTTGATTCCTCCCTTGTCCTTTATCCTTACCAGGCTGGTTTCTATAAGCATCATAGCACAGAGACTCTTCTTACAGCTCTTTATGATTCTATTAGAACTTCTCTTGACCAGCATTTTTCAGTTGCTATTGGACTTATCTTCTGCTTTTGACTTGGGTGATCATCCACTGCTTCTGTGCCATATTCACTCTACTGGTATCTGTGACATTGTTCTTCAGTGGTTCCGTAGTTATCTGTCTGACCGTTTATTCCAAATTGCACATCAGCAGACCTTTACTCTTACTTTCCCTGTTGATTCTGGTGTTCCTCAAGGCTCTATTCTTGCTCCAACTCTTTTCAATATCTTTCTTGCACCACTTCTCACTATTATCCAGTCAAATCCCTGCTTTCCCTTCTGTTATGCTGACGATATCCAAATTCTCTATCATGTTCCTCCCTCACGAACAGATTTAACTGAACTTACATTGAAACCACAAATGAATGCTGTTGTAAAAACTTCTTTCTTTTCACTTTACTGAATATGTTCTGTGTGCTCGCTTTTTTTCCACGTCATCAATACATGCCCTTCTATTGTCTCTTGTCATTACACATCTAGACTATTGTAACTTGCTTTATTCTGGCCTACCACTTCACTCTCTAAAGCATCTTCAATTGTTGCAATCCACTGCTGTCCGCCTTCTCTATTTTGCAAAACCTTTTCATCATATCATCCCCTTCCTTTATAAAAAAAACATTGGCTTCCTCTTTCAGCATATATTCAGCTTAAAATTTTAATTTTGGTATTTAAATCCTGATTTCCAACCTCTCCGGATTATTTCTCCCGTCATGTATTGTACTGTTTTGGGATATTACCAGGTACTTGTGACCTGGATTGGCCACTGTTGGAAACAAGATGCTGGGCTTGATGGACCTTTGGTCTGTCCTAGTATGGCAATATTTATGTACTTATCTCATTTCTTACACCCCCACACGTTCACTCCGTTCTTCAAATTCTGGTCTGTTCCAACTCCCACCACCCTCTGTTATCAGACTCACCTCCACATGAGTATCAGCTCTTAGTTACGTTGGATCCAAATTATGGAATGGTCTCCCTGCTTCTCTTCATTCAGAAACTTCACATAAACAATTTAAATCCTCATTAAAAACTCACCTTTTCTCTTTAGCATACCAAACTTGTTATTAACTCCTTCTTCACCTTTCATTTCATCAGCAACTTGATTGTTTTATTATAAACAAACTGCTTTGAAGTCAGTCTTGGCATATAGCAATATATCAAGCAATGTAAATAAATAAATAACTATTTAATTGCCTGGGCAAATTCCATTGAAAACTGCCTCCACTCTGTATATCCTTTCAGAGGTACCATATAAAGCTAAATATCTCTTTCAAAGGCACACACACACTCAGAGGGGTTGGAAAGAATTCCGTGAGACTTGCTCCGCATGCTTTCCTCATGTTTAATGTTAATCATTCATCAAGTATAATATGACTGATGTAACTACGCAGCAAAATATACAAGCTAAGTAGACACATATCTGCCCAATATTCAAAACCATTTAACTAACTAGGAACATTTCCTGGCCAGTTAAATGGCACTTAACTGGCTATCCAACGATATTCAGCAGGAAATTTCTGGTTATCTCCTGCTGTATATTGCCAGTTAGCGCTTAGTGGATAACCGGTTATATCATGCGATGTAACAGGTTATCTGCTAATATTCAGTGCATTGCCAGCTAAGTTTGGTGGACAAATTTGCCCGCCAAAATAGCAGGCCTATCTTTGGCCAGTTTCAACTTAACCAGCCAGCACTGAATATCAGCTTGGTCAGTTAAGTTGAAACTGGCCAAAAAAACACCCGGATATTCAATGCTAGTCACCGGAAATGTCCCGGCATTGAATATCCAGGCTCAGTGCCGAACGCAGGAGTCAGTCTGGCTAACTCCTGCAGGCACATATCTCTTATTATTTGTCTAACTGGTCATAACACATTCTAGTTACCATCCTCAACTACTACACACTAATCACTGGTATTGTCAGTATACGCATATGAAAGAGTAGTCTAAAGCTTCTTTCTTTAATTTAAATTATTAATATGATTATTTGCTGGAGTAGAAGGCAAGGGCAGCTTGCTGAGAGTTTTTAATTCCCTGTTTCTGAATTTCAGGTGCAACCTCCCACCTATCCTGGGAAATATTACTAAAGATGTTGGGAACAAAACAAACCTTGTGACTGTTAATCCAAGCATCATAGCCCTAAAGTGAGTATTAAAGGTGATTATACCTATTGAATAATGTTATTTGCATTGTTTCATAGTGTCGTTTATAAGCAGCTTTTAAAATTAAAGGTATCTTTATTATACATCTGCTTCTTAAACTTCAGAGCAGTTGCATTATTTGGGAAGAATTTCTGAGGCATCTGGGTATATTCTAAGAAACTGTTTACTTGAAATGCAAATGAAAAGTTTGATATAGTCCTATGGTGTTGCCACAGTGGTCACTAAAAAAGAGCAAGGAGTCCACAAAAAATACAGTCCAGAATACAAATTTTAATTTACTAGACCCAGTAACAAAAGAGAGGGTATTACAGCATGCAAGTATACAACACAGACAAATAAAGCCGTCCTTTATTGTGAAAAAGACCCGACATGGGCCGTGTTTCGGCGCACAAGCGCCTGCCTCAGGGTTCTAACATAAAAACACATAGAAATACAGTTATAAATACAATTATGAATTCAGATCACATATAAATAAACATTCATGCCATAATGTAATTAATGGTTGGATTATAAAAGCAATATAAAATATAATAACATAAATAAGATAATATAATAAATGGTTGAATTAAAATAATAAGATAAAATGCAGAAATGAAATGAATGAGGAACAGAATTAAGTCAGTGATGATCAGGGAAAAGTTAAAAATAGTATGTACAATCATGTGCTCTTTTAAAAAACTTTATCTGCAAAAACATCAAATTAGTTTTAAATGATATAATATGGTGACCTTTTGTAATCTAACACACTTTCTCTGTGACCTAATGTGCAAAAGCATCAATAAGATGACTTGTTGTAATAGCATGGTCATAGTATCATGAGTGTTAAAAAGTTATCATGTATTAAAATGCAAGAAAAAGAATGACTTACCAGGGTATGTCTTCACAATGTATGAGCAGAAGTTCTAAATGAATTGCCTAATTTAGAACAGAGAAGTGTATATGAATGGCCATCAAATGATAAAAAGATATTATCCTCCATTTGTTATGAGCAGTGAGTTCTAGTTTTAAAACAGCTGATGTTTCCCTAAACCCCGCCCCATATCGTCAGGGACATGTACAAAGATACTCTGTGAACTGAAAAAGTCCCGAGGTAAAATTAAACAGCGTTTTGAAAAACGAACGGATGGAACCTATGAAAAAGTCATATGACTATATGAGCCACCGTTAATGATTAACTTTAAAGATCTATGTGCAGTGGATACCCCATAAGCCTAAGAAGTCCCGACGTGGAGTAAGACAGCGTTAAAGAAACGAGCAGATGGACCCTGTAACATTAAATTATATGTGAAAGAATCCATGGACTATGTAATAATGAGTGGAGCGGAACAGGTGGATGTGAAGCGTCTGTTCACGCTTTCCAGAAATACTACTACTACTACTACTACTATTTAGCATTTCTATAGCGCTACAAGGCATACGCAGCGCTGCACAAACATACTAGGACTAGGGGGCATGCGATGAACTACAGTGTAGTAAATTTAAAACAAATAGGAGAAAATGTTTCTTCACCCAACGCGTAATTAAACTCTGGAATTTGTTGCCGGAGAATGTAGTGAAGGCGGTTAGCTTGGCAGAGTTTAAAAAAGGGTTAGACGGTTTCCTAAAGGACAAGTCCATAAACCGCTACTAAATGGACTTGGGAAAAATTCACAATTCTGGGAATAACATGTATAGAATGTTTGTACGTTTGGGAAGCTTGCCAGGTGCCCTTGGCCTGGATTGGACGCTGTCGTGGACGGGATGCTGGGCGTGATGGACCCTTGGTCTTTTCCCAGTGTGGCATTGCTTATGTACTTAACCACCATGAGTTATAAACCATAATGATCTGTAAATATCTCCTGTAGTTAATAAAGCTAATGAAATAAACCTGCTTGAGCTTATACATAACCATCGGCTCCTCGAAGTTTGAAGGATTAAACTAACAACTTAGGGATCCAAATAAAACTTACCAGCTACCGCTGGACGTACATTCAATCACGCTGAACGCTGGCTAGCTTCAAAACTGCCAAAAAGTGAGGCAAGCACGGTGAGGTTCTTATGTTTGTGAAGGGGATGGGAAAAAGATAACGTCATAGTTCCTCCAGGGTACCTAAAGGCTGCCAAATTAAAATTAAGTGTTGATAGGAAAAAATAAATGTGTATGGAAGAAATTGAATGTATTTGAGTGAAATGTGTATGTTTAAAAGACCCCTAAATTGGCATCCCTGAATTAGAAAGGCTATAACTGTTTGCTAACCCTATAAGGTAGCATGAAGAGGGCACATTTATGAAGGTTTTTTGGATGCAAAATGCTGTTTTACATGAATAAAAAGCTTTTTATAAAATTAGATCAAGCCTAAAAGTATGCATAATGCAGCCCAAACACACTTGTAGAGTTGGTGTGATCAGGGGAAGTATTTTGACAGAGAATGGGCAGGGTATTGATTTACAAGCATATGTATGTAATTTACCCTCCCAACATTTACTTCTTCTTCCAAGCAGGTGTAAAATGTCCATGCACACTTTCTGCTAGATTTTGTGATGTATTCCTTCACAATTAACCTAGGCACCCCTTTGTAACATTACCATCTACATATCCACATTGCAACTCTACTCCTTTCACTAGACAAAATGTGAAATTCATCACATATATCTTTTTGGCAGATATGGCAAACTGAAGGAAAATAAAATATCGTTTCTGGAGAACATCACAAGCTATGGTGAGGCTTTCCTTTTGTTGCCAGCCTTCTCTTACAGAACCAACACTGCTCTTTCCTTCAAAGTATACCACACTCTAAGAGAGTTCCATGCAAAGCAGAAGGCAATATTCTTCCATCCCAAGTACCTGAAAAGCCTTGCCCAGTTCTGGAGAGCCAAAGGAGTGAGGGCGTATCGCCTGTCTTCTGGATTTATGATTACCAGCGCAGCCATAGAGCTATGTGAGAATGTGCGCTTGTATGGATTCTGGCCTTTCTCGAAATCCATTCAAGGGAAACCAATCAGCCATCACTACTATGATAACCAGCTGCCAAAACCTGGTTTCCATGCAATGCCCAAAGAATTTTACCAGGTTCTTCAACTGCACAGCAAAGGCATACTAAAGTTACAGTTTGGTGAATGTGAAAAGAGATGAAAAGGGTAGGCTTCTGGTTCTCAAGTGCAATTTTGCTCAAAGAAGCTTGAACAATTCAGGGAACTGTTAAAATACTAGAAAGCTGCTGTTGCTGTGACCTACATACACCAAAAGGTACCTCAGAGATGACTGTTTTAGACACTGGAGATTCACATGTCTTGGTGTGGAAGAAGATTGTTATATTGCGTTTCTGTCTATTTATATGTATTTCTGCATCTAATTTATAAAGAATCATGAAAAATGTTGCCTAATTACAGGAAGGTAGAATAAGTGCTTTATCTAGTGACTGAGTTCTTAAAAATCTGTGATGTCTTTTTCTGGGCCAGCTTAAATATTATACTTAGGGTTCAATCATTAGGTTATCGTAAGGAAAAAAGCAGCAACAGGCTGAACTTAGATTTACTGATTTCAAGACTGGTGCTGCAGCACTGGATTTTGCTAGTGATGCGTATTTGTTAATGCACCTTATAACACTTAGGGCTTCTTTTACAAAGCCGCGCTAGTGATTCCTGCGCGGTAAATGAGAGGAAGCCCATTCAATTCCTATGGGCTTCTTCGCATTTGCTGCATGGGAATCACTAGCACGACTTAGTAAAAGAAGCCATTAATATATTCTGTCAAATTAATGCCCATTAAGTTATGAATAAATGTATGTTAAATTGATTAACGCAACTTAAAAAGTTCTAGGGCACATTAAAAAATTGTGCTAAAATGAATAGTGAAACAAAAAAAATATCAAAAATGGAGGAAAAGTCCCAAAATTATGGGACAAAATGAAAATCTTTCCAGTGTGCATGTGTAGATTCTGCCTACCAAAGTCATTTTTATTTTTTAATCTCAGACACATACGACAGACCTAATCTAATCTTGGTATTTCTATTCCGCTTTACCGAGAGAGGCTCCAGGCAGATTCCATCAAGAAGAAAAGAACCAATGAGGCAATCCCTTATTGAAACAAAAACATTTCCATAGTAATTATAAAAGAAATTATAGATTTTCATTCTGCAACATCAAACACCTGTTAAGAAGAAAGTAAAAAGAAAACCTTTCATTGCTCTCCTATAAGCCTTATAACAAATTATATTACGAATATGGTACAGTAATTCATTCCAAAATGCTGGGCTCCTGCCCACCAAAGTTCTTTGCCTAGTAATTAATTTTTGACAGATTGACAGATGTGATAGACACATGTAAATATCTATCAGGCAAGTGGCATTTTCTCTAGAATGAGAAACATCATAAATTGAAGTTAGGATGACCCCCCCAAAGGAATGTACTTCTTCAATGAGCAGGAGGTGAACAGGTGGACCAGACTCCCACTGAAAATTGTAAGAGTCAAAACAGTGGCAGAATTTAAGCATGCTAGGTTCAGAGGTCAGCAGACCAGGAAGCTATTAATGGAAAGACTGAGCAATCAAATGGGGTTATTATCTGATGCTGTGCTCAAAGTTCCTATGACATGGTTCTAGATCAGATACACTGAGCTGTTTATTTATTTGATAGAATTTAATATACAGCTCTTTAATTTAATATCAGAGCAGTTTACAATCAAGTATAATAAAATGGAGAAAAAAATCAATCTCAAACATTTAACACAACAGACCACAAAAGGGTGGTGGGATGCAATTCCCGCACTGCAATGATGACGAAGCCTATTCAAAGTGAATGGGCTTTGTCGGCATTGCTGCGCCGAGAATCGCTAGTGCGATTTAGGAAAAGAGGCCACCGGTAAAGCTTGCATTCTTATTAGAAAAACATAAGCAGAAAGACTTAAGGGTCTTGCCTCCCCAAATTGAAAGGCTTCCGATTAAAAATTCATGTCTTCACCTCCATGTTGAATTTTTTATATGATCTTTCCTGTTGGACACTGAGTGGAAGAGCATTCGAGAATGATGGAGCCAGACAGCTAAATGTGGTGTTTCACAAAGTATTCAGCCTCAATCTGGATACTGTTGGAATCATTAAGAGATTTGCCTATGAAAACCTTAGATTACGGGCTGGACAGTGTGGAATTAGAGCAGAGTGTAGATACACTGGAATTACAGTATAGTAAGCAACATATGCTAAGATCTAGATTTAATCTGCATTAAATTTACATTGTGAGCCCTACAGGGACAGGGAAATACCTACTCTAGCTGAATGTAACTCACCTTAGCCTACAACTGAAAAAGGCATAAATGGTTTTACAGATGTTAACACCTGTACTAGTATTACCAAGCATTGGTAAATAGATTCCTTAATATATGTATCCATGGTGGTGCACTCATAGTTTATCTGTTCACCAGTATAAACCTGAGAGCTCTGTATGCTGAATTTAACCTTTAGAAAGTGACTTAAATGCACCTAGCTAGTGTATGGTGTATGTGTGTATAAAGAAATGTTCTTATAATTACATTGTAAATGTTATTGCAAAGCTGTAATAATGAAAAGTCTTGTGGTTGGTAAAATAGGAATCTGAATATCCCTGACATTTGTTTAGAGCAAAGAGATAGCAGCAAGAATAGGTGTGGGTCAATTCTTGCATTGCAACAGTCATATTTAGAGAGGGGCTGGGTCTAGATGCCTCCTGACGCTTTCCTGTTTTCGGAATGAAATACATATTTTTTACAATGTAGAAAACAAACCATGTATAAACAGCAAGATTAGAGCCATTGGGGTCCTTTTACTAAGGTGCGCTGAAAAATGGCTTGTGGTAGTGTAAGCGCAGGTTTTGGGCGTACGCAGAATCATTTTTCAGTGAACCTGTAAAAAAATGCCTTTTTAAAACTTTTGCCGAAAATGGACGTGTGGCAAAATCAAAATTGCCGCAAATCCATTTTGGGCCCGTGACCCGCACCACCAGCCACTGACCTAGCGGTAAAGTCTCACATGGTAACTGGGCGGTCATAACCTACACATGCCAAATGCCACGGTGCAAGTCCGTTACGCACGGCCGACAATAAAAATTGTTTTTCGGCTGTGCGCCAAAAATGAATTTACTCTAAGAGCCACGCGGTAGCTGGGCAGTAACTCCATTTTGGCGCGCGTTGGGTGCACGTAGAGCCTTACACAGCTAAGTAAAAGGGCCCCTTTGTGCTTTATCCAAATCAGTTTCTTGGGTCACAGTTGCCAATCTTGATCCAAAAACCAAGTTTGTGCTAGAAAATATTAGGCTCCTTTTCCTGAGCTGTGCATACTGCAGGTTAAAAAGCACTACCGAGGGGTGCGCTCGGGTGTCCCACAGTAATTTTGGGATCAGCGCGTGCTACTCATGCGCTAAAAATTAAACTTACTTTTTAGCTGTGGGAGCATGTTTGGGGGGTGGAGAATAGGTGCAGCTATGCACATCATTGAGCGCATATGCGCTGCCACATGGTAACTGATAAGTACAGGATTAACGTCTAAGCCCTAAATAGGTGGCAGTAAGGGCTCACACACTAATAGCCACATGCTAATGGGGAAGTTTAGTGCTGCAGGTATAAAGGCCGCTTTTTCTATTTTTACAAAAATGGCCACGTGCCAAAGTGGCCTCAGTACATGGGAAAGACCCGTATTAGTGCTACCGCAGGCCCCTTTTTAGTACTGCTTGGCAAAAGTGCCCCAGTCTGCTCAACCCCACAGTTTTGAATTGAGGTCTCTGCAATCCCAGATTTGGCACAGCCTCTTAACAAAGATATTGAAACCAAATCAGTAGGGTTGACCCTTCACAGAGTGGAGGAATAATCCTATGGTAGAAAAACAGGCTGAAAACTAGAGAAGCTCAGGGCTCAAATCCCACTGACACAACTTGTGATCTTGGGCAAGTCAGTTAACCCTTCATCACTCAGGTATACATTTAGGAGTCCTTTAATAGTGTTTAAGTGCCTAACTGCAGCTATTCAGTGGGAGATAACTGGATATCTGCCGCTGAATTTCCACAGTCGCTAACTGACTATATCATGGAACATAGCCTGTTAGGCATGGATATTTAGCACCAAACCGGCTATGTTGAGTGCTCAGAATAGGCCATTTAAATATCAAGGCTTATCTTTCACCACTAAAAAGTTAACTGGTTAGTGCTGAATATCGGCATAGCCGGTTAACTTTTTAGCAGCAGCCAAAATAAACCTGGATATTCAATACTGGTCACAGCCCAGCATTGAATATCCAATATCAGGCCCTAAGTTTATAGAATAGGTGCATAGATCAGTTATATGTGTAATTCCTAATTATTTCCAATTAGTACTTGTTAAGGCCACTTATTGATAGTTACTGCCAATTAGTTTTCAAGCACAAAAAACCCCATTCTATAATGACACATCCAATTGCATTTATTTGGATTTTTGCTTCACACCTTTTTCAGTAGTAGTTCAAGGTGAGTTACATTCAGGTACGCTGAGCATTTCTCTGTCTCTGGAGGACTCACTATCTAATTTTGTACTTGCAGCAATGGAGAGCTAAGTGACTTGCCCAAGATCACAAGAAGCAGCAGTGAGATTTGAACCAGCCAGCTCTAGCTGTCAAGATCAGTGTTCTAACCACTAGGCCACTCCTTCGGGTACCACTTATAGAATCAGAAGACAAATGCAGAAATTTATATTGGGAGTAAGGAAGGAGCACCTCGCAGTTGACACAAATGTTGTTGCCAAACATTAAATACTTATGTAGCAGATAATGCATAACAATTAAGTATACCTCAAGAGGTGTAGCTAACTGAATTCCAGGTTAGAAGCCATGATAGCAACCACAGCCCTACAGTACTGGCATGGCTGCCTTCCCCAGCATGCTGGGAATGCCTTCAAAGTTTACAGAACTGGCACTCCACCCTATTTATCCTCTTTCACCATTTCCTACTCACCTTGCCGGGTCCTTCACTCTTTAAATGATCACCGGTTAGTTCTTCCCAGTCCAAAGTATGCCACCCTCGAATCCACTAGACATCGTACCTTCTTCTTTGCTGCACCAGCTCTGTGGAACTCTCTACCCCTTTCCAGGGCTGCCAAGAGGGGGGGCAGGGGGGACAGAATTCCCCGTGCCTGGGCCTCCAAGGGGGACCCGGCGCCGGGGTCTCTCTCCTCCTACTCCCAGGCCACCGGTGCTGCAGGCCCTGGTCACACCTGCCTACCCTCGGCTCCATCGACAGCCCCCCTCCGTCACCGAGCCCCCTGCATTCAAATCGGCAGCGCCTCACCTCCGTGTGAAAGCAGCAGATCACCTCCCTTCGGGTCTTCCCTTATTGTGTCCCACCTTTGTCTGATGTAACTTCCTGTTTCCGCGAGGGCGGGGCACAGTGTGGGAGGGCCCGAAGGGAGGCAATCTGCCACTTTCACATGGAGGTGAGGCGCTGCCGATTTGAATGCAGGGGGCCCGGTGGCGGACGGAAGGGGGCTGTCGACGGGGATGGGTGTGGGTGGGTGGAGACTGAGGACTGCGGCACCAGCGGCCTGAGAGCAGAAGAGGGAGGTGAGAGTGGTAGCGATGGGGGTAGGGGGTGGCGGCCTTGCCCCAGGCCCGGCTCAGTCTCTCGGTGACCCTGGCCCTTTCCATTCGATCCGAGCTTTCACTGCAGAAATTTAAATCCCTGGTTAAAGCCTGGTCCTTTTTTTTCATTTGATTAGGCATAAACCCGTCCCTAATTCCTTCTTTCTTACCTCCTAGGAGCTTGTCTACTCTCTCTCAACTGTTGTGTGCTTGCTTGAATTACGCTTTTCTAGCTAATATTGTAGTTCTCATTCCTCTCTATGATTATATGTTTCCTTGAGTTTTTAATTATTGGAACACTGCTTTGAACTGCTAGTTAGCAAAGGCAGTATAGAAAGTCTGAATAAATAAAATTAAAAACAAACAAACAGTTAACTACTGAGATTTTGCAGCTACCAGGGGTTAGCTTTAACTGTTAACATATTCCAACTGAAAAAAAATGTAACGTGGTTTAAGAAATAGGCCCCTAATAGCTAGAGTTACTAATGCGTTCTACCATTTTAAGCACAAAGTAGTGCTGTTAACGGTTGTTATTTGTAACCAGGGGGTCCTTTTACTAAACTGTGTTATACACCAATGTGAAGCAAACTCATCTTAAAATATCATACCACGGAACGCACTCAGGCATCCTGCGGTAAATGCTAAATCAGTGCGCGCTAACCTCACACTAAATTTTTATTGTTTTTGAAGGGGGGCATGACAAAGAACAGAGAAGGGCATTCCTGCACTGATCAGTTTGGGCAGCTACATTAGCATGTGCTAACTGGTTATCGTAGGAATGCCACGAGAGCCCCTACCACCTACAAAATGGGTGGCAGTAAGTGCTTACATGGTAAAATTTCTCAATGACCGCATGCTAATGGTAACATTAGTGCGTGGCCATTAATACAAAAAAGCCATTTTTATAGCCGCAGTAAAAATGGTCTTAGCATGTGGGGGAGAACCCACATAAGGGCATGGTAAGGCCACAGCTTAATAGAATACAAACATTAACTACGTAGCGCGCACTGAGTAGCACATGTTGGTAACTCTAGCTGTAAATTTCTTGTAAATAGTTTTGCTGTACTGCCGTATTTATTTGGACATTTTTCAAACTGCCGCTTGAATAAACTACTTTCTCAGGAACTTCGGAGATACTTGACATTTATACTATATTTTCATGCAAACTTATTTTATTTATAAAATGTTTTTTGACAAAAGATGTCTATTTTTGTTAACTTTGAACAATATAGAAAATGCTGCATTATGTTTCTGAATTATGATAGTAATATTATTGAAAAAACTTATGTCAACTTTTTTATTTTACTTTATTTTTACAACTGGCCTTGTGTTCTTGTTCCATGTGGTGTTAATGTGTCAAGCATGAAAAAATAAAAAAAAATAAAATTATATCTATTTTAACTGTGACTTGATAGGTTTTAATGGTGGATTGCTTTTTGATTTGTTTTTTAGCAGGGTGTTCAGTTCTCCTATTCTGGCTGTGGTCAGTCCACTGGCACCTCCAAGGGCACTAATCTGAGCTTCACTTCTATGGATGGGGATCCAGCTAGTTGCAGACTCCACAGTCACAAAGGGTTCTTGCCTTCTCTCTCAAGTACAAAAATAAAAATAGCCCTCTGAGCCTCTTAATATTGTTGCAACTGTTCACTTTTCTGTCAAGAAACCATACAGAGCAAATACATAAACAGCAATTTCCTCCCTTTGCTGCTGTTTTCCAAATTGGCCTCAAACACAGCCTGCTCTTGAGGAAGATAGTTCCTTTCCACAGGAG
Organism: Microcaecilia unicolor; assembly: GCF_901765095.1. Classification (NCBI taxonomy): domain Eukaryota; kingdom Metazoa; phylum Chordata; class Amphibia; order Gymnophiona; family Siphonopidae; genus Microcaecilia; species Microcaecilia unicolor. The sequence continues at coordinate 120,997 of NW_021963013.1, forward strand.
GCAGTCCAATATACAAATGTTTATCCAAGAAAAGTTTCCACAGGTATACTCTTATCTCATCCAGTTCATTGATATTTTGCTGCCCTTTAACCACTATATAGTTCATATAAGAAAGACAAAAAGAGAAAAAATATGGTACCGTTTTGTCTACAACAGCCTTCCTTTCCAGACCTCTAGTTTAGATGCATAAGTCTCTAATCCACAACATTCATTGAACATTATTAATTTTGGGGGGGGAGGGTTGCCGGGTTTTTGAAGCCTGGATTGGCCGCTGTCGGAGACAGGATGCTGGGCTTGATGGACCCTTGGTCTTTCCCGGTATGGCAGTGCTTATGTACTTATATGAGTTTCTTAACTAGAGTTTAGCCCTCAATCTTTAGCAAAAAAAAATCCCTCCCAACTTTTGTTAAAAACCTAGCAGCACTACTCTGAAACAGTGCCTGCACAAGTTGGGCAGTTTCAACCCCGTCTTTCCTTTCTTCATTAAATATGAGAAGAGAACATGCCTAGGAGGCCTCACCACCTGCTGCTACATGCACTGCACACTGTTGCAAAACTTCCCAATAGGCCTCCTTCATATAGGAATAACAGAATGTTCTTCTGTAATTTGTTCCAAGAGCTCCATGTCTTCATCTCTCCTGTTTCCTCGGAGCAGTCCTCCAGCAGGTTCTACTTCTGTAGCCTCCCAAGGATCCTTCGCATGCAACCAGGTGGCGAAAGAAAAGCTCTCTCCTCCTTCTTGCCTACTGGGTTCTAATTTAAACTGTGCTCCGAGGGAAACTCACTTGCCACACCCTCAGCATCCCTCCCCCAGGCAACTGTTGACTCAGTGGGCCTCTGGGATTGGTTTCCATATTCCCTGGGCCTGAGGACCTGATGCCTGTTCCCACCTCTAGCACTAGAGATAGAACTGTCATCTTTAAAAATATCTAAGTCTTGTGCTGCTCCCACCTGCTGCTTCTCCAGTCTCATGGCTCTGCTACAGTATCATCATGTCACCGATAGGGTTGGGTTCCACGGAATTAACACCTGCAACCTCACCTCCACCACACACATGCACATAATCCCAGTCTCAGCCATGAAGATATGAAGGGGCTATACTCAACTCATATCTCAGATTCTGCATATGAAGGGCAATTCAGTAACTGGGTGCCCGCATTTATGTGCCACTTGTGCACATAATGGTGGCATAGCCTGGGCCATTGGCCTGGGTCCCCAACTTTGGGCTCAAGCTCCCTTCAAAATTGTGGCACTGGATGCATGGCTGGCAGGGATGCCCAAGCCCCGCCTGCCAAACAGATTCTCTGCCAGAGCAGTGCCTGTACCGCTGAAGCAGCGAGGAAATCAGCAGGATGCTATTGCTCCAGCTGACGCTGCCGACACTTTTGTGCATGCTGAGTTTATACAATGGACTAAGCATATGCAGAAATGCTGGCGTCGGAAGCTGGAGCACCCTGCTGGCTTCCTTGCTGCTTCAGCAGTTATACAGGCATGCGCTGGCAGAGAATCTCTTCAGGGCCTGAATATCCCTGCCAGCAAAGATATGATTGAGGGGTGGGGGAGAACTGACAGGAAATACTTCCTCTTGGGACCTCCCCCCACAAATTGAGTTCTGGCTACACCCCTGGTGCGTAAGTGTACAGAATACCTGTACTTTAGCAGATAAACGTACCATTAAACCCATAAATGGTAGCTAGGGGGTGTTCACAGAGGTAGAGCACAGAAAGGTCATGAGCAGTGCTTCCTCTTGTTCACATGTCATCCTGTGATAAGTGCCAATCTAGCATGCACTAATCTATGCGCTTAAAAAATGTTTTCTTTTGTTGGAGGGGGGGTGTCAGGGGTGTTGCTGCGTTAATCAATTAGCGCAGCTACATTACCACTTTCTAACTGGTTAGTGCAGAGTACAGACTGAGCACACAAATAAGAAAGGACCTACAATTTTCAATAGAAAGATACAAGATGTAAAGACAACTGCAAATGTAGACTGAAGGCAGCAGGGAAAGTCAGGAAATGGGGAAGAAAGGAGGGAGCAACATAAGAGAGGTACTGAACCCAGACTAAATCAAGAGAGTGCATCAAGCGTCTGGGAAAAAAGCCAGGTTTTGATAAGGGATTTGAATTTTGGGAGTGAAAATTCACTGCAAATTATGAGAGGAAGATTGTTTCATAGAGCCTGTGTCGTACAGATAAATGCATACTTCCTGGTCTGTAGCTGATGGGCACTGGCCAATCTAGGGCTAGGTAGGACTAATCTGTGGTCACTCAATAAGCGAAGGATAGGTGAAGGGGTGTAGGGAATGGTTAAAGTGGTCAGGTAAGTAGGGGTGCCAAAGCATGGAGCTTTAAAAGTTAAAAGAAGAATCAAAAGCTGACTGGTAATTAATGATGACTGTGTGAGCTCTTACTGCCTACAAAATGGGTGGCGGTAAATGCTCATGTACTAGTTTCTTTTCATGGTTATGCGCTAATAGCAACATCAGCACAAGGCCAGTAATACAAAAAATGGAAAATTGACCATTTTACTGCTATGGCTAAGGCTGCTTTTTGCCACACCTTAGCAAAAGGATCTCTTAGATCTTAACTAGAAAGAACAAAGAGGCAAAAGGGTTCTTTGGGAAAGGGTGAATTACTCTTTTTATGTGCTGTATTGTTTATGCACTATTTTCATAATAATAAATAAATAAAATCATATTGTTGCAATATTCATACACCAATTTATTATTGTAGAACAGCTGTGGGTATCGATTTATTCGGTTAGGTGCCGATATTCAGCACCTAACCAGATAAGTTTAGTGCTCAAATAGAATCACATAAATAGCTGTCCTATCTTTAACCACTAAAAAGTTAACCGATTTGGCGCTGAATAACGACATAACTGGTTAACTTGTAGCAGTTAAAACCCCCCCACAGATATTCAATGCCAGTCACTGGAAACAAGCCCGGCATTGAATATCCAGGCTTAATGTTGGTGGTGGACAGCAAACATCACTGCTGGTCACCGGTCTATAATTTCCCGGATAACCCGGGGGCCTGTGCTAGTGCCATTTATCGACAAGAAATGGCCATGAGGTAAATGAATAGGGTTACCATATTTTGTCCTCTGAAAAAGAGGACACATGCCACACCCCTGTCCACCCATACCACGCCCCCTACCCCGCCCACACCACATCCCTTTCAGATCCTCATCCCACCCCCTGTCACATATTCCCCTCCCCTCCCCCGGGTCACATATTCCCTCCCTTGCCCCCCCTCACCTCCCCTCCCCCTTGTCACATATTCCCTTCCCTTCCCCTTACTATCTACTGCCCTGGTGGTCTAGTGACCTCTTCGGGGCAGGAAAGAACCCCCTCTTTCCTGCCTGGAGCGCTGCCTTCCCTTGCCCAGCATCCTTCTCAGTCTCGGCTGGGGATTCAAAATGGCCACCGAGAGTTGAAGCGGCCTCATGAGACTTCAACTCTCGGCGGCCATTTTGAATCCCCAGCTGAGACTGAGAAGGATGAAGGGCAAGGCAGCACTCTGGGCAGGAAAGAGGGGGCTCTTTCCTGCCCCGAAGAGGTCACTAGACTACCAGGGCAGATAGTAAGTAAGGAACGGGGAGGGGAAACCCACGGCGCTGCTCGTCCACCCGCCCATTTGTCCAGCAATCTGGACAAACAGGTGGGTGGGGCAAAACCCGCTGGACGCCCCGGACATGCCCTCAAAAAGAGGACATGTCTGGGGAAATCCGGACGAATGGTAACCCTATAAATGAACCACTTACCACGGGCCGTTTTGGGGGCGGGGGCACTTACCACCACCCATTGAGGTGGCGGTAAGGGCTCCTGTGCTAACCTGGCTGTAACCAGGTGGCACCAAGCACCGGCGCTACAAAGATAGAAAATATTTTTGTAGCGTACCAGAAATGTCACATGCTGGGAGTAGGAACTACTGCCAGATTCCTGCGGTAGCCCGGCAGTAATTCCATATTGGCATGTGGCAAGCCCATTGCTGCGTGCCAACCCTTTTGTAAAAGGACTCTTCAATGTAGGGATTTTATTTATTTACACCATTTATATCCTGCATGATCTACTATCCTCAACAGGGTACAAAAATAACATACACAATAACAATAAATCAAACATCACAATGCAATTAAAACTAAATAAAAAGACCATTAGGTAAAACCACCACTTCAGTTCATGTCAACATCAAAGGCTTTTAAAATAAAATATTTTCAAATTCTTAATGAAAGCTTGCAGATTACACTTCAGATGCGAAGAGAGAGGTAATGTATTCCATAGTTTAGGGCCATTCGTATAAAAGATCAAGGACCTGTAATCTGACTTGTTTAGTTTTACCAGTACGTGAGTTGATGTTTTAGAGCCTTCTTCAGAATGGTGCTGCTGATCCCTAGCAACAGTCTTGCAGTACTACCGCTGTAGGGATAAAGAGGGGTTCAAGCTGCCATATAAGGACTTTTTTTCTTTTTATGTGGCAGCTTGAACCTCTAGAGATACATAGGCAATAAACACAATACAATCGTAAGCTTCCAGGCACGTACAGCACTCGAGGAGACCATGAGGGGCATAATCTAAAGGGGCGCCCAAGTTTTCCTGAGGACGTCCTCGCAGGACATCCTGGTGAAGGGGCGGTGAAACCCGTATTATCAAAACAAGATGGACGTCCATCTTTTATTTCGATAATACGCTTGGGGACGCCCAAATCGCGAAATTTAGGTCGACCTTAGAGATGGTCGTCCTTAGAGATGGTTGTCCCTGATTTTCGGCGATAATGGAAATTGAGGACGCCCATCTCAGAAACGACCAAATCCAAGCCATTTGGTCATAGAAGGAGCCAGCATTCGTAGTGCACTGGTCCCCCTGACATGCCAGGACACCATCCGGGCACCCTAGGGGGCACTGCAGTGGACTTCAGAAATTGCTCCCAGGTACATAGCTCCCTTACCTTATGTGCTGAGCCCCCACCCCACCCCCCAAAACCCACTCCCCACAACTGTACACCACTACCATAGCCCTAAAGGGTGAAGGGGGAAACCTACATGTGGGTACAGTGGGTTTTGAAGGGCTCACATTTACCACCACAAGTGTAACAGGTAGGGGGGTATGGGCCTGAGTCCGCCTGCCTCCCACTAAAACTGCTCCAGGGACCTGCATATTGCTGTCATGGAGCTCAGTATGACATTTGAGGCTGGCATAGAGGCTGGCAAAAAATATTTTTAAAGTTTTTTTTAGGGTGGGAGGGGGTTAGTGACCACTGAGGGAGTAAGAGAAGGTCATCCCCGATTCCCTCCGGTGGTCATCTGGTCAGTTCAGGCACCTTTTTCAAGCTTGGTTGTAACAAAAAATGGACCAAGAAAAGTCGCCCAAGTGCTCTTCATGGACGCCCTTCTTTTTTCCATTATCGGTCGAGAACGCCTTTGCTACGCTTCTGACATGCCCCCGTGAACTTTGGTCATCCCCGCGACGGAAAGCAGTTGAGGACGCCCAAAATCGGCTTTTGATATGCCGATTTGGGCAATCCTGGGAGAAGAACGCCCATTTCCCAATTTGTGTCGAAAGATGGGCACCCTTCTCTTTCGAAAATAAGCCTACATGTGAACTAAAAGCTTTTAGTTCATGTGGTCTCCTCAAGAGTTGTGCGTACCTGGAAGCTTACCATGATTGTATTGTGCTGATATAACAAGACGGATTCTCACATCTAGTTATGACTGCACTGCACAAAGGTTGGTGGACTGTTGATGCAGGTGTCATCGCCGAAACAAGACTCTTTATAATAAAGCATATCATCGTTTTATCCACTTGGATTCATCATTTGCACCTCATGCCTTCTTTTTTCTTGTGCTACCGTTGTGAGGTTCTTGCTTGCTCCTCCTGACTTGTTCCTGAGCTTGAACCCCTTAGCACCATTTTGAAGAAGGAGCCATTAGGGCAAGAATGAGCAGGGATCATCTTGCCCCCTTCGTCCCCAGGACCCCTGGGATTACATGGGTGAGCTGGCTGGCTAGAAGGTAGCTGATGTGAGAGAGCACTGAGGCGGGGGGGGGGGGGGGGGGGGGGGCGCCAAAGCAAAACTTGGCTCAGGATGCCACAGTCCTTTGAGATGGCCCTGCCTGTTTCTGTGTGTCTGTCTTGTACTGTGGCAAAATGTTTGAAATGTGGGGAGGAGGATTTTGGAATGGGACAGTGGACAACGTTCTGCAACTCTAAGTTTCATATGGAAAACAATTGGTTCTTTTTCTAGAAGCTCAGTTGTCTGAAAATTCTAGCTCAATGTTCTGGGTTTATTAAATCTCACCATAAACATGAGATAACATTTTCTTTCTGCATGTTCAATTTGGTGTTATAGACAGACATCCGCTTTAAAAACTTCTCTTTAAAAAGGACCTAGAGGAGAATCTTTTAATTTTCTTGTTTTATTTTCTGAATCCTATTTGGAGTCTGCATTTAATAAAAGGGTAAGAAAACTCCTTTACTGCTGAACTGATGCCTTCTCTTGTACTACTGCTTTGGGATATGTCATAGACCACAAGTAAGCAATAATGAAGGGAATAATTTGTTATGGTTCCATGGGTTCTTTATGCCACTCTTGGAGTGTTGATGCTGCTTTAGCAGATGCCTGCCAGCAAGTTTTCAGCAAGTTCAATTAAAAATATATGGCAAATCCTATTGCTGGAGTGCAAAATTGCTTTTCCTGTTGACTTTAATGGACCTGAACGAAATAAATGATTTGGAGTCCAAAGCGGATGACTGAACTGAAAATTTTTACCATGAACAGCTGTCGTCAACAGCATTGGGAATATACTGGGATCTTGCCAGATATTTGTGACATGGATTAGCCACTTTTGGAAACAGGATGCTGGACTTGATGGACCACCTGTACAAAGTTATATGCAGACGTGCTAATTGACAAAGGGGCTCATTTTCAAAAGAGAAAAACATCCAAAAAGTGTCATAAAGCACCAGTATTTTCAAAACCTGTTTTGCATAAGTCTATTTATGCATTTTGTCTGTAGTGCATCCAAATCACAAGGGGGGGGGGGGTGTCAGGGGCGTTTCGAAGGGGGCCTTAGGGTGTGCCTAACACTTGGATATTTTACAGCCGTAATGGAACAAAACCAAAACGTCTAGGGCGAAAACGTCAATGTTTTGGTCTAGACCTGTTTTTCTAACAAATAAGACACAAAAAGGTGACCTAAATGAACCGATGGCCACTGGAGGGATTCAGTGATGATGCTCCCTTACTCCCTCAGTGGTCACTGACCCCCTCCCACCCTCAAAAATGTGAATAAAAATAGTACCAGCTCCTATGACAGCCTCAAATGTTATAGCCAGGTCCTTTAGAGCAGCATGTAGGTCCCTGGAGTAGTCTAGTGGTGGGTGTAGTGCACTGTGGACAGATGGACTCAGACCCATACCTCCCCCTACTTGTTACAATTGTGGTGGAAACTGTGAGCCCTTCAAAACTCACTAGAAATCCACTGTACCCATATATAGATGCCTCCTTCACCCTTAAGGGCTATTGTAGTAGTGTACAGTTGGGGGTAGTGGATTTTGGGTAGGTTTTGGAGGGCTCAGCAGACAAGATAAGGGAGCAACGATGAGATGTGTACCTGGGAGCATTTATATGAAGTCTACAGCAGTGCCCCCTAGGATGTCCCATTGCCTCTTGGGATGTCTAGGGGACCAGTCTGCTAAAAATGCTGATTCCTCCTACATCCCAATCATTCTGTTTCTGAGTCTGACGTCCTGCACGTACAACGTGCAGCAACGTCAGACTCAGAAGAAACTTTCGGCGCCAGCTTTGCAGACTGCAGTGGAAGAAATGAAAGGACCTTGGCTTGGCTGGCGGGGGGTTGGGGTCCCCCCCAGCTGAAGGAATTCTTTTAAAGGCAGCCAGCAGCGGCAGGAGGAAGAGGACCTCGGCTGGCGGGGGTTGGGGTCCCCCGCCAGCGAAGGTAGGCGACGGCAACGGCGGGGGGAGGTTGGCAATGGCAGCGGCTAGGGGGAGGGGGATCGGCAATGGCGGCAGCAGCGGGGGGGGGCTATAATGTTATAATGTGCCCCCTCACTCTGGTCCTGGCCCCCCTACCGCCGCAGTTCAGATATGCCCCTGCCCGATTCTGTGCTCATTTAAACCATTGTGCATACATGAATCCACATACTATTAGGAAACGAGTGCGCAATCCTTCCACAAATATCCTGGGAAACAACACAAAATGAAAATGTTCTGGCTGCCCATCCCTAATGTAATGGGATCTTGGTGCCCAGATGCCATTATAGAGATATTATTCAGCATGCTGCATCAAGTGCCTAATTTGTGGTGTTCAGTTATAGAAATACCTCCATAATGCACAGCAAAACAACTCACTTTAAATGTGCAAAAGTGAACACTCATTTCCCTGCCCATAACCACAGTTCTTTTTGCCTGCGTGCATTAGAAGTTAAGCGCAGTGTGTTACAGAATATGCTTAGCGAGTTATGCACGTAAATTTTAATTATTACCAATTAGTGCTCATTATTGCTTGTTAAGTGCTGTTATCAAAGCTAATTAGCTTGTTAAGCCATTTACGTTACACACATTGTATAGAATATGCCTGGATTTTGGCACAGATCTCTAGGCACGATATATAGAATCTGGGGGTAAGGGCCAGATTCTATAAATGACACCAAAAATTTGGAGCGCAATGCTATTCTATAAAAGGCACTTTGGGATGAGCACTCTTTTTAGAATAGTGTTGTGCACCGAATTTGGTGCTCAACTTTGGGTGTCAAATTTAGCACTCGACTTTGGGCATGAGGATTTATGCCAGCTGAAACCTGGCATGATTCCTGGCAAGCAAATGTTGCTTCAATTTAGACATCAAGTTTTATAGAATGAAAGGGTATGAGCATAATTTGGGAGGGTGAGGGAGAGCAATGCCCCAACTTGTATACCACACTGGCAATATGGACACATGCTGGTTCAAGATGGAGAACTTCAAGGATGACCTTTCTAGCAGGCAACCCAGACAGGTCCTCTCAGAGAGACTGCCAGAGTCCCATTTCTTGTTCTCCAAGTCACATGCTGCACAGCTTCAGGCGTTTTTGCTATAATTGGTGGAAGAAGGCTCCACTTTATGCTGTTTGGGTGAGAGTGAAGACAGGAGTTCATGCTGTGCAAGTCCCTTGTGGAGCTAGGTGCTAGACTCATGTGTAGTGCCTGGACTCCTGGGGAGGACTGAGATCCTGGTGTTCCATCCTTCCTCGGATAGCAGAGTTCTCACCATCCCCCCACCCCCCTATGCCTCCAGGAAAATGGTGCTTGTGCTACCTCATTATCTCAGTGCATGAAGTGTGCAGAGTTTGTAGTGCCTTGACACCTGGTTATGGCAGAGAGAGGAGTGAGCAGTCACCACAAGGTAAGTACAAGGAGAACACTGACTAGGCTCCAGCCTCTACTAACAGTTCTGCTCATGAGCTAGTGCCAGAAACTTGGGCAGAACCTCAGGTCATCAGAGGCAAAAGAGCAACATCATTGGAAGATGTTTACCTGGGGGGGAAGAGGGGCGGTTCAAAAATTGATGAGATGAGTAAGAGGGAAAGGAATGGGAAGTGAGAGAGGCAGCAACAGAGGACAGATGGGGAGGCCAAGAAGACGGAGGGAAAGAGGACTGGAGGGAGAAAGTGTATCCATGGAGTTATTCTAGTTTTCATTTATTATTTTTATTTTTTTACCCTTTTCCTTTTGTTTTTCATTAGCCTACATATACTCTTTCATTCTCTTCTTCCTCATCTCCAGCTGTTACAAACACCCCTTCCTTCTTCCCTCCCCACATTTTCTTTCCACTCACTTACCTGTCCTCACTTCCCCAAATCCCCCCAGTCCTTAAACTCTTTCCCTCATCTCTTCTTCCTTACCACCCTCTCTCTTCTCCATAATCCCCTCAATCCTTCCCTCATCTCTTCTTCCATAACTTCCTCTTTCCTTCCAAGGGAGGGAGGTAAGGAAGAGGAGATGAGGTGAAGAATGGAGGGGATTATGGAGAAGTGAGGACAGATGTATAAGTGGGGAGGTAAGAAGGAAAAGGTTTTTGTAAGAGGAGGAGGAAAGGAAGAGGAGAAGAGAAGAATGTAGGTAGGATAAAGAAAAATACCAAGAAAAAGGGCACCCCCCCAAACCCAGAATAACATAAGCAAAAGAAAGATAACAGGGTGGAAAAATCTAGAGTAAATGCTGCGAGACTAAAATGAATAACATACATCAACTTAGAAATTAGATGGGAGTGAAAATGTGGGGAAAAAAGAATGAAAAAGGAAATGCTAAAGAATTAAAATAATTCTCAAAAAACCCCCATAAACCCCCTGTTTACTAAGCCTTGTGGGAATGGGCTGTGTAAGGAAGAAAGACATTACACGATGTGATACCTGCAAGTGAGCCTTCTCCAGAGTAGCCCCCACACTCTATGCACTCCCTGAAAGACTCCGCTTAACACAAGACTGTCTTTACACCAGGAAGCAGGTTACAGCTTGAGTTTTCAACCAGGCCTTTCATGGAAGAAGTAACTAACTTGTTTGTTTGTCTCTCTCTCACACACACACACACAAGGAGTTACACGGGTTGCACATACTGCAACAGGACATGTTTATCCACTCCTACCCTAGCTGAGATAATATTTAATCACCTCTCTGACCTCATGAGCAACTTTCTTTAAATTAGTCCCCTTTTTTTTTCTAACTCCTCTTACTCTCTTACATATTTATATGTTCTATCTTTGCTTATACCCTACGCTGTCTATTAAAATGTTTTATTACATATTGTGTTGACATTATAATGTAGCATACAATGCCATACTTGCATTGTTATTTGAATAATTTTACTGCTAATTGTCTATTGCTTATGTTTGACTTATTCTTGCTGTACACCGCCTTGAAGGGTCCTTTTACAAAAGCATGCTGAAAAATGGCCTGCAGTAGTTTAGGAGCGGGTTTTGGGCGCGCACAGAATCATTTTTCAGTGCACCTGTAAAAAAGGCGTTTTTTTCTGCTGAAAATGGATTTGCAGCAAAATGAAAATTGCAGCGCGTCCATTTTGGGTTTGAGGCCTTACTGCCAGCCATTGAACTAGCAGTAAAGACTCATGCGGTAATCGGGCGGTAATGACCTACGCACACCAAATGCCACTTGGCATGCATCCACACGCCCGAAAATAAAAAATATTTTTCAGATGCACATATCAGACGTGTGCCAAAAATGAAATTACCACAAGAGCCATGTGGTAACTCCATTTTGGCATGCATTGGGCGCATGTAGATGCTTACGCGACTTAGTAAAAGGACCCCTGAGTGAATTCAGTCAAAAAGGCAGTAAATAAATCCTAATAAATAAATAAATAAATAAATAAATAAATATAGCAATAGATTAAGAAATACATTGTCACACTGCTTCTGGGTCATGCAGAGCAACCTGTTTGGTGGTTTCCTGACTCCATGTCATAAAGAATAAGCTAATTCAATCCTGGTGTAGACCTGTACCCTGTATCGGATTACAGTTCTGAATGTGCTTTACAGTTTCCTCAGGAAATCCAAACTAGCATGCCTGATATGTGTTATTATTATTATTATTAGATGACATTTATATCCCACACTTTCCATCAGTTCAGATAGGCTTACATAATTAAAAAACTAGGCAAACCCCAGAAACATTATGAGCCAATGAAACATGCAGCCAAAAAATAAATAATAATTTACACTCAAATATTTTCTAAATAAGAAAGTCTTCAACGGTCTATAAAATGCAGCATAATTAGGTTGAGCTCTGATTTCTACAGGTAGCTCGTTCCAGTTACTAGCTGCCTGATATGCAAATGAAGTAGATAGAGGAAAACCAGGATTGTATGAGCCTGTTCCCTATTACACACATTAAACAATCAAGAAATGTCAGAATGATGACAAAGCTAAGGTATTGTATGCATGAAAACTCTTGAGTAAGCTACGTTCCAAGAGATGGGAGCTACTGACTTTGAAACTGTCTTCAAACAACTGTATCCTTGAGATGGTTGCTGTAGGACTGTTGTTCAGTGTGCTGGCATTTGGGCCTGGATTCTATATAAGGCGCGGTGAATAGCGTGTGTTAAATTGTGCGTGCAGCCAATTTAGGTGGGTCTTTTAATAAGCGCTAATAATCAGCATGCGCTAAATGCTAGAGATGCCCATATAAACCTATGTGCGTCAAACACTACCATGGCTTAGTACAAGACTCCCTATTTGCGCTACTCAATTGATTATCAAGCCAATCAGTGATGATAATAGGCCGATAACAACCAACTGCCATCACTAATTGGCAATAATTGGAATTTACACACGCTTCCTTTTAGCATATTCTAAAAAGAGGCATGCATAAATTCCAATGTGTGTAGCTGAAAAGGGGGAGCGTCCATGGGAGGAGAGTGGGAATGTCAGGGGAGTTACTTGAATTTATGTGCGCTGTTCTAGAAGTTGGGGGAACATACATTTAGGTGTGGGTATTTACAGCAGGTTTTCAGTGCCATAAATGCCCGTGCCTAAATGTGCTATTCTATACACCATGCCTAACTTCAGGCATATTATATGGAATAGCGCTAGGCATGTTAATCAGATGTGTCTAGATATTAGATGCCATTTATAGAATCTGGCCCTTGGAGGATAATTCTATGCAGGGATGCCTATTTTAGGGGTCCTTTAACTAAACTAAAAACTCACCTGTTTCAAAAGGCATACCCTTCTGACCCAACATAAATGCATGAACCTAGCGACACCATAACACTACAGTTCATAATGATCACCAAACAACTCCACCTGCTCTTGATTTCCTTCATGTGGTCCCACCACATGAACCTTATGTGGTTCCTCCACATGAATCTTTTCCTACCATAACTTAACCTCATAACTGTAATTGTTTACTTCGGAGTCAACCAACACCTCTCTGGCACCATGTAAGCCACATTAAGCCTGCAAATAGGTGGGAAAATGTGGGGTACAAATGTAACCTGCAGAAATAGCGGGTGATAATTATAGATTGTGAGATAAATTGTTCAATAATGGAGGGGAAGAAGACCTCAGACCCGTGACAATTTTTTGATCAATAAGATCACACCAATATGGTCACTTCTGTGTAATCACTGGTCTTTCTACCAACCTCCTCCCTAGATGTACAATTCGTGCGCTTTAACATGTATAAATATTCTGTATCAAAATCAGAAAATAAACCACAGCTACTTAGCTTCTAGTTGCTTGCTTAAGGGCCTCCCCAACGGTCCCGTTTCGCCACCAGGGGCTTCATCAGGGAGAGAGAACCCCTCATCAAACTGTGGAAAAACCTAAGAACAAGCACAAAACAACATCCATTCATTCATATATCTCACAAACTTATATCTCAAGATCCCAAGAAAGCAGTGTACACAATGTAAACAATCCCACTATTCCGTGTGTCTGACCCAACGAGTTGTTAACACCGCCCAAGAAAACAGTGAAGGCAATATACAATGATGTAAACAGTCCTGCAATTCCATGTGTCTTACCCAACAAACAGGTACTATCACCCCCCAAAAAATGATATAAACAGTATAAACAGTCCCGTACTTCCGTATGTCTTACCCAGCAAACTGTTAATGCTGCCAAAAAAATGCGCCACACTTTCCCACAATCCTGTGGGCATTTAAACCTCTCTGTGGTGGATCTGCCGAACACAGCTAATAACAGAAAACGTCACATTCGGTGAAAGGCAAAATCGGATCGTGCAAACGAGACGTTAAAATACCCGAAGCAGGCAATATACACCTATATTATTCAATTCCTTTGTAAGTATCTTAAAAAGGACTCTATACATTCATAAGATGAATTCTTTTCTTTTTTTCTTTTTTCTAAAACACATGTTGCACAAGAGCACAAACACAAACACAATCGGACAATCAAATGCAATCACCCACTGGTAAGAACTTGGTTATGGGCAGGGAAATGAGTGTTTTGTGGGCGTTCTCAAATTTGCTTGCGCTGTTGTAGAGCATGGCCCAATCTGCGTAAATCTACATTTGGTGTAAATGGATGTGTGTAGTTTTAGGTGCTGGAGTATCAACTAAGCATATTCTATATATCACACCTAAATCTTATGGAATGCACTTAGGCAAAAATGATTTCCACACTGATTTTCCAGGCACCATTTATAGAATCTCCCCCTATCTGGATAGTTAAGGCTGCAATTTTTCTGTCCTTACTTTATCCAGATACTGGTCTGAATATCACCACTTTCCAGCTAACTCACCGCTCCATCCAGACATCATCCTGGCACTATCTGGATGCCAAGGCAGCATATAAGGATAATTCAGTGTCACTATCCACATACTGCTGCTGTATATCCTCCAATAGTGGCTAAGAGAAATATCCAGATAATGGCAGAAGTTATTAGCACATTTTCCTTTGAATATTGACCTGATTTGATTTAAGGTTATGTTTCACTGTATTTTCCTTATAAACCTAGTTTTTCCCTATATTTTAAGTGTCCATGAACAAAGACGGACCAACGTGCATATTCATGGGTAATTTCAACATGTATTTTATGACCTTTTCTAGACTGTTCTAAACTATCCTGTTCCATTAGAGAGCTGTGCCGGGATCATGAGCACCATTAATGAGCCCAAAGAAGTGGATTTAATGAGTCATTAGACAAAGGGAAGAATAATTTGCTGGTACATGCTAACCAAAAAAGTAAGATGGAAACTTCATTTTTTAAATAGTTACTTTTAATTCCAGGAGATTGTTATTATCGGGGGAGCATTTCAATACAGACAGCGTTCAACTTAGCCATGCTGAAACGGCAATTACAAAACTGTAAACCTGTCAAATGTATCACCCTGCAGCTAAAAGCAAGATATTCTTTAAAGCAATCCTAGATCTGTCAAAAGGGTTTATTAGCAAGAGTTCAGGTGTTGCTGTAAATAGGTTTTGTTTGGTACATAATATATTAATTTTAGAGACTATTATTCTGGCAGCTTAGTTTTCTGTTTATTTTTGATGTGCAACAGATTTATGCCTTTAACAAATTAATGTTTTGCACACATTTATCTGGTGGTATTTTGTTCTCACATGTTTTGGTACAGTATACAGGAAAACACAGTCTTGTAGGAGGTTTATTGCTTGGGCATGCTTTTTTCTTCAGGTGTTTTACACTGTATTGATCATCGTCATCAGCAACCATGGACTCAGCGCCTGTAGGTATCCGATACCTTCTTGTCTATTTCTTTCCATTGATTTCTGTCTAGTGCAGCACAGCTTAATTCTTAAAGGGCTGCTCTACACCATTCTACAATGTCATCTTCTCATTCTCTGTGAGGTCATTCACATCTGTTGAGCCATCCATCTTTCCAAATACCAATGCTGTCGCTGTTCATTCTGCAGATGTTGATGGAAAATGTGTTCATGAGTGTAAAGAACACCAGAGTGTATGCTATGAGTCCTATTTGTCAGTGTACACAATTGAATACACACATCTGTCGGGCCAATTCACTAAACTTCATGCTAAATGTTTTTGTTTTTTAGCATGAAAGTGCTAAACCTTTTAACGATACCACTAAAATTGCGTTTAATCTGTGATTCTTACAGAGGCTAGGTTTATTTTAGCCAGTATGTGCTGGTACAGAGCACTGGCACTTTTTCTGCTACCAGTCAAAAATGTCCTGTGATTTCCTAGACTCATTTCCCCTCATCCCCTATCCCCCCCCCCCCCCCCCCCAACTATGATCAATGGATGAACGGACTGACTTCCTTATTCCTCATTTATTGGTACTTCCTGTCCCTCTCTGTCCCACACCCTCCTCTGGTCTGTCTGTCCCTCACCCTCTCCTCCCAGTAATCAGGCTAAATCCACTCTCTTTACCCAGAAGCCTAGTATCGGCACCTGTTGGAGAGAAAAGTGCTGATATTGGGCCCTTGGGTATATGGGATTCAGCCTTCCTGCTGGAAGAAGGGTAGGCTCACTTTAATATTCCCTTATCTCCTGTTTGTCCTGTTTGTCCTAATTAGATTGTAAGCTCTGTCAAGCAGGGACTGTCTCTTCATGTTCAAGTATACAGCGCTGCGTACGTCTAGTAGCGCTATAGAAATGATAAGTAGTAGTAAGTAGTAGTGGTAAGTTTGGGGACAAAGTAGTGTAAGAGGTTTGGGAGTTGAGGAGATAAGGCTGCTGAGCACTGTTTCCAGTAAACTGAGCAGGAGTTGTAGGATCCGGACGTCACGTTGGCCCGGAGGATTTTCTAGCAAAATCTAAAAAGTCTCTTCAAATGCATTCCGTCGCGCGAGCGATCACACCACGCATGCGTGCACACGTCTTCCCGCTCGCCGTGTGGACACGCTCCTCAGTTGAATCCAAAAGATGAAAAGGAATACAACTCCAAAGAGGAAGTGGGAGGGTTGTGAGAATATGCAGCCTGCTGTCCTCGGAGAACACCTGCTACAGGTAACTACCCTTTCTCCGAGGACAAGCAGGCTGATATTCTCACATGTGGGGTATCCCTAGCCCCAGACTCACTCAAAACAATAAACAATGGTCAATTGGACCTCGCAACGGTGAGGACATAACCAAGATTGACCTGAAACAAGAAACATCTAACTCTACACCATTTTTATAGCACTTATGGGTGAAGGGGAGCACCTAGATGTGGGTACAGTAGGTTTTGGGGCAGTTTGGAGGGCTCCCATTTACCAGCACAAATGTAACAGGTAGGGGGGATGGGCCTGGGTCCACCTGCCTGGAGTCCACTGCACCCACTAACAACTGCTCCAGAGACCTGCATACTGCTGTGATGGAGCTGGGTATGACATTTGAGGCTGGCATACAGGCTGGCAAAAAAAAGTTTTTAAAGTTCTTTTTTTTGGTGGGAGGGGGTTAGTGACCACTGGGGAGTCAGGGGGGTGATCCCTGATTCCCTCCGGTGGTCATCTGGGCAGTTGGGGGCACTTTTGGGGGACTTGTTCGTGGAAAAAAGGGTCCAAAAAAGTGGCCCAAATTCTCGCTACTACCACCCTTCTTTTTTCCATTATCGGCCGAGGGCGCCCATCTCTCCTCGGCCAATAAACACGTCACAGTCCTGCCTTCACCACGCCTCTGACACGCCCCCGTCAACTTTGTTCATTCCCGCGACAGACTGCAGTTGGAGGCGCCCAAAATCGGCTTTCGATTATACCGATTTGGGTGCCCATGAGAGAAGGGCGCCCATCTCCCGATTTGGGTCGAAATATAGGCGTCCTTCTCTTTAAAAAGTAAGCCAGATAGTTAGCTCCGTATGTTTCCGCTCCATTTTTCATTTTTAAGATGAAGCTTGGTATGCTCATATATACTGTTTTTTTCTATCTTTGATGGATCACTTTTTTATCTTTACACTAGTAAAAAGGGCCCGTTTCTGAAAGAAATGAAACGGGCGCTAGCAAGGTTTTCCTCAGAGTGTGTATGTTTGAGAGAGTGTGTGTGTGAGAGAGAGTGAATATGCGAGTGTGTGTGTGTGTGTGTGTGACAGAGAGAGAGTGAGACTGGGTGCAAGTGTGTCTGTGAGAGAGAGAGTGTGCCAGGGGTGCCCCCTCCCTCCCAGTTCCAGGGTCCCCCCTCCCTCCCTCCCTCCCTCCCAGTTCCAGGGTCGTTCCCCCCTCCCTCCCTCCCAGTTCCAGGGTCGTCCCCCCTCTCTCCCTGCCTCCGAGTTCCATGTTCCCCCCACCTCCCTCCCTCCCTCCCTCCGAGTTTCAGGGTCCCCGTCCCTCCAAGTTTCAGGGTCCCCCCTCCCTCCCAGTTCCAGGGTCATCGTCCCTCCCTTCCTCCCTCCCTTCCAGTTCCAGGCCCCCTCCTTACGAAGTTTAAAAGTCATCTTGACTTACCTCGTTGAGGTTACGGCGGCCGCCAGCAGCAGCGGTAAAAGGCGTGCAGGCTCGGCCCTTCTCTTTCTCTCAGCTGTGGTCCCGCCCTCATTTCCTGTTTCCTGGGAGCATCACCAGATGGAGCTTGTGGGAAGTGCCATCAAGAAGGGGCCACGTTGGCTCATATGTTTTGGACCTGCTCAAGAGTAGCCTGGTTTTGGAGAAGCATACTAAGGCAAGTAACAGAGCTCTGGTCTCGAAGATGGAACTATGATCCACAGCTGCTTTTTGGACATCCAAGGCTAAGCAAGCCCAGGCCGAAAGGACTTACAGACTTTGTAAAAAGAGCTACAGTGATAGCAAAAAAAGCAATTTTACAGGAGTGGCTGGGGAATAAACCACCATCACTGCAATACTGGCGAACTCAAATGCTCATGCTTTTACGTACAGAACATTTGGAAGTGTGGAACCAGCCTCAGCTGAGGAAACAATTTGAATGCAGATGGGCACCCTTTTGGGACACTTTGACCCCAACAGCCTGGAGCCAGATACTGAACCTATAACCCTAGATGCTGCTGCTGCTCACGCTGCCTCTGCTTGTTATTGGACATAGAAGGGGAGGGAGGGGAGGGTTTGGGGGAGGAAGGGGGATAAGGAATGGGGAGGGGTAGGGGAGTTGTCTAGGGGGGAATAAAAAGATAAAATACAAATATGATGGTATGTCAACAGTAATTGTGGAAACAATTATGCAATGTGAAATGTTACAGCTGATTGTGTGAACTTTAATAAAAATGATTGAAACATATATATATATTTTGAGTTCTTCTGAGCGAGATGTTGTTATATCTGTTTCTGCATTATATATGAAGGTTGTTTTTTTCTTTTATGTTTTTAATGGCTCCCTGTCTGTTACGTGTGTTTTTAAATCCAATCCCATTGTTTATATGGAATACAATGCTTAGGTATTTGCGGATGATGCTAAGATCTGTAACAGAGTGGACACCCCGGAGGGAGTGAAAAACATGAAAAAGGATCTGAACAAGCTAGAACAATGGTCTAAGGTCTGGCAATTAAAATTCAATGCCAAAAAACGCAAAGTGATGCACTTAGGGAATAGAAATCCACAGGAGATGTATGTGTTAGGTGGCGAGAGTCTGATAGGTACAGACGGGGAGAGGGATTTTGGGGTGATAGTATCTGAGGATTTGAAGGCGACGAAACAGTGTGACAAGGCGGTGGCTGTATCTAGAAGGTTGTTGGGCTGTATAGAGAGAGGTGTGACCAGCAGAAGAAAGGGAGTGTTGACGCCCCTGTATAAGTCGTTGGTGAGGCCCCATCTGGAGTATTGTGTTCAGTTTTGGAGGCCGTATCTTGCTAAGGATGTAAAAAGAATCGAAACGGTGCAAAGAAAAGCTACAAGAATGGTATGGGATTTGTGTAACAAGACGTATGAGGAGAGACTTGCTGACCTGAACATGTATACCCTGGAGGAAAGGAGAAACAGGGGTGATATGATACAGACGTTCAAATATTTGAAAGGTATTAATCCGCAAACGAACCTTTTCCGGAGATACGAAGGCGGTAGAACAAGAGGACATGAAATGAGATTGAAGGGGGGTAGACTCAAGAAAAATGTCAGGAAGTATTTCTGCACGGAGAGAGTGGTGGATGCTTGGAATGCCCTCCCGCGGGAGGTGGTGGAGATGAAAACGGTAACGGAATTCAAACATGCGTGGGATAAACATAAAGAAATCCTGTTCAAAAGGAATGGATCCTCAGGAGCTTAACCGAGATTGGATAGCAGAGCCAGTAGTGGGAGGCGGGGCTGGAGGTTGGGAGGTGGGGATAGTGCGGGGCAGACTTATACGGTCAGTGCCAGAGCTGGTGGTGGGAGGCGGGACTGGAGGTTGGGAGGCAGGGATAGTGCTGGGCAGACTTATACGGTCAGTGCCAGAGCTGGTGGTGGGAGGCGGGGATAGTGCTGGGCAGACTTATACGGTCTGTCAGAGCCGGTGGTTGGGAGGCGGGGCTGGTGGTTGGGAGGCGGGGCTGGTGGTTGGGAGGCGGGGCTGGTGGTTGGGAGGCGGGGATAGTACTGGGCAGACTTATACGGTCTGTGCCCTGAAGAGCATAGGTACAAATCAAAGTAGGGTATACACAAAAGTAGCACACATGAGTTGTCTTGTTGGGCAGACTGGATGGACCGTGCAGGTCTTTTTCTGCCGTCATCTACTATGTTACTATGCTTTAGGTGCATTCTTTTTATGGAGCCTCAATATACTTTACTGTAAAAGATATATTAATTACAATTTGGATGTAGTTTTTCTATTTGGCTTTAGATGATTTTGCCATACATGATATATATGGGGTTTTTATTTTATATGCACTTATATTTGCATTTTGGGCTGACGTTTGGGCTCATTTTCGAAAGAGAAGGGTGCCCATCTTTCAACACAAATCGGGAGATGGGCGTCCTTCTCCCAGGGCCGCCCAAATCGGCATAGTCGAAAGCCGATTTTGGGCACCCTCAACTGCTTTCCGTTGCGGGGACGACCAAAGTTCCCAGGGGCGTGTTGGAAGTGCAGCGAAGGCGGGACTTGGGCGTGCTTAACACATGGGTGTCCTCGGCCGATAATGGAAAAAAGAAGGGCGTCCCTGACGAACACTTGGCCGACTTTATTTGGTCCTTTTTTTTTTACGACCAAGCCTCAAAAATGTGCCCTAAATGACCAGATGACCACCGGAGGGAATCAGGGATGACCTCCCCCTACTCCCTCAGTGGTCACTAACCCCCTCCCACCCTAAAAAAAAATTTTTTTAAATATTTTTCCAGCCTCTATGCCAGCCTCAAATATCATACCCAGCACCATGACAGCAGTATGCAGGTCCCTGGAGCAGTTTTAGTGGATACTGCAGTGCACTTCAGGCAGGCGGACCCAGGCCCACCCCCCCCCCCCCACCTGTTAAACTTGTGGTGGTAAATGTGAGCCCTCAAAAACCCACCAGAAACCCACTGTACCCACATCTAGGTGCCCCCTTCATCCCTAAGGGCTATGGTAGTGGTGTACAGTTGTGGGGAGTGGGGTTTGGGGGGAGTTTGGGGGGCTCAGCACATAAGGTAAGGGAGCAATGCACCTGGGAGCTTTTTGTGAAGTCCACTGCAGTGCCCCCTAGCGTGCCCGGTTGGTGTCCTGGCATGTGAGGAGGACCAGTGCACTATGAATGCTGGCTCCTCCCATGACCAAAGGGCTTGGATTTGGTTGTTTCTGAGATGGACGTCCTCAGTTTCCATTATCGCCGAAAATCGTGGATGACCATCTCTAAGGTCGACCTAAATGTGGAGATTTGGGCGTCCCCAACCATATTATCGAAACAAAAGATGGTCGCCCATCTTGTTTTGATAATACGGATTTCCCTGCCCCTTCACGGGGATGTCCTGCGAGGACGCCCTTAGGAAAACTTGGGCGCCCCGTTCGATGATGCCCCTCTTTGTCTTTATTAAGTATACATCCTATTTATTTCTTTTTAACTATGGTTTATAATGTGAGATTTGTTTACTTTCTGGTATGTATTTATATTATTTTAATTTTTGAGTCTTGGCTTTCTGAACAGACTTCATGTTTTTCAAATTGTGTCAATTTTTTGTTCTCTCTGTATATGTATCCTTTTTTGAACAGATTATGATAGTTATGTGGTGTCAAGTAGTATTTTTTAGATGTTTCATTTATTATGCTATTTTGTATTATTATCTAAATTATATTTATTTATTTGTTACATTTGTATCCCACATTTTCTCACCTATTTGCAGGCTCAATGTGGCTTACATAGTACCGTAGAGGCGATCGACAATAATACAGAGTGAGGTTGTGGTAAAGTAAAGTTCATATGTGAGAGACACATTGGGGGATCGTAAGGAGGAAGAGTTAAGTTATGTCCAGTATGAGCTTTGGTTTTGTTGTGCTGCTGGGTTAAGGCATTTAAATTGGATCGTTGGTGTATGCCTTTTTGAACAAGGTAGTTTTTAGTAGTTTCCGGAAGTTCAGGTGGTCATATGTTGTTCTCACGGCATTCGGTATTGCGTTCCATAGCTGGATGCATACATAGGTTGATTTGTATTTGAGACCTTTGCAGCTTGGGTGATGGAGATTTAGGTTGGGTTCGTGTTGATCTTAATGTGTTTCTGGTTGGTAGGTCTATGAGGTCTGTCATGTATCCTAGGGCTTCTTCGTAGATGATTTTATGAACCAGGGTGCAGATTTTGAACGCAATACGTTCTTTGATTGGGAGCCAGTGCAGTTTTTCTCATAGGGGTTTGGTGCTTTCGAATCTCGTTTTTCCAAATATAAGCCTGGCTGCTGTGTTTTGATTAGTTTGGAGTTTCTTTATGATTTGTTCTTTGCATCCCGCATAGATTCAGTTTATATCTATATTTATATTTTTTTTAATGTTTGAATGTTATTTGTCTTATTTATAGACTCCTGAGGAAGGCCTTGCGGCTGAAACACAACTCAAATCTTGTTAAATCCTGATTCTGCCAGTCAATACAGTTGATCGGTACACCGAGAATTACTGTTTATTGTCATTCAACACCTTCCCTATGTCTGGGGTTTTTTGTTTTTGCGGAGGACAGTTCTTCTATGTTTTCCTGTACATTGATAACATACACACATTCATCGCAACTCCATCCCTCCTACATGTAAACTAAACCCCTGGGAGTACTTATAAGTGGCATGCAGGTACAAATATACCATCATGGCATGTGTGCTCGTATGTACATTTACGGCCACGGGATCTTATAAAAGCCCTTTTCCACACTGGAACACATGAGGAAAAACCATTATAAAATTCCCCCATATTGTATAACACTGGCATAGACAAGGGGCCCAGAATTACTAGGAGTATTTAAATTTGAGTTTTCATTGGAACATAGTAACATAGTAGATGACGGCAGAAAAAGACCTGCACGGTCCATCTAGTCTGCCCAACAATTTAAACTCATACGTGCTACTTTATGTGTTTACCTGACCTTGATTTGTTTCTGCCATTTTCAGGGCACAAACCGTAGAAGTCATGGACAGATCTGCGCAGCAAGACTGTAGGATTTGAGGTCCAGTACCCCCATCCCCCTAGTTCCTTATGTATCAGTAATACAGCCTGAGATTCAAGGTCTCCAAACCCTCCAAAAAAATTGGGATACTGATGTCTGCCAATGTTGCTGAGGGACAGGAATAGGCAAGGCCTGAAACAAAATATAGGCTTCTGGGGAGTATATTAATCTTCTGTATGGAAATTCTTCCCAGCCATGAGTAAGTACCTCTATTCCATTCCCTGGAATAGTCTCAATAATGGGGTGTAATAAACCTGAAATAAATTGTACAGTTTAGAAGTAACCTTGATCCCTAGGTACTTAAGATGATTGGAGACCCATTTGAAGAGAAAATTAGCCTTAGTTTGCTCTAATTCAGAGGGGCCTAAGGAGATGTTAAGAGCATCAGTCTAATCTATACTAGCCTTAAAGCCTGATACCACTCCATAGACCTTCATCTGTTGTAAAATGACTGGTACGGACAAAGTTGTGAAAGCAAAAGTATCACACTGCCTGCAAATGAGATTTTGTGAAAATTGGGGCCTATAGGGACCTCTGATATCAGATCATCCCTTATGCGTTGTGTAAATAGTTCCATAGCTAAAGCGGATAATAAAGGGTAAAGAGGGCAACCCTGCCTAGTACCTCTCTCCAAATCAAAGCTGGGTGTATAACTCACAAGTCTTAGGATTAGTGTATAAAGCATTCAACCAAGTGCAGAAGCCCTCACCCACCCTGAGCTCTCTCAATACTCTGAACATAAAGGGTCAATGCACACGGTCAAATGCCTTTTCAGACTCAATTGCCAATCAAATTGCTGGAATTCTGTGCTTCTACACCACCCAGTTAATATGAAAAGCGCATTTATTATTATTAAAAGTTGGTCTCCCTGTCACAAAACTTTCATGATCAGGATTTATCACAGTAAGCAGCCATGGAGCTAAATGATTGGCTAAAATTTTCAAGACCACATTTAAACAGAGATATGGGCTTATATGACCCATTAACCATGCTGTCTCTTACCCAACTTGTAAAGCATGGTATACCAGCTGTGAGTGTCTTGTTGGTATCATAGCCCCTGCACTCAGGGAATTATAGAGTCTGGCTAAAATGGGGGCCATTTTCATAACATATGTTTTATAAAAAGAGCTAGTAAAAAAGGCCCGTTTCTGACACAAATGAAATGGGCGCTAGCAAGGTTTTCCTCGGAGTATGTATGTTTGAGAGAAAGTGTGTGTGAGAGATGGAGTGTCTGTGTGTGAGACTGTATGTGTGTGACAGAGATAGAGGTGTGTGAAAGATTACAAGAGGACCTCGTGAGACTGGGGGATTGGGCGTCCAAATGGCAGATGAAGTTCAACGTTGACAAGTGCAAAGTGATGCACGTGGGAAGGAGGAACCCGAATTACGGCTATGTCATGCAAGGTTCCGCTTTAGGAGTTACGGACCGAGAAAGGGATCTGGGAGTCATCGTGGATAGAACGTTGAAATCTTCCGCTCAATGTGCTGCGGTGGCTAAGAAGGCGAACAGAATGTTGAGTATTATTAGAAAAGGGATGGAAAACAAGCATGAGGATGTTATAATGCCGTTATATCGCTCCATGGTGTGACTGCACCTGGAGAAGAGGTGTTTTTTATTGTGCCTTGTTTATGTTTATTTAAAGCTTAATATACCACCATATCTGGTGTACAGGTCACAGAAGTTTACGCAATAAAACCAATAAAGAAAACTTTAAAAAAGAATGCCTTCTTTAAAGGCAGTGCTGTCCCTGGCCCCTTTGATATGTCCTTTCCTGCCTTGCAATGATAAGATGATCAGCCTAGCCACCATAACTTTGCAATGTCCTTTTTGAAATGAAGCACTTCTCCATTGATCCTGTTTAGTCTTTTTATAGCTATAGATAATATAACTTTATTGCTGCCTTGGTGAGCATATTTCTAGCCCTCCCTACTTTTTACTGCTTTCTACAACATTGCAGATATTTTAGCTTTGGTTTAGTTCAGTTTTCATTCTGATAATCTGCTGATGAAATCACTTCTAAGCTGGGTACAATATATAACAGATTTTTATGAGCATCCAGTACATTAGAATGTTCTGTTCTGAAAATGAAGAAAAGGTCTGTTTGTTAGACCAATGCTGAAGATTTTTTTTTCATGAAATTACCACCATATTCACTAAGGGGTCCTTTTATTAAGCTTCAGTAAAAGAGGGCCTGCACCAGCATCAGAGCGTGTTTTTGATGTGCGCTGAGGCCCCCTTTTACCGCAATGGGTATAAGGCTGCCTTTTTCTGGAAAACAAATGGCTGAGCAGTAAGTGAACCACTTGCCGCATGGCCATTTTGAGGGGGAGCACTTACCGCCACCCATTGAGGTAGCAGTAAGGGGAACTGGGCAGCATGCAGCAGCATGCTCCTGCGGTAGTCCGGAGGTAGCTCCAAATTGGTGCATGGCAAGCCTGTTGCAGCGTGCCAACCGTTTAGTAAAAGGGCCCTTACAACATTAGGGTGAGTTAAAATGGCATAAAAAGACAATTTCTACTATCAAAATGTCACACGTTATGTAAAATAGAATAGTAATGCTAGAAGAACTGTAGACATTCAAGTGTAGCATGCACACTATGAATGTTTAGCAAATACTAAAAATTAGCAGGCAATGCACTTGCAATTTTGACCGCAGCCTAAACCAGATCTCTGACATTTTAGCAGGTATGTGCTAAACATAACATCTATTCACACTTGCAGTATGCAAGTCATGCTTCAGATGCCATGCAATAAATAATGTAGTATGCTATCCTCTATACAGTATTTAGCACTCTGGCTAAGGCCTAAAGTTTAGCACCTGCCTTGAGTTAAGCATTTGACAGTCCAAAATTACATAAAGGTACTCAATCAATCATTAATGTGTCCAAAAATAAAGGTTTCTTATGAAAAAAGACTTACATTTTTTACATTATTTTGTTGTCCATCAGAATAGCAAGTGAGCTCTGTATCACAAGTGTAAAGTAACACTCGATTACCTCGCTTAAACTCCCCTTTTTTTCAATATTCTTAAAAGAGGTTTTTTTCATAAATTCATTGTCGCATATGCTTAGCAAAAGGCTAAATAAGCTTTAAGCCATTTTAACTCACCCTAATCTTTTAGGGGCCCTTTTACTAAACGGTTGGCACGCTTCGATAACAAAGTAATCAAGTGCTTATCTTTAAAGCTTTAAACTTTTAGGCTAGATATAATCTTCTTACTGACTTGACATCTGCCAATAAAGATTCAAAGCTGCTCTCATATCCATAGGTTCAACATAGCGCTAGTTTCACTATGCATAAATAGCTGCTTCAGGGATTTCATTCTGATGAGCAGAAAGTCTTGTAATCATTCTCTTGTCTTTCACTAGAGCCAGGACTGGAGATTTCCTGATATTCTAAAATACAATATTATTCAAACTCTGCTTTTAAAAAAAAAAAAGCCATGTTTAGATCTTAGCGAGGTTGACAATTATCATCTGATCAAAAACAAAGAGATGAAAAAAATAAAAAATCCCCAAAAGGGATATGTTGAAACTCACAAAACAAGAAACCCACAGGAACCAAAACTCTCAAAAGAACTAAAGCAGTATTATATGAACTTCTAAAAATATATATAAGTAAACACATAAAAAGGTGGGCGCAGTGTACTTGTATCCGACATTTAAAATAGATGTCAATGTCTTAATTGAAGAGATGATCCAAAGGATCATGCAGAGACTTCTTTTAAATATCCAAGCGATTTTAATAAGCATTCAACAATAACTAACTTAGGGGCCCTTCTACAAAGCGGCGGTAAGCCCAACACAGGCTTACCGCACTCTAAAACTGAAGTACCACAGGGGCAACATTTCCAGTGCTCCCCAGAAATTTTTTTTGTCTAATGCGGCGCTAACCCGGCGGTAATCGGGCATTGCCATGTGCTGCCCAGTTACCTCCAGGTTACAGTGGGAGCTCTTACCGCCACCTCAATGGGTGGCAGTAAGTGTTCCCCACTGCATGGTAAGAGTTATCTTACAGCACGGCCTTTTTTTGAGGGGGGGGGGGGCAGCTTTTTACCTGCTGCAGTAAAAAAAGGCCTTGGCATGCAGGAAAAAACGACTTCCGCCACTACCACAGGGCCCTTTTTCCCACAGCTTAGTTAAAGGACCGCTTAGAATTCTTGAAGGGTCCCAATGTAGACCATGTTTCACTAATTGCCTTTTCAGGTAACCCAGTATACAATAGTAGATTCCATAGTACTTATGTAGGGGACATTCAATGAATACATGGAAATACTTTTAAAACAAATAGGAGGAAATATTTTTTCACTCAAAGAATGGTTAAGCTCTGCAACTCATGGCCGGAGGATGTGATAATAGTGGTTAGCATATCTTTACTTTACTATACTGTACCAGGTGCTTATATTCTGCTCACACCTAGAGAGCTTTGGAGCGGATTACAGAGTAAAGAGAATTCAACAAGATTGCATTGGGAAGACAAGTTTCTTAGCAGATTACAGAATGGGTTAGTAGGTAGATAAGTCAGTCTAATACATAGATGCAGTGTAAAGGACTTCAGTTTGACATTAGATGTATTGAAAAGATCATGTTGGGGAACCAGATTTACAAGGAGTTTGATAAGACGTATTTCTTGAATAGAACAGATTTTAAGGCTTTACGTAATTGAGTGTAGCAGTTGATGTTGAGCATTGGTATCGGTAGGGCGATCCAGAATTTGGTGTCTTGGTAAGAGAATAGGCTTGAGAAAAGTCTCTTGAGTCAAAATTCCTGAAGAATGGGAAGGATAATTTTAGAGAGTTTCTTGTCCCGTAGTTCGAGTGCAGAGTTGTGATTAAAGAGAACATGTATTAGGGAGCACAGCCCTGAAAGATTTTAAAGACAAAACAACAGAGTTTAAAGATAATTCTGGCCTCAACCAGTAGCCAGTGTAGCTGGGCATATAGGTGAGAGACTCTGTCAAATTTTTTTCAGATCACAGATTAGTTTTATGGCTGTGTTTTGGGTTGTCTGTTGTTTGTGTATTAAGTTGTTAGGGCAGTTTAAGTAGATTATATTGCAGTAGTCTAGCTTGGTTAGAATTAGAGCCTGTACTATAAGCCTGAAGTGTTCTTGTGTAAAATATTTTCGTATTTGTCTGAGATTTTGCAGTTGGAAGAAGCAAGACTTGACCTGTTCACCTGTGTTCCCCAGGATAAGTTTTGGTCTATTGTAATGCCTAGGATTTTGAGGGAGGGTTCTAGTTTGTAGGGTAAACCATTCACTACGAAGGAACCGTTTTGTTCTATGGGTTTAAAAAAAGGTTTGGACAAGTTCCTGGAGGAAAATTCCCTAGTCTGCTATTGAGACAGCCATGGGGAAGTCATTGCTTGTCCCGGGATCGATAGCATGGAATGTTGCTACTATTTGGGTTTCTGCCAGGTACTTGTGACGTGGATTGGCCACTATTGGAAGCAGGATACTGGGCTAGATGAACCATTGGTCTGACCTAGTATGGCTATACATGTGTTCTTACCTTACTACTGACATTGAAGCGAAAGACAGAGAAGCAATTTGGGAAATACAGCATCAGCATTAAGTGGTAGCTGAAACCAGGAAATAAGTTGAGAAATGGCAATACTGTTGTAGACAAGGCATAAGGGCTCCTAAAAATAGTTGAAGATGTGGGTTCAAAGTGGAAGGAGAGACAAAGGAACGTCGGGTTGTTACATAAAGATGATGTTATGACAAATGTCCCAGAGTGGAAAAACATTATGCACAATAGTAGAAAAGAGCCCAGGGAAGCGAGGTCTGAATGGCAGCTGGCTGAGAGGAGGCTTGCACTGAGAGCAGGAAAACAACGGGTGAGTGAGCTTGAGATGGAGGAAAGATAGAGGCCCTTTTATTAAAAAGCACTAAAATATGGGTTTAGCGCATTTTAACATGGGACTTTCCCGCGCACTAAGGGCTGGCTTCAGTAAATGGTGCCCAAATATGGGCACCGGAAAAAATGTTGTGTCCAGCGCTCTTTATAGAATAGCATTGGTCGCTGAATTCCATGCCCAACAGTTGAAACCAGGTGTAAAGCCTGGCACGCAAGTTAGGTGCACACCTGCAGTATTCTGTAATACTGAGCACAATTTTCCAGAATGCCACTGTCACGTCTGTGGCCGTGACCCCTCTCAGACTCACCTTATTTCCTGTGGTCAGCTTCTGAGCTGGCTTCTGTCTGTTCTTTGTGAGTTAGTTCTGTCTCTGTGTGCTGGCTGCATTGGATTGTCTGTGTGCTGTCACCCGTTCCAGATTTCTGCTCAGTCCGGTCCGGATCTTCCAGACTGCCAGACTTGCTCTTTTTGTTTGAACCTGCACAGCTCCCGTAGTTGCCTGATGATTGCTGCAGCTGAGCCTCAGCTGCTGCTGGGCTTATTAGCCATTCTGAAATCTTTCTGCTTTGCAGTGGCGTTCCTAGGGTGGCTGACACCCGGGGCGGATCGCCGATGCGCCCCCGGGTGCAGCGCCTCCCCCTCCGGCAAAATGACCCCCCCCGGGTGCAGTTTTACCTGCTGGGGGGGGGGGGTGCCGCGCGCCTGCCAGCTTCGCTCGTTCCATGCTCCCTCTGCCCCGGAACAGGAAGTAACCTGTTCCGGGACAGAGGGAGCACGGAACAAACGGAGCCGATGAGCACGTGGCACCCCCCCAGCGGTGTGCGCCCGGGGCGGACCGCACTCACCGCCCCCCCTAGGAACGCCACTGCTGCTTTGCCTTTGCATCGTCTAAGACCCTGAGGTTTGTTGGGGTGTTGGTTGCACTTCTGCTCAGTCTAGTTCCTTGCCTTGCTTCTTGTCTGTTTTAGTTAGTCAGTGGGTAGTTAGATTAGGTTGTTGTTTGTTTGCTAGTCCTGTCTCTGGGTTATAGTTTTGTGTTTAGTCTTTGTCTGTTTGTGTCTTGGTGGCTGCTCTGCAGCTTTCAGTTCTGTGTCTTGTTAGTCAGTGTTTTGTTCCCTGTTTTAGTGGCTGCTTACAGCTTTCAGTCCTGCCCATTAGCTTTCCCTTCCTTGCCCTGCTGCCCCTGTATGTTCCTTTCCCCTCTGACCCTCAGTCCTGGTTCAGCCTAGTGGGTATCCAGTCCTGCCTTGCCTAGTAAGTCCTTGTGGCCACCTGCAGTCAGGGGCTCAACTCCTGGTGAAAGGCGGCCAAGTGCAGGTGAAGTTTAAGTGTGCCTGCTCTGCTTATTCCTGCTTGTTTGCCTCTGCTGCAACTCCAGTCCAGGGTTCCAGTCCTGCTCTGCCTAGTCTCCGGTGTGGGGTGGTTTTGTCTGCCACTGCCGCTCCTCGGCAGTAGCCCAAGGGCTCACAAACCTAGTTCCAGCTTTGAATACTTGACAGCCACTGACCTGCCCATGCCCCTCCATGGAAGGCCCCTTTTCCAGTTGAGCGCAGATACATTTAGGTACTATCCTAAAACTGGGCGCATAAGTGTATTTCCACTTCAACCTGCCATTTCAGCCCTGTTTGGCACCTTGCATCCATTAAAATGCATTTCCATGCTGAAAGCTGGGCATGGAATTAGGACCTGATTCTCTATATGACACCTGAAAAATCCATGTGAGGAAAAAATATGCCTTGTTTTGTCTCTCAGCAGCCCTGCACAGCACTAACTGTACCCAGCATGCCACAGTATCACAGCATTCTTAAAAAGGCAGGGCAGAGGGCATGCACACACATACACACGCACACTGATTCTGTTTGTAGTTGTAAGAGCCACTCCGCTAATAATGTTTGGCATGCTGTGTGCATTCCCAGAAGTGACTAGCTGTGCTGCAGTGTGACAGTGACAGCAGGGCAGAGAAGACACACATATTGCATAAAATCTGGATTACTGTAAGAATATGATGTGCCCTTATAGGTACAACAGACTGGCTTCTTTTAGCTAAATGTTCTCAAGATGGGCAGTGGTGCGCAGCTTTTCAAGGACCTGTTTGCAGTGCCCAAACAGAAGCAGACAGACTTCTTTACTGGTGCTGCTTTACCCCTCTCCCGGTGCCTTGGAGTTTCATGCCATGGTTTCTTTATTGATTTCACGTGTTGCCCCAGAAGCTGTGTTCAAGACTGGCTAATAGTGGTTCCTTTGTGACAGGGAATAGCATAAGTGAACATTTAAACTGCATTCCAATCTGTGATCTTTCCGCCAGTTAAGATAAAAACTATATTCTTGCCACCACATTCTCCTGAGCAACACTTACGGTGATTCTCAGATACTCCTTTGTGCACCCCTCTAACAGACTTATTTCCCCACAAAACTCTGATCCTAACCTATCCCTAATCAGTGCTTCTTTGTCCAATGTTCAGATCATTTTTAGGGTGTTCATATCAATGTTGGTGCTGCTTCACCCCTCTCCTGCTGCTGCTTCAGGGCCATTTTACCAGTGTTGGTACCTCTTTGTCCATCTTACAGAACCTATAGAGGGGCACAGAGCTCTGTGGGACCTTCCTGGCACTTTTGATGTTTTGGGGTGATACTACCTGCCAGTAGCTTTTAAGGAAGTTTGATTTAAGATGCATGAAAAACTCCACTTTTAGAGGGCAACATTGCTCACCCCATTGAACACAAACAAGTGAAATAAATAATCTGAATAATTCAGAATCAAACATTTATCAAATGGGTGACTGATATGATAATGAACAGAACCAATTTTTTCCATGCACATCTCTTCTACTTTGTGTCATGCATGCAAATCTGAATGGTTGCAGGATTACTGTGTCCATCAACATGCTGTGTGAGGTACTGGGTTGGTTAATGGTTGATTTCCCCATATGATTATAGGAAGAAACAAAGTCTATAATGTATCAAAAAATCATTTAGAGGGCAACTGTCAAATAGTCTGCTCAACAGTCTAGACTTTTGCATATGCTTTTTAGTGAGTAATATCTCTTTGGAAAACAACATGGATAGATTTGAAAATACAGTTTGCATTTGCTATTGTCTGACCCTGCCCAAAACATGCCCCTGGAAAGGCCTTCCTTCAATCTAGCTAAAGGCATACATGCTATGGAACTCTGCACATGCTTTTATCCTAACTGAGTGAGAGCAACAACCTTTGTTTCTGCCTAACCAGCACCATGGATAGCACAGTGCTGGATGCAGAAATCAGGCAACCACTCAAACTCATGTGCTTAACAAAGTCATCAACATGGGCTACCATTAAGATGTAGCGCTTTACACCAGAACTAACTAATATTGAACTCTTTCAATCACATTATCATTACTGAACATTATATCTTGTCCTCCTCTCATTTATATGTTTTGAATTATTTTATTTATTTACTTGTAATCTACCTGATTTTCTGATGTACCTTAATTGTAATATTCTGTACTTCTTATTCCATTAATGCTGAATGCCATTGTGACATAATGTAAGCCACATTGAGCCTGCAAATAGGTGGGAAAATGTGGGATACAAATGCAGCAAATAAATAAATAACGGGGGGGAGGAGAGATCCAGCTGTGTTATTTGCCCCTTAACATGACTTAAAGGGCACTAAAGAATCTTGACAAAATTACCATGGTAATATTTAAGTCACCGTGGTTTACAAACATGCAAATACATGTTGTGCATCTTATTACTATGCAAATACCATAATATGACTTGCCAAAAAAATCATGCTAAAATAACCCCAGCTTTTTGCTGGGGTTATTTTACTGTTTGGGAGCAATGGGCCACAAAGCCATGGTCCAGTGTTCTAGGGCTGGAAGAACAGGTTCTCCTTAGCTTATTCCCCCCCCCCCCAGGCCATAAAGTCTCCCTGGCTGAAGTCGCACCCACCCTATCGCTCAAAAAGTCCTCCACTCGCCCCATCCCCCACTTCCCTGACACCTCTCAACCCCCTAAATGGGGTACCTTTGTAATCACTGGTGGTCCAGGGGGCCTTTGGGCAGGAGCAATGCCCATTTGCTTCTGCCCAGTCCTGCACTCTCTGCAAAGTTTTGCCCCTAGTGGTAGTCTTGCACAACTACTGCTAGAGTTATGGTTCTCTAGAAGGTTGAGCAGCAGCAGCCATGACAAAAAAAAAGAGCTAAGAAACAAAAAAGCAAGCTTGGGGCCGCAGCAGCCTTCAAGCATGGGCTGTCGGCGCTGCAGCTGCTCCTCTCTGTCCCCGGAGCAGAGCAGGAAGTCGATGTCAACTTCTTGCTCCTCCGGGGGCAGAGAGAGAGAATAGAGGAGCAGCTGCAGAGCCAACAGCCCATTGAAGGCTGCTGCGGCCCCGCGCCTGCTTTTTTAATGTTTTTTTTGGTCGTGGCCGCTGCTGCTGCTGAAGAGGGGAAGCAGCAGTGGCTTGGAAATTAATACCGGGTGGAAGGGGAAGTTGCCGACGCCGTGTCTCAGCGGGAGACTTTCCCACATTGGCAGGAGACTTGATAGGTCTGCTGTGGGAAGGGGGAAGCACATAGCTGAAGTTTTGCCTAGGGCATCCAATACCCTGGACCAACCCTACCTCCCCTTCCTCAAAGGCATTCATTCTTTGGAAGAGGGCTTTGTATTAATTGTTCACACATTAGTGTTTGCCATAGCTTAGTAATAAAGACCCCTAAGTAATTTACCTTTCCCTTGCTTCTCTGATATGCAGCCTGTGTAACAGAGGCTGATGAGTTCCAATAGCAGTCCCTATAGACCAAGGCTTCAAACAAGATCAGCACTTCAGTTTTAATGGTCTTACATGTGAAAATAAATAGATGGCATTTTGGAAAAGCTTTGCTAATGTTAAACAATACATTGACCAGTCTGTAATTACAATGCAGACATCAAGAAGTCACATAAATAAAAAAGTACAATGTACCTTACCGAGCAGACTGTAGTGCATTGCATTTTAAATTATTTTTTAACACAGGGGATCAAGTGGGAAAATAGTGGCAATTGTTCTGTTGCCTCACTTCAGTTAGCTACATTGAAACCCATCCCCCATGGGTATATAATAATTACAAAATATAGCACCAATCCTGCTCTTCCTGCCCCCCATACCCCAGACAAAGAAAACAACTTTTTAGTAGAAATCTATTTCTATTCAAAAACCTGCACATAGGAATATCTGTGGCAAGTAAAAGTTGAAGCTCTTGAAATATTTTGCCATTTAAAACAGCTAAGGGATTTTGCAGAACTGAGATTTCAGTGTGGTACTATGGAACGGAGCCTGTGAAAAAAAGCCTTTTGTTACTCCCCAGCAGAGTTGTAACCAGTGGTGTGCTGGAGCCGGCTCGCTCCGGCTCACAAGAGCCGCTTGTTAAATTTTGACAGCTCTTGCGAGCCGGTTGTTGTTCGGGGCGAGCCAGCTCCATTGCAGGAGGTAAGCATGGCAGGAGGGCGCCATGCTTACCTCCCCTCCCGCTCCCAAACATGCCCAGCGATTGCCCTTCGCCCCCACCGTGCCCTCTCGCTCCCATCCATCTTTTTTAAATACCTCCTCGCCGTTGAAGCGCCGCATTAAAGCCCTGCTGCTGCTGCCCAAGCTTTTCCTCCGTTTGCTGTAGTTCTTCGCGTGAACTTCGTGCCCTTAGTCCCGCCTTCTGACGTATGACGTCATACGTCAGAAGGCGGGACTAAGGGCACGAAGTTCTCGCGAACTGCAGCAAACAGGGAGGGAAAGCTAGAGACGGGCAGCAGGACTTTAACGCGGCGCTTCAACGGCGAGGAGGTATTTAAAAAAGATGGATGGGAGTGGGAGGGGAGGGAGGAGAATTGCTGGACATGAGATGGGGGCGGGAGGGGAGGGCAGGGGAGGGAGGAAAATAATTGGACATGGATAGGGGAGGGCAGGGGAGGGAGGAAAATCGCTGGACTTGAGATGGGAGCGGGAGGGAAGGGCAGAGGAGGGAGGAGAATCGCTGGACATGGATGGGGGCAGGGGAGGGAGGAGAATTGCTGGACATGGATGGGAGCAGGAGGGAAGGGCAGGGGAGGGAGGAGAATCGCTGGACATGGCTGGGAGCAGGAGGGAAGGGCAGGGGAGGGAGGAGAATCGCTGGACATGGATGGGAGCGGGAGGGCAGGGCAGGGGAGGGAGGAGTATCGCTGGACATGAGATGGGAGCAGGAGGGAAGGGCAGGGGAGGGAGGAGAATCGCTGGACATGAGATGGGAGCGGGAGGGAAGGGCAGGGGAGGGAGGAGAATCGCTGGACATGGATGGGAGCAGGAGGGAAGGGCAGGGGAGGGAGGAGAATCGCTGGACATGGCTGGGAGCAGGAGGGAAGGGCAGGGGAGGGAGGAGAATCGCTGGACATGGATGGGAGCGGGAGGGAAGGGCAGGGGAGGGAGGAGAATCGCTGGACATGGATGGGAGCAGGAGGGAAGGGCAGGGGAGGGAGGAGAATCACTGGACATGGATGGGAGCGGGAGGGAAGGGCAGGGGAGGGAGGAGAATCGCTGGGCATGGATGGATAGAGGGGGGCAGGGGAGAGAAAACAATTGCTGGGCATGGATGGATAGAGGGGGGCAGAGGAGAGAAGACAATTGCTGGGCATGGATGGGTAGGGGGGCAGGGGAGAGAAGAGAATTGCTGGGTATGGATGGATAGAGGAGGACAGGGGAGAGAGGAGAGTTTCAGGACATGGATGGAGGGGAGGGAAGGGAGAGAGAAGAAATGCTGGACATGGAGGGAAGATAGAGGAAGGAGATTAGATGAGGGAAAAGGAAGTGAGGAGGGAAACTGCACATGGATGGAGAAAATAGGCAGAAGCTGGATCCACTGTACAGTCAAGTGTGCAGAGGACCAGAAATGAAGAAGAAAGGAGGAAAGAAAAGAAATAAATGGAAAGGAAGCCCTGGAAACGGAGTCAAGGGAACAGATAGAGAGCAGCAGAATCAGATACTGGGCCAGCATGATCAGAGAAACAAAGTCACCAGACAACAAAGGTAGAAAAAAATAATTTTATTTTCATTATAGTGTTTGGAATATGTCCACTTTGAGAATCAGGTGCTGAACATTAAAACTTTATATTTATTTACTTATTTATGGCATTTTATCCCATATTAAACATGAATTAGATTGGAACCTGGGATCATTTAATTTTTTTTTTCCTGGAGAGAGTAATGCATTGCCCCCCCCCCCCCCTGGCTATAGCCAGCTCTGCAATTTTGGGGGGGGGGGGCGCAGAGGTGGATGGGGGGGGGGCGCCGAGGTGGATTGGGGGGGGGGGGTGCAGTGGTGGCCGGGGGGCGCCGAGGTGGACCGGGGAGAGAGCCTGTTGTTAAAATTTTACCAGCACACCACTGGTTGTAACCCTTGCAGAAGTTACTGGGGAACTGGGAACTTACAATACAGTTTTCTGACAGATTGAGAAAGAGGAAGGAAGGAAAGGTGGTTGAGAAAGATATGCTTCAGCATGTTGCTTTTTGAATGGTCACAGTAGCGACTGGCACTAACCTGATTTCCATATTGCACTTACTGCAAAATGATCACTTCTTCTAGCAAGCAACAATATGAATTGAAGACCATGTTACAAAGCATATTTTTAAGTGTATATTAGCCTCCAGCAGACTTTTTTTCTTGAATGTTTTAAGATTACTGAATTATTTTTAGCATGGCTAGCTCTTTGGTTTAATGATAATTCCTTCATTTCAAACAGACCTCCCCTTAGGTCCAGCTATGCCACTAGGTGGACTAGATGTCTGACTAGGGTGGCAGAATTTGGGGGGGGAGGGGTTGACACAGCTTCAGTGTGTGCAAGTGCCTTCTTCCTGCTGCTGTCATTCCATCCCCACCCTCTCACTTCCTCCTGTGCCAGTTCAAAAGCTTAAAGAAGAGCAAATGCTGCACAGATGCTGTAAGTACAGGTCTACATTCAAGTGCTGCTTTGTTCCACCAACCTCCAAGGCAGACTTCCTGTCAGTGGGGGTCAAGATACTGCAGTGCTTGGGGCCAGCACAAAAGACTATAGGAATGTGATCGTGGTGGCAGACTCTGAAGTGGGAAAGGAAGGGTTGGGAGATGCTGGATGTGGTGTCAGGGTGGGCAAGGGAAGAGGAGATTAGATGCTAGTCAAGTCGGAGGGGGAGGGTTTAGGGGAAGGAAAAATGTTGGCCATTGAGAAGGGGGTAGATAAGGGAAGAGAAGATGCTGGCCATTTCACAAGTCTTATACCTCATCAATACGTATTAATACAGCTTTACATGGAGCTATAAGATGCCACATTTCTATTCTAGAGAAAATGTTGCGCTGAAACTCTGTTTTGTTGGTATTTATTTAACACCAAATCTGAAAAGTCAGGGAAACGTGATTATTTTTGTTTCTTGTCAATTAGGACATATTGGAGACTGGTTAAGGGGGATATCTGTACACACCCCCTTGGGAAGGGAATCTATGATTCTGCATCCCTTTGCCCTGGTATATTTTCTTCAGGCTGCAAGACCCAATGTGAAACAATTTAGACAGAATGAGCCAACTGGACCTTTATATCATTGCTGGAATTAGTTTTGGAAATGTAAAGGTTTTAACCCTTCTGTCACACTTTGATTGCCTATTCAAGGCAATGGGAACTTCCCAGTGGGATCCATGGGAAGGGTGTATTCCAAATGGGTGTACAAAGGGGTACTCAATATATTGGATGCAATAGATGGGGAAGATAAATTGATCAGCTTTCAAACATTTATAGAAAGAGGGTTATTGCAACAAGTTGATGTTATTACCTCCATGCAGACAGATCATTATGTGAAGACGTTGGATGTGGAAGCCCTAACCCTGGAGATGAAAGAAAAGATAGAGGAGCTTTCATTATTGACTAATCCTAAAGGGACACATATAACTATACTATATAAAATCCTTATGGAAGCTATCTCAAGTTTAGATATTACTAAAGTAGCAAGTAGGTGGGAGAGAGATTTGGGGTAAACAGTTACTATAGAATTTAATACAAGCTAATTTCAAATACATAGGGAAACTAATAATTAAAATGCAGTTATTTTATTACATTTGTACCCTGTGCTTTCCCACTCTTGGCAGGCAATGGAGGGTTAAGTGACTTGCCCAAAGTCACAAGGAGCTGCCTGTGCTGAGAATTGAACTCAGTTCCTCAGGACCAAAGTCCACCACCCCAACCACTAGGCCACTCCTCATCTCTATAGGAGCAGCAATACTATTTTTTTATTGTGATTACATATTGCTCCATGTAAAACTGTATTAATACGTATTGATGAGGTATAAGACTTGTGAAATGTTTTTGGCACATTTAATTTTGTAGTTGTGTACATATTAAAAAAAATGTTCTTCTGGTCCACCCTTCAGATCGCAGTCAGAAGTAGGATTCTAAATTATTGTTGATGTTGAGCCATACCACATCTCACAGTGTGTGTGTGTGTGTGTGTGTGTGTGTGTGGTGGTGGGGGGGGGTGAATTGTTGAGTGATCATTTTGTTGCATGATTAGTGATTGGTGCTGTGTCATCTGCCAGTTTCTGTTGTTGTTTTCAAAAATTCAATAGAAATGATATAAAAAACATTGGGAACAAATAGCAACGTACATGGTTCAATAATTGGTCAAATCCCTCCCACTGCATCCAATGCTCTTTTAGTTTCTCAATGATACTACTTTGTACACGTTCATGAGCAGCGAATCTACTTTGCTTTGGAAGGTATTTCTCATTGGATGGAAATGCAAATTGACTTTGTGGAGATCCTTAGAAATCCCAACCTTTACTCAATAGAAAAATAGTGTTTTTGATTTATTAGTAATGTAATGTATACATGCTCAGGGAGGCAGACCAACTAGGTGGAAAATGTTTCAGAAAATATGATCACCTTTTTGGAACTCTTTGCCTCCGACAGTGCTCAGCTCACTATTGAATTATTGGATTACTATTGAGAATACACAGTTGTTTTATGGGGTGCCAATATTTATTGAAGCATTATAAAAAGTTGGGAGTGAATACCAGTTCTTTTGTTTTGCTCACATTAGGTGGGGGGGGGGGGGGGGGGGGGGTTAAGGAATCCCATCCCCTTCCTCTGAATTTATACTAACTTTTCTCACTCCTGATTTAGTACTTAATAGACATAAAAAGGAAAAATGTGTATCAGTTCCACTGTTATTAACTATTTGTTTATAGTTGGTGTGTAATTATTTTGGAACCCATATACATGTCATTGTTATCTTCTCTACTATAACAAAAATATTTTTTTAAAAAAACTGTCATTCCTCTTTTACATATGGTTTACTACCTGGCTGCATACAGTGTGGCTCATGAGAGCCATGACAAAGTCTACCACATCAATGCTCACACACCACACACCATGTACTAGAAAGATGGTTCTTGCTCAGGTGCACCTCACAGAAACAGGACAGGACAGAGATAACAATAGAAAACCTCTGTAGTTTGTTTCCCCCAAGGGGTTCCATTAATGGGCAGCATACAAAGCTATAAATGAGTAGGATAGTGTGAGCTGTTTTACACAGAGCAGTCCTATGACTCCATCACCCAGTTCTGTGCCAACAGATGGTGATAATGGATGAGAAGGTGATATCTAGAAACTCTAAGCCCATGTACCATACATCTGGGCAGGTCCTTTCAGTGCAGCCCCCTTCTCTTATAGATTCCGGCACATACAGGCCATTAATCTAGTGTTATTCTCAGAAATGCTCAGGCCCATTCGACCCTAAAAATGGCTAACCCTTACATGTTTGTTGTCTTAGGGTTCTTTTCCTTTAACCGTAGTATCTGAGACACACCTACACATGTGAATTGTGGGCCATGGAATTAGACATATGCAAAGAATTGCATGCAATGCATCCTCCCAGCATAGCCAATCATTGCTTGTACCATAAGGAACAACAGTAGGTGTATATACCTCTCACATACTGCTTGTGTTGGTCACAAGGAAATGGGTGTTGCCAGAGCCATCATCATGCCCATCTGTCCTGCTTCCAGGATGATCAGGATGGGCTGTCTCCTTGTCACTGGCATGCTACCTAGAGGGTCAATCAGACACAAAGATTGCATAAGTAGCCTTTCAGACTGAGCTCATGGCATTTGTTTCTTTTTCTCAATATCAGGTCCCATGGCCCTAGCACTTCCTATCAGTTACATGCCTCAAAGATTTGAATTGGAAGGTTGGGAGTATAGCAAGGTACCATGTGGATGTGCTCGGATGACCCACTTAGTCCTAAACCAGGTCCAACTTGCCAATTCAATCCTATAAGTCAGCATGTACTTATTATAGCAGTATCTCAGATTCCTGCAGACAACATATACATGGCAGGTTAGAGATAGGCACCCCGTCTGTAACAGATTTGTGATTTGCACAACCCTCCCCACTCTGAACACAACCTGCCTAGTAGGCAGAACATTGCCAATCCAGGTCACAAATACCTTGCAGAAATATACGTAGACAGGTTTAGAGTGGGTTTTCTGTGCTATTGTAACAAGACAGCAGCAAGTAAAAATGTTAACACTGTAAATTTCTATTTGTGATTTTTAGTGTATCATTGTTGAAATGCTTTCAAATTTTCCATTTTGTTGTACTAATGCCAAACAAAACTGTGTTGTGTTTGTATTTGACTGCTTATTATATTCAAGTTAATTATCTCATCCATTTGGTGGAAGTATTTGTTTAATGTTTAATACCTTGTGGCCAGTCAGGATTAAGTATTGCCTCAGCTACCTGGCAGAGGGGTGGGATTGTGTGAAATGGAGCAGACCTTTTCCTCTCTGTTCACCCCCCCCCCCCCCCCTCAGGTTAGAAGAGCCACAGTGCCATCTTTTCTGAAAGCCACCAGGCACTGTGACAGGAGCAGCTGTCTTGCTTAGCTGATGGGGACATGTCAGGTTAGAATCTGAGATGCAGAATTAAACGAAGCACATGGTCATTCAGCTGTACTTTCATGAATTAATAGTGACATCTACTGGTCTTCTAAGAAATTAGCCCAAAGAGAGAAGTGTTTCTTCATGTGTTAATGGAAGTCTAAACTGCAAACGGCAGCAACTACTCATCCGAGAAATCTGTTAATTCACACTAAGAAGTGAGTATTAATAAAAGGATGGG
This sequence comes from Microcaecilia unicolor, assembly GCF_901765095.1. Lineage (NCBI taxonomy): Eukaryota > Metazoa > Chordata > Amphibia > Gymnophiona > Siphonopidae > Microcaecilia > Microcaecilia unicolor. The sequence goes on from NW_021963013.1 coordinate 161,955, forward strand.
AAGGATGGGGTGGTGAGTTTGTAGAGCAGTGAAAGAGTTAACAGTGAAAGGGGCCAGAAAATAACAGGACAGTAGGTCACAGAGGAAAGCAAGGCAGCACTCCCAAGGGGAACTGTTTTTCAGGCCAGACCACTGTGTCAATCAGAATACTTCAAGTCCATTTCATATTTAAAAGATTACAAGTTTTGAAACAAACTCAAAAGGAACCTAAGAAAATAAACGAATGAAAAATAAATATATCACAGCAGCACGCGGATGAGCACCTTAAAGGACAAAAGATGCAAAAATAGCAAGAAAGATCTGAAAGAGTAAGCTGAAGACTACAAGAGGACCTTAAATTGATATGCACCAATAACAGGTCAAAAGTAACAGAAAAGCCAAAGAGGCATGAAGAAAACTGAAACGAGGCCCTGATGAAGTAAACGTGGGCACTAGAAGCCATTAGCTCCGGACTAGCAACCACGTTTGCTGGCACACCATGCTCAGAGGCCCCCACCACAGGGAATGATGAGCACGCAAAGGGATAGAGCAAGTAGCATTCAAATGAAATTAGCACAGTAAGCTAGGGCGCCCTCACCCAGGGTCGCCGAGAGACTGGGCCGGGCCCGGGGCAAGGCCGCCCCTGGGGCCCCCCCTGCCGCCACCCCCCCCGAGATCATCATCATTGCCCCCCTCCGTCCACAACCGGGCCTGCCCCCCTGGAATTCAAATCATAGCGCCTCACCTCGACCTCACTCTGTGTGAAAGAAGCGCAGCAGCAGCAGTCTGCAGATCGCCTCCCTTCGGGCCTTCCCTTCCTGTGTCCCGCCCTTGTCTGATGTAACTTGCAAGGTGAAGGTGAGGCGCTATGATTTGAATTCAGGAGGGCCCGGCCCGGTGGTGGATGGAGGGGCGGGTGGAGGGAACTGCGGCGCTGGGTCCCCTTTGGAGGCCCAGGCCCGGGGAATTTTGTCCCCCCTGCCCCCCCCCTCTCGGCGGCCCTGCCCTCACTATAGGAAACCCTACGCCAGCTCAGAGCTGGCGTTAGGGTTTCTGAAAAAGCAGAGAAGCCTCAGCAGCAGAAGGAGGGTGACCTGGAGGATTGTGGCTTGTTATTGGCAGTGGCTGCAGCAGCAGCTCCAGACTAGAAATATGGGTTTCCCTTCTGACTCTGCCCCCGGCTCTGTGGTGCTTTCCTGCCCCACACGCCAGTGCTTCCTCTTCAGCACCACAAACTTGACCCCATCCCCATCCTTCACCGTTATCATGCTGTTGACTAACTTCTTGAAGTGCTCCCTGTTGTTGGCTTGCTTGGCGGTGTCGGGGGACTACAGCAAGGGCTTGAACCTGCTCACTAGGTTAATGTTCCTCACCCGCCCTCCCCACTCCAAGCTTTATCACTGCAGCTCAATCGAGCACTTCTTCCTCTTCCTTCCTCCCTCCCTCCTCTGGCATTCTGGGCATGTGCTTAAGAGCTGTGCTTAACACACAGCTCTTGAGTATATGCACCAAATAGCATAGCGTGTGGAATTAAAGTGTGCCTGTGACAAGTGCAGGAAAGAAAGAAGTTTGTTAGAGGGGCGGAGATGACAGGATGGCATATAATGTACTAATAAGATGGGGTACCCTTAAAAAGGACATTATAAGGAAGCAAAAGAATCTTGAATTTAACACAGTACCTAACTGGTAACCAGTGGAAACATTGCAGAAGCGGAGAGACATGGAGGGATATTTTCAAAAGAAACGTCTAAGTTGGAATTTGGACGTCTTTATAGAATGTCCAAATCCGGAGGCAGGAAAAAGGAAGAGGGGAGAAATGCAAGCAGGGCTCCCAGAAACAGAGGAGCAGAAAAGACATAAGAAGCCTCAGAGTTTCAGTGGCAGGAGGGCAGTGGTGAGGGAAAGGGATGGAGAGGGACAGCAGACAGACAAGCACAAAAGTGAAAGGAAGGTCAGCATCCAGAGGAGGAAAAGCAAGTGGAGAAAAGGGTAGGAGCAGGTAATAGGAGACAGTAGGAACCAAAGGGGACTCTTCACATAACCCACATGCAACATCTTAATAATCAAGAAGCAGTGCAATGCATTACTCCCAGCACTATTGGCGACATTGCTTCATTGCAGAGGAGAATGAGCTGCTCATGGAGACTGTCATCAACAGCAATGCCAGACAATCTCCAGGACAGCAAAGCTTGACATGAGACTATCCACTCACTCCACACCTGATCTAGCTTGCTGCACACACTGAAACTTAGACCCGTTCCTCATCTTACTCAGCTTTCAAATTTCAGGTTTATCTCAGACTTAATATACTGCTTCAGAGAAAACTTATCAAAGCAGTTTACAAAAATTATAATGAGAAAGGGAAAAGAAAAGAACTACAATAATACAGGATAGAAAAGATTAAAAGCCATAAATAAAAACAGGAAAACAAAGAAATCCAAAAACAGAGAGTAAAGGGCGCCTAAGACCCAAACGCAATAAAAAAGAGATATGTTTTAAGTTTAACCCTAAAATCAGATAAAGAAAGTTCCTACCAGAGATCAGTACAATAGAATTCCAAAGAATGGGACCCTGCACACTAAACAACTTTTCCCTAATAGAGGAAAGATGAACAGAATGACATGATGGAACCTGAAGAAAATGACCTTGTGAAGAGCAAAGTGACCTCGCGGGCTTATAAGGCAACAAAAATTGAGAAAGATATGTAGGGCAATCAGGATGTAGGATCTTAAACACCAAGACTAATAGTTTAAAAGAAACCCAATAAGGTGTAAGAAGCCAATCCTCTGCTCGCAGAAGGGGGGGGGGGGTGATATGATCAAAACGTCCAGCACCTTTGATGAGGCATAGGGTCGCAATCTGTACTAACTGAAGACGCCGTATGTCTTTACAGTCTGCCTTCAGTTTAGCCACCCATCTAATTTATCCCAGCAACTTTCTACTACCCATCTTGTCCTGTCTATATATCCCAACTATATTTTCCCCCTCTGTTACCGATTAAGATGTTTTATTGTATTGTACTGTAACCCTATGGGTTAAATTTTAAAAGATTACCTGGCTCCTTCTAGATCTGGTGTAGAGACAGTGAGCAGTGCAGTGAAACTGAGTGGTCTGTGTGCATGCGCTGAGTGTTCCGCATGCTGATGGAACTCTCAGGAGAGGGACAAACAGCTCAGGCTGGCAGTTGGGAGAGAGCTCTATTGGTGAGAACATGTTACTAGGGAAAGACTGGAAGAAAGTTGATGCTGGAGATCATCACCTGAATGAAAAGGTGCCTACCATTCAAGAGAGCCAGAGAGAAAACAAAGAGAACAGCTAAGTGACTGAAACTATTTTAAAAAGTGCACATAAGAGAAAATAGTAAAGGAAACCTGAACAATAAGTGAGAGATAACTAAAAGGGAAAAAAAAGAGTAGAGGAAAACTTACATGTTGAGATCCTTGAAGGTCTCCGGAAATCTGAAAGGCAGGAGAAAATAAACTTTAAAGAATCTAGTGTTTTGTAAAATTGAACGTGCTTAAATGATTTATGTAACTAATAAATCATTAGTGGAGGAGTGGCCTAGTGGTTAGGGTGGTGGACGCTGGTCCTGGGGAACTGAGTTAAATTCCCACTTCAGACACAGACAGCTCTTTGTGATTCTGGGCAAGTCACTTAACCCTCCATTGCCACATTGAGCCTGCCATGAGTGGGCAAGCACAGGGTACAAATGTAACAAAAAAAATACATATTTATACTTATCTGAAAATGCTCTCAATGTTTCTAGAGACTGAAGTGATTTGTGTTGTAAATCTGTAATTGAAATACATATGTTAAATTTGCAAGTTGGTAAAATGTCATTAACATTTAAATATAATTCAACAAATTAAAAAAATATTTTCTTTTTATTGTTAAACTCCTTGGTTGGTGTTGAGTCATTTTGGGGAAACACTGTGACATATTTGGTACCATCATTGAAATACCTTGCTCTGCCACCAGGGGGTTTACAGTACGAACATTGTTAGCATAACATCTATGGGGCCGATATTCCTAAGAACCTGCAACCATCTGGCCAGAATTTGTCTAATTTTTTTCAATCAAAAGTAATTAAGACTAGGGAAGCTTTTGATTCATACAAGACAGATTGTATAAGTTGTCTGCATATGATTTCATTAGAGGAGGGAGGAATTATTGGAGATAGAATATGGGATTGATTTTCTGTAGTCTCTCCTGATATAATTATGAAATTAATGAAAAAGCTTTCAAAAATAAATCTTGCAGTTTAGATACCTGTCCTTCCTATTTTCTTCAAACAGTTCCTTCAAATATTGTGCTACGGTTTGCTGAATTTATAAGTATATTGTTTTAAGAGGGTCTTAATCCTGATTCAATTGCAGAAACAGTACTTCCCCTTTATACCAAAATCACTAGGAGCATATCTGACTGTAGTTGATAACTATAGGCCAGTAGCTGGTATCCTTTGGTTAGCTAAGCTGCTGGAATTTATGGTCTATGACCAATTTCATGATTTTATATTTACTAACAATTTATTGCATTTTTCTCAGCATGGATTTTGTCCATTACATAACACTGAGTCATTATTATTGATTCCACCTACAAAGATTAAGACAATATTGAGTAAAGGAGAACAGCTAGTTCTTTTGCAGTTCGATATTTCAGCCACGTTTGATGCTATTGACCACACCCTGATGCTATACAGGCTCCGTGAGCTTGGTGTCACGGGAGTGGTCCATAAATAGTTTGCAGTATTTCTGAGGAAAAAGTCATATGAAGTTCAAAAGAATGGAACAGCTTCTTATTCTTGGCTCCCAGGCTGTGGTGTTCCACAATGGTCATCACTCTCTCCTTTATTGTTTAATGAATATATGAAATCACTGAGTAATTAACCTTGGAATTTTACTGCTGACATATGCTGATGACATTTTTCTTTTATGTCCAGCATATAAACTTTTGATAAAACTATTGAATCATTGATTAAGAATATTTCTCTGGTTGATTCTTGGGCTCAAAAAAATGTTTGTTTTTTTTTATTGAATCTACAAAAAACAAAGGTGGTTTGGTTTGGAGATTTTGATTCCCGTCATAGAAAGTCTTTGCTTCTTCCTACTGGTGAAACTTTAGAGACTGAAGGTAAATCTAAAGTCCTTGGAGTAATACTAGACTCCAGGATGACATTCGAGGATCAAATTAACATTCTAGCTATGAAATTTTATTTTTGATTGCGACAATTGAGAGCTATACACATGTCTTTAAGTGTACAAAGTTTTAGGAGTATTATGGAAGCAGCACTGCTACCCTATTATTGTGACTGTTTGTATGGAGGAATCTCTTCAAAGCTGTTAAAAAGATTACAATTATTTCAGAACAAGGCAGCAAGGCTGATTTTTTAGGGTGAATACATTTGAGAGCCTCTCCTTACAAAGCTTCACTGGCTTCAGATTAAATCACGAATAGATTTTAGGATAGTGTGTACGGTTTTTACATCTCTTGAAAGGACAAAATTCACTAAAACAAAGTACTGTGTCTTACTAAATTCTGGTAGGGCTTCTCGACTTTCTCAAACTTTAACTCTGACATTCCCAAGCTTTAAAGGGGTTAAATTGAAAAGATATTTTGAATCTTCTTTTAAGTATTTAGGCATTAAAATCTGGAATGAATTACCAATCCATATTAGAAGATCCTGTTCTTATTTATTATTTCATAAAAATCTAAAACCTTATATATTTTCTGATTATGATATGGACTAATGATAATGATCAATGCCTTTTTTCTGGTAGTATTTTATAATTCCTTCCTTATGTGGTTGCTTCTTATAAATGTGATCCGCTCTGAATCCTATTAGAAATATAGCAGAATATAAAACACCTATAACATAGCATAGCATAGTCAGACTGTGGGAGGCAGCCCGGCTAACTACTACTACTACTACTTAACATTTCTAGAGCGCTACTAGGGATACGCAGCGCTGTACAAATTAACAAATAAGGACAGTCCCTGCTCAGAAGAGCTTACAATCTAAAGGCTAACTCCCGTGATCAGCGGTGAGCCCGGATATTCAATGCCAGGACATTTCTGGTGACAGGCATTGAATATCTGGTTTATTTTTGACTGGTTTAAACTTAACCAGACAAATTAATATTCAGCACTGGCTGGTTAAGTTTATAGTGGCCAAAGTAAGGCCTGCTATTTGGGTGACCCAATTTGGCTGTCAAATTGAGGGGGTCTTTTTACTATGGTGCGCCAAAAAATGGTCTGCGCTGGTGTAGACACGTGTATTGAATGCAAACAGGTCCATTTTTCAGTGCGCCTACAAAAAAGGTCTTTTTTTGGCTGAAAATGGACGTGCAGCAAAATAAAAATTGGCACACGTCCATTTTGGGCCTGAGACCTTACCGCCACCCATTGACCTATTGGTAAAGTCTCAGATGTTAACAGGGCTGTAATGGTCTATGCGTGTATAATGCCAATTACTGCCCAGTTAGTGCCGTGCACCAGAAAATTTCAGACGTACTTAGTGGTCGTGTGTAAAAAATGAAATTACCGCCCGGGCCATGTGGTAGCTGGGCTGTAGTTCAAAATTTATGTGTGTATGATGCGCGTACGTGCCTACACGGCTTAGTAAAAGGGCCCCTTAGCTGGCAATATGCTGAATATTCACAGCTAGCTGGCTATATGATATAGCTGGTTAGCTACTATGCACTGACCTCAAATATCCAGCGGTAGATAGCTGGCTATCTCCCGCTGAGTATTCACAGATAGCCGGTTAAAATGCTATTTAACCTGCCAGGAGCCGTTCCTGGCTGATTAAATAGTTTTGAATATCGGTGGGGGGGGGGGGGGGGGGGGGGGTAGGGGGTATGTTATTTCAGTGTTTTAATGTGTGCCCATTCAGGTGTTTCATTTGTGTTGTTCTGACATCTTGACTATCATACCTGTATTATAGGGATGTTCTTCCCTGTTGTCTATTATGGTATCATTCATATTCTACAAACATATTTTTTGTTATATTATTGTTCTGCAGTGCTTTTAAATGTGTAGAAATGGAAGAGGAGTGGCATAGTATGTTAAAGGTAATATTAAAACTACACAATTGCAGGGCCTACAGGGTAAGGAAGAGGTACTGTGGGTCAACCTGAAAAGACAGAATGGAAAATGTATTTACGTTGGTGTGATTTAAAGGCCTCTTTCACAGACAGAAGAAATGTATAGAGATTTAATTGAAGACATCAAAATATAGCTGTGAAAGGGGAAGTACTACTAATAAGTGATTTTTAATAAGTCAGATGTTGATTGGGGTATCCTTATTGTGGTAGAAATAGGGAGATCCTGGATTCTCTGCAAGGGGAATTATTCCAGCAGTTGGTAATGGAACCCATGCAGGATGGGGCCATACTAGAATAAGTGCTTATGAATGAGGAGAGTGTTTCTGATGTTATGGTAAGTGTTGCAGTTTGAGACCTCTTTGAGTCAATTTAAACTGAAATCGAAATCTTATTTTTTCATCAAGGATTTATATCCTGTAGCTGACCTGAGCTCTGTTATGGAAGAAGGTATGTCTGCTCTGGTTGAGTGGTGTGATTGTGTAGCATGATAAGAGAAAATTTCAGAGTTATTGATTTTGCTGGAATCAGATACAAATGTACATATATAAAACATGCAGCTGCAAAGACTTTATGAGATAAACTGGTCTGATTTTCACCTTCCCCTGGAGGCTACTGATACCAGTGTAACAAAAGCTAGCCGGGTGGATACTTACAGTCAATCACCACATTTCCCAAGAACAAAATCTGCATATTGACAGTAATCACCAGGGGCGTAGCCAGACTTCAGCGGGAGGGGGGTCCAGAGCCCAAGGTGAGGAGGCCCATTTTAGCCCCTCCCCCGGGCGCTGCCGACCCCCCCCCCAGCCATTATCGACCCCCCCGCTGCCGCCGCCAACAACTTTGATGACCCCTGCCAACGATCCTCTCGACCTCCTCCCACCTCCAACCCTCCCCCGCCATCGCCTACCTTTGCTGGCGAGGGACCCCAATCCCCGCCAGCTGAGGAGGTCCTCTTCTTCCCGCGAAGGCTTTGTAACGTGCAGGACGTCAGACTCACAGAAACAGAACGAAGCAGACTTCATTCTGTTTCTGTGAGTCTGACGTCCTGCATGTACAACGTGCAGGATGTCAGAAACAGAACGAAGCCTTCGCAGGAAGAAGAGGACCTCCTCGGCTGGTGGGGATTGGGGTCCCCCGCCAGCAAAGGTAGCCCACGGTGACGGTGGGGGAAGGTTGGTGGCAGGAGGGGGTCAAGAGGGTCGTCGGCAGGGGGGGTCCAGGGCCAAATCTACAGGGGCCCAGGCCCCCTGACCCCACGTAGCTACACCACTGGTAATCACAGAGACTGGAGTTAACAAAAGACAGCGAAATTCCATCTAATCTGACAAAAGAAGCCCACCTATTCTCTGACAATAACTTTTAATCCTGTCAAATACCTGTGTATCTACCAGCAGATGGCCAGGCAGAAACTCTTATGATGTCATTAAAACATGTGACCAGTTACCATGCTCCATCTCAAAACTAGATTGAACTAGTTTTCAACTATCCTTGAGTTTTCATTAGATGAAATGCACCCCTCCTGACTTCAGCCTATGGTCCAACAAGAAATTATAAAAAGCCTGGAACATTTTCAGTTTACTCTCTTCTCTCTGGCTCTTTCCTTTCTGCTGCTTCCTGATGCACCTCCACTGAATCCCTGGGCCTTGCTGGACTTCACACACATCCAAGATAAGACACTCTCCAGGCTCCAGCAACAACTCAGGAATAAAAAGACTTCTTTTCCAGCAAGGATCTCCTTCATCACTCCAACTAGCAGCCTCCATCATCAAAGTTAGTTACTATTAATCAAGCCTAATTTATAATTTAGACTTTCTATCTTGTACAGCACATTTTCCTTGTGAAAGATCCCTAAAAACTGCCTCTGTCTTTAATATTATTGCATTACTTGTATTGTAAGTAAACATTTAAAAGTTAAATACCTGGTCTTTATGTTCTGAGCACATGTCCGAAAACCTTACAGTGTGGGATAATGTAATTCCCCCAAAATATATCCTTTCATTCTCCTTTTCCTTGTCTTACATATTATTATTTTTAGATTTGTTTTAATAATTATAGCTTATCTTTCACTTTAAGACATTCTTTTGTGTTTAATTTTGGATTGGAAACCACTCTGGCCTTTGAAGAGTGGTATATCAAATGTTGCAAACTATTAAACATGCTCATGCCCCTCCCATGACAACACCCCCTTTTGAGTTGCATGCTATGGGATTTGGGCACCAAGCATTATGGAATAGCATGCAGCCAGATGTGTGCGCAAATCCTAACTAGTGCCAATTAATGTCAATAATTGGTTGATAGCAGCCAGTTATTGTTTGTTAACAGCTCTTTAGCCAATTAAGTTGCACACACAACTTGGGATCACTAGGCACCCAAATCTGGGCAAAATATATAGAATCCGGGTGATTCTGGCTACCATCCAGACATGGACTCACAAGCTATAGGGGCTGGTGTAAGTGGTTGCGGCTAAATGGACACATGTTTTTGGCAAGTTACACTCTATAAAGAAAAGTAGGCCCTTCCTGGGTGCCCAGTTATAGAATTATCCCTAAAATATGGTGACCTAGAATATTTATTTATAGAATAAAAAAATGTATAAGCAGTAAGAAATACAAGTAAAATAGTTATTATGATTCGATGCTGTATGAAACCACTAGAGGTCATGGTAAGACTGCGAGTATGGTCACGAGAGGTCACAGTAATATAGAAATAATTAAACAACAGGTGCTATTCTCTTGGTGGCCACCAGAGGTCACAGTAAAATAGAGCTAAAATTCAGTTGTGGTCAGTTCTGGTAAAGAACAAAAAGCCAACAAGCTATCCACCAAGAGATCAAAGACTGTGCCTCTGCTGTGCATGTTTCCTCTGGTAATTGGGAAGACTGTACCTCTGCTGTGCATGTTTCCTCTTGTAATTGGGTCTCAGTCAGACTGTTGAAATTCTCACAGAAACAAAGACCTGCTTCCAGTAATCACAGTTCACAGGCTTCCTTTGGATTATTGTAGTCAGACTTCAGATAAAACATAAAATTTAAACCCATTACTGCAAGGGGAGGGTCAAGGCAATCTGCTACTGAGGCAAGGGTGATATTTATTTTTTGTTACATTTGTACCCTGCACTTTTCCCCACTCATGGCAGGCTCAATGCAGCTTACATGGGGCAATGGAGCTGCCTGTGCCTGAAGTGGGAATTGAACTCAGTTCCTCAGGACCAAAGTCCACCACCCTAGCCACTCCTCCACCCTTCCCTACCAAAGCACCCAAAAGAGAGATAGTCACCAAAGTGTAATCAGGGGCACTTTTTGCTTCAGTGATACTTTTTTTTATTGGATTAATGTAATACATTCCTTGACTAGGTTTTTAGTGAGCTAACACCCCTTTCCCTTTTTATTTGTGTGTGTGTGTGTGGGGGGGGGGGGGGGGGGTGCATTTAGCTCACACCTTTTTCAGTAGTAGCTCAAGGAGAGTTGCATTCAGGGACACTAGATATTTCCTGTCTCCAGAGGGATTACAATTTACTTTTGTACCTGAGGCAGTGGAGGGTTATGATTTTCTGAACACCATCTCCTGAGTTGGTTTTATCTGTGGTCAGCCTTTACTCCCTTTGTACTGGGTGAATTTACCTTAGAGGCTTTTCTTGTTTGGTACTTTTGATCCTGGTTAAGTGACTTGCTCAAGATCACAAAGAGCAGCAGTGGAATTTAAACCAGGGTCCCCTTGTTGTCAGCCCAGTGCTCTAACTACTTGGGTGATTCCCAAACCTGTTCTAGGGAAAACTCCAGCCACCCAACAGCCAGTCAGGTTTTCAGAATATTTTATTTATTTATTTATTTGGATTTTGCTCACACCTTTTTCAGTAGTAGCTCAAGGTGAGTTACATTCAGGTACATTGGATATTTCTCTGTCCCAGGAGGGCTCACAATCTAAGTTTGTACCTGAGGCAATGGAGGGTTAAGTGACTTGCCCAAGATCACAAGGAGCAGCAGTGGGATTTGAGCTGGCCACCTCTGGATTGCAAGACCGGTGCTCTAACCAGTAGGCCACTCCTCCTAATGTCCACAATGAATATTCATTAAAATAAATCTGCATACACTGCTTGTTTTGTATTCAAATCTAATTCATGCATATTCATTGTGACTGGCAGGGGTTCCCCCAGGACAAGTTTGGGAACCTCCAACATAGGGCTACTCCTGCACTAGAAAATATAAGTGAATTATACATTTTTAAAATCTTTTCCCTCTATCCAGTTCATCCATCCTCCCAGATTTTTTTTCTTTATTTTCTTCCTGCTGTCTCCACCCCTTTTCATGGACTGTTCCCTAATATCTTCATGCTCAGATTAGGGAATTCTACAGCTGAAGAACTCCATTAATCTGATGCTGCCATCAAAAGCTGAGGTATGGAAGAGAAGCTTAGTAAACTCTGGGATATTAGTGCCTCTCACCTTTCCACATTCTCAACTATGGAAACACAACCGCCCTGTAATTGAGATTGTTCACAGGCACTATTCCCTCTAAGCTGAAAAGGAGTGTCCTCCAATTGCATTACTGATGGGGCGGGGGGGGGGGGGGGCAGGCCTACTTCAATACTGTGTTTTCAATTACAAAGAGTCCTGCAGAGCTTGCCTGTCCCTCACTATTGAGAATGTGATAGTGAAACAGCAGCACTCCCCCCCCCCCCCCCCCCCCCCACACTGCCTGGGCTGATGTAGCAGTGTTTTCCATTGCCCAGATTGGGCAGATCAGAGCAAGATAATATGAGAAAACCACAGGACTTATCTCTGTAAAATCTGTGGAACCGATATTCAGTCTGTGGTGATATAAGAAACATAGAAACATGACGGCAGATAAAGGCCATATGACCCATCCAGTCTGCCCATCCTCTGTAACCCCTAATTCTTCCTGTTCCTAAGCGATCCCACATGCTTATCCCATGCCTTTTTAAATTCTCCAACAGAAAACGAGTTCACAATATCAATGTCTCTGGTAACATTCAACTGCTAATAAACACAAACCAGGACTCAAAAGCCACCTACTGCGAGTAAGTGTAGTAACAAACAGTTATTTCACCCGTATGTGATCAATAATTTTTATGTGTAGAGTACCCTCAGATATAAACCACCGTGACTGCAGTCAATAATGCTGCTACAACGTGGCATAGCACTTCTTTCATTGGGTAACTCCTACTGTATTTTTTTGGGTAAAGAGCAACCTCTGCTCATATTTTTTTGCATCCCAATCACCACAGTGCTATAAAATCACTTATTCATTTGTTTAAAAGATTACATATACTAGGTGAAAAAAACTCTGGAACAGTCCTCGACTCCACCACCTCCACCGGGAGGCTATTCCACGCCTCCACCACCCTTTCTGTGAAATAATACTTCCTTAGGTTACTCCAAAGCCTATTCCCTCTTAACTTTGTCATATGCCCCCTTATTCCAGAGCTCTCCTTCATTTGAAAAAGGCTCTCTTCCTGTACATAAATGCCCTTGAGATATTTAAACATTTCTATCATGTCTCCTCTCTCCCTCCTCTCTTCCAGCGTATACATGTTGAGGTTTATAAGCTTGTCCCTATAATTTTTGCATTCAAGACCGCTTACTAATTTCGTAGCCGCCCTCTGGACCGACTCCATCCTGTTTATATCTTTCCTTAGGTGCGGTCTCCAGAACTGCACGCAGTACTCCAAATGAGGCCTCACCAGAGACTTATACAGTGGCATTATCACCTCCTTTTTCCTGCTGGTCATGCCTCTCTTTATGCACCCAAGCATCCTTCTGGCTTTTGCCATCGCTTTTTCTACCTGTTTGGAAGCTTTAAGGTCATCAGATACAATCACCCCCAAGTCCTGCTCTTCCTTTGCACACTGAAGCACTACACCCCCCTATACTGTACCATTCCCTCGGATTTTTGCAACCCAAGTGCATGACCCTGCATAAGAAGAGCAGGAAACACATCTAATATGATAAAAGTATCTTATAAACCGTTCACAGCTGCAGGCTGTGTTAACCACAGAAATTCAATACTGGGGTATGTCCAACTTTTGACACTGAATATCCGGGTATGTGCGGCACCAGCCAATATTCAGATTGGTGCCCGGTAAACTTGATACAAAAGATCAGGACAGCCTTTCAGCTGTCCTAACTTTATTTGCTCACGTTAAGTGGACTGAAAATCACAGCCAACCAGTTAAGTGTTGGTTCTGCTTCCGATACACCCCTAACTTAGCCAGTCAGTGTTTTTGCTGTCAGAGGGGATATCCAGTGGCACTTTGGTTAAGTGCTGCTGAAGATCTGGGCATAGCCATCTTAGCAGGGTTTAACTGGGCAGGAGCCTGCATAAGCATCTCACCATCCCATTAACCTGTAGTTCCCCAACCTTCACCATTCATAAGGTCATCATTCTCACACTCTGTTGGGATCTCTTTGATACATATTTATTTTATTTATTTAGATTTTGCTCACACCTTTTTCAGGAACAGCAGCGGGATTTGAACCAGCCACCTCTGGATAGCAAGACCAGTGCTCTAACCACTAGGCCACTCCTCCACTCACATTTGTACTCCTGAACCCATACCCATCATTTATGCACATACACAGGCAAACCTGAGAGAAACACAAGGCACACCAAAGGGCATGTTTCTTAAGCATTTTCCCCACAAACGCAAAATGAGAGGGGAGAGGAACACTATGTACATCTGGGTCCAAATTTTAACCAAGGAGAAGAAAATTGGTTTACTACAAAAAACACATTTTGCGATTTTGAATTATCTGAATTGCTTGCAATATGCGTGAGCACTTTTTACCAAATAGATGACAGCCAGTTTTCAAAGGCAAGCAAAGGTTTGATTCTCCTTCAAAAACTACAAACAAAGTACATATGCTGAAAACATCCCTATACTTTGCACCCACAATGGGTCAGACTTTTAAAAATGGTGCCCAAAGTTAGGTGTCGGGATGATCCTTGCTAATCTTAGTATTCCCTAAAAGGCACTCTGCAGACAGCATCTTTTACAGAATACTAGCCTAGCTTAGCATTTTGGGTTAGATTCTATTTATCATGCCCAAAAAAATCACCCCCCCCCCCCCCAAAGAAAAATATGCCTAGGTGTATTCTATAAACAATGCCTAAAGTTAGGTGCTTATAGAATATGCCCAATGCCCATTTTCTGCAACTATATTTAGTCACAGCCATTTACACCAATGAAAACCTGGTCTAAATGCCAAAGCCAGTTACACGAGGAATGGGCGTATTCTATAACACTGTGTGTAAATGCTAGAATGCCCATGACCTGCCAATGGCCATGCCCCCTTTTCAGATCTGCGAGTTAGAATTTACGTGCATCACTTTATAGAATACGCTTAGACTGTTGTGCATGTAAATTCTAATTAAAGCCAGTGTCAATAATTGCTTGTTAAGTGGCAATTATTGGCACTGATTGGCTTGTTAAGCCAATTAAGTTGCATGCGCAAATCCAGAATACTACCTGGCAAGTTCCCAAAAGAGTAAAAGCAGATTTTATGTTGCTTATTCCAGGAACAAGCAGTGGATTTTCCCAAGTCCATCTTAATAATAGCTTATAGACTTTTCTTTTAGGAACTTGTCTAAACCTTTTTAAAACCCTGCTAAGCTAATTGCTTTTGCCGCATTCTCTGGCAACAAATTTAATTACACCTTGAGCGAAGAAATTTGTTTTAAATTTACTACTTAGTAGCTTCATTATGTAAATATAGAAAAAAAGAAGCCTTTACCTTGTCTCCCCCCACCTTTTTTTCCTGGGAGGGGGGCATCCTGCAGAGGACAGGGAGGTACAGAGGTCTCAGGGCAGCACAGCACTGACACCTTTTAGTTAAAATGTTTAGTGTTTAAAATGCTCCAGCACTGTTGTACAAAGGAATCAGATGTCCATGGCTGCTAGATGTGTGTGTGTTTTTAAAGTTTCACGAGTTTGAATCTGTGTGGAAGGGACACAGGGTTGCCATATAAAAAAAAATTCCCACCCAAAACAGCCCAAAACCCGCCCAAAAACCGCACACACCCCACCCCCGATGTCATCACCCCGCCCCTTCCGTCATCACCCCCACCCCCGCCGTCATCAACCCCTCCCCTTCCGTCATCACCCCCGCCGTCATCAGCCCCACCCCCACTGTCATCGCCCTGCCCAATACGTCATCAAACCCCACCCAAAATGTCACAAACCCCGCCTCTGTCACCATTAGCCCCACCCCCGCCGGCCGAAAAACCGCCCCAAAACCCGCCCAAAAAATCCAAAACCAGCCCAAAAAAACGCAACCCGCCGCGGGCAAAAGTTTCCCACGGCGGGTTGCGGAAAACCGCCCAATTGGGCGGGAAAACTGCCCATCTGGCAACCTTGATTAGGGACAGGGAAACTTGTTACAAGCCTTCCGATTGGCTGTCTGCAAGCCCAGGGTAAGCTGAGGGCTAGAGGAGGGACAGTGTGGAAGACAGCCAATAGGAGCCAGGATCTGCTAAAGGGCACGAATTTGGACCAATGGGATAGCAGGAGGCAGTCTGATCCTTAGATTGGCGAGAATTTCAAGCCAATCCAGGGGACAGGCAAGGTGGGACAAAGAAAAGTTTAGTAGCCTAGAGGCACACTGGGAAGAAGAAGTCCGAGTAGACTAGAGACGATGGAAGCTGCAAGCATGGCCTGAGAGAAGAAATCGGACTCAGGCAGCGGGGCATGCTCGGGCAGGCTAGATGAGGATAAGATCCAATCAAGACAAGGAGAGGCAGCCGCAGGCTGTTAGAGGACCCACTGATGAGCCCCAGATGAAGAGAGAGCGAGCTGGTGAGTCCTGAAAGAAATACGGGCACCCAGGCAGAGGGAGAAGCAGAGGGGAAGGAGAAAGGGGGGTCTGAGTGAGCTGTGGGCAGAAGAGGAGCTGTAACCGTAGTCACAAGAGGCCGTTCTTTGGGCAGAGAGGAGCAGAGGAAGAAGAGGGGAAGCTGAAACGTGTTGGGAGCAGTGCAGTGCTGAAGAGAGAGAGAGACTTGGTGAGGTCCCTGAATCCCAGCATCCCTCCGTATGTGTGCTTGCCTGTCCAGAGCAGAGGAGAAAGCCAGCCTTGTGAGTGTCTGTCTTGGAGAGAGAAGAAGCCCCACAAAGGAAGAGAAACATCCCTCCCTTTTTTTGCATTGAGTGCCCAGATTAAAAAGGAACTTTCTCTTTGAATGCCTGCCTCAGGAAAATATCAGAAGCCTGTCCTGGGGAGAAAACTGTCCAGCCTAAGCCTGCCCTTGAGCCCTGGGAGCATCTGCATTTAAGAGTCTGCCTGTCTTTGTGAGGTTTAGTTTAGCAGCCCATCAGTGTGATTAGGGGTGGTTGTATAGCAGAACAAAACAAAAAGGGGTCATGTTTTAGGCGGTTGAGATAGGAATTTTCCCTGCTTATCTTTTTATTTGAATCTAGTTAGTCTACAAGTTCCACAGAAAGTCAGGGTTTTCCTTTTTTGAGTTTTTTTGAGTCAGAGCAGTAGGTACCCTGCAGTTCCTGAACCAGTGAGCTGACCTTGCCAGCCGAGGAGACATGGATGTGGAGAAGACCAAGGTACCCAACGCAAGAAAGCAGCGATGCTAGCGAAGATTCTGATATACCGGTAACATTATTGTGTGCACACAAACGGGGGAATATATATATATTAAAGGTTTTATTAAAGGGTAAAGTAAATAGAAACATTGGGATATGTTTCTTAAAGTTGGTACCAATTGTTAAGCTTTGATGGTATTAAATAAAGCTAGTGCAAGATGTTAAATACTTTGTGGTAATTTACAAAGAGAATAAAAATACGAACATGTTCAAAATTACAATCACAGTTACCAAGACCCCAACCCCACTGCTGCTGCAACAACATAAAACATCCCAAACATATATATATATATATATATATATATATATATATATATATATATATATATATATATAAATGTTTGGGATGTTTTATGTTGTTGCAGCAGTGGGGTTGGGATCTTGGTAACTGTGACTGTAATTTTGAACATGTTTGTATTTTTATTCTCTTTGTAAATTACCACAAAGTATTTAACATCTTGCACTAGCTTTATTTAATACCATCAAAGCTTAACAATTGGTACCAACTTTAAGAAACATATCCCAATGTTTCTATTTACTTTACCCTTTAATAAAACCTTTAATATTTCTTTTCTTGCTAAATCCCTTGGTTGTGTGGAGTTTATTTGGGAACCCTATTTCAAACTGTGACATTCATATATTTATTTCTTTAATTATTGTTGTAATTCACCTGCTCCACGACTAGGGGGTTTACAATTATATGCCCCCTATTCCTTGTATTTTTGGAAAGAGTAAACAAGTGATTCATCTCTACCCATTCCATTGCATTCATTATTTTACATACCTCTATCATATCTCCCCTCAGCTTTCTCTTCTCAAAGCTGAAGAGCCCTAGCTGCTTTAATCTTTCCTCATAGGGAAGTTGTCCCATCCCCTTTATCATTTTTGTAGCCCTTCTCTGTGCCTTTTCTAATTCCACAATATCTTTTTTGCAGGGGCGTAGCCACGGGTGGGCCTGGACGGGCCCAGGCCCACCCATTTTCCCTCCAGGCCCGCCCATCCACATCTTTCGCGCGCTGTGTCTATCCCTTTTGTCCCATGGAGGCAGCGCATCCTTCCTGCCCTGTCTTCTCCCCAAGCTCCGCTGCATCGGTCCCTCCCTGTAAGTGGAATCCTCCTTCGCCGGTCGCGCTGCGCTGCCATGCACACGCGCTGCCTCCGTGGGACAAAAGGGATAGAGACAGCGCGCGAAGGATGCGGATGGGCGGACCTGGAGGAAAAATGGCTGAGCTGCTGGGACATGGGAGGGAGAGGAGGAAGGGGCTGGAGGGAAGGGAGAGAGCTACTGGACATGGGAGGGAGAGGAAGAAGGGACTGGAAGGAAGGGAGAGAGCTACTGGATGTGGGAGGGAGAGGAAGAAGGGACTGGAGGGAAGGGAGAGAGCTGCTGGGACATGGGAGGGAGAGGAAGAAGGGACTGGAGGGAAGGGAGAGCTGCTGGACATGGGAGGATAGGGAGAGAAAGAGGGGAGATGGATGGAAGGATGCAGAGAGAAGGGAGAGACTGGAAGGATGTGGAGAGAGAGAGAGAGGAGGCTGAACAGAAAAGGGTAGAGAGATAGAAACACTAGATGGAAGGATCAGGAGAGAGGGTAGATGGGTGGAAGGATGAGGAGAGAAAGAGGGAAGACACTGGATGGAAGGGTAGGGAAAAAAAGGAGACGCTGGATGCAAAAGAAAGAGGGGAGCTGCTGGATGGAAAGAGGGAGAGGACAGAGTAGGGAAAGACTGGAGAATAAGAGGAAGGGGCATGTGGAGAACAAGGGTGAGGAAAAGATGAAAAGCCATAGGTGGTGAATGGACAGGAAACCCTGGCAAGAGAAAGACGAAGGAAAGCAGAATCTAGAGACTGGGAGCAACACAATGAGAAAAAGTAAATGGCCATACAACAAAGGTAAAGAAAATAATTTTATTTTAATTTAGGATAAAGTAATATGGTACCTGTGTTAATAAAGTTTCAGAGACCAATACTTCCTTCCTTAGGTCAGGAGAGGATACCATAACAGCCTTATGCTGACCTGAGGCAGGAGGTTTTGGCCTCTGAAAGCTCATTGAAAAGGGTGTTAGGTTTTAAATAAATTTTCTGAAACCTGATGCACTGAAAAGCAGCACTTTACCCCTATGTGACAAATGCATCTGATTAGTGTGACTAAATTTTGTTGGGGAAGGGGGATAGAGAGAAAATTTTGTGCCCACCCACTTTAGGTTCAGGCCCATCCAAAATTGGCAGTCTGGCTACGCCACTGCTTTTTTGAGATGCGGAGACCAGAATTGAACACAATATTCGAGGTCCAGTCGCACCATGGAGCGATACAAAGGCATTATAATATTGTTTTTGTTTTCCATTCCTTTCTTAATAATACCTAACATTCTACTTGCTTTCTCATCCGCCACCACACACTGAGCAGAAGGTTTCAACATATCATCAACGATGCACACAATATTTGAGGTGCAGTTGCACCTTGGAGCAATACAAAGACATTCTAGTATTCTCAGTTTTGTTCTCCATTGCTTTCCTAATAATTCCTAATATTCTATTTGCTTTCTTAGCTGCTGCTGCACACTGAGCAGAGGGTTTCAATGAATCATTGATGATGGCACCTAAATCCTTATCCAGGACGGTGACTCCTATTGTGGAACCATGCATCACGTAACTATAGTTTGGGTTCAATAGCCTAATGGTTAAAGCAGCCAGCTGATAGGCAATATAGTTTGGGCTCCTCTTTCCTACTTGCATCACTTTGCTGTTGTTCACATTATTGGGCTCATTTTCAAAAGAGAAGGACTCCCATTTTTCGACACAAATCGGAAGATGGATGTCCTTCTCACAGAAACGTCCAAATCGGTATAATTGAAAGCCGATTTTGGACGTCCCCAACTGTACTCCATCGCAGGGATGGCCAAAGTTCATGGGGTCGGAGGCATAGCGAAGGCGGGACTTGGGTGTGCCTAACACTTGGACTTCCTTGACCCATAATCGAAACAAAAAGGACGCCCCTGACAAGCACTTGGACATTTTCACCTGGACCTGTTTTTCTTACAACTAAGACACATAAAGGTGCCCGAACTTACCAGACGACCACCAGAGAGAATCGGGGATGACCTCCCGTTACTCCCCCAGTGGTCACTAACCCCCTCCCACCCTCAAAAAACATCTTTCAACATATTTTGTGCCAGCCTCTATGCCAGCCTCAGATGTCATACTCAGGTCCGTGACAGCAGTATGCAGGTCCCTGGAGCAGTTTCAGTGGGAGCAGTGCACTTCAGACAGGCGAACCCAGCCCCATCCCCCCCTACCTGTTATGTTTGTGGAGGAAACAGCAAGCCCTCCAAAACCCACCACAAACCCACTGTACTCACATCTAGGTGCCCCCTTCACCCGTAAGGGCTATGGTAGTGGTGTACAATTGTGGGTAATGGGTTTTGGGGGGCTCAGCACACAAGGTAAGGGAGCTATGTACCTGGGAGCAATTTAGGAAGTCCACTGCTGTGCCCCCTAGGGTACCCGGTTGTTGTCCTGGCATGTCAGGGGGACCAGTGCACTAGAAATGCTGGCTCCTCCCATGACCAAATGGCTTGCATTTGGTTGTTTCTGAGATGGACGTCCTTGGTTTCAATTATCGCTGAAAATCAGAAACATCCACATCTAGGGATGACCAAATCTAGGGACCACCAAATTTAAGGATTTGGACGTCCCTGACTGTATTTTCAAAACAAAAGATGGACATCCATCTTGTTTCAAAAATATGGGTTTCCCCGCCCCTGGATCGGGACGTTTTGCGAGGACGTCCAAATCAAAACTTGGACATCCCTTTCTAAAATGCCCCTCCACATGCCATCTGCCATTTGGATGCCCAGGCTCCCAGTCTCATAAGATCCTCTTGCGATTTAACATCTCATCAGCAATCTTGTTCACCTTATTTGTTATTCCCATTTCCAGATCATCTCTATATATAAAAGGCACCACCAATGTTCTAAATGAAGCCTCCAGCCGGAAGTGTGAAGGGGGAGAGATATCCGGTTTCCCCGTGAGTGTCTGCCCTGCCCTCGCTCTCTCTGTAACACAAACAGTGAAGGAAAACACAGCAAAGCACGAAATCAAATCGCTCTCTCTGTAACAGTGAAGGACTCAGAGGGGGGAGGGAAGAGAGGGCAGAAGCCCTCACTATCTCTGTAACACAAACACAGCACAGCAGGAAACTTAACACTGAAGGACTCGACTCCGAGGGGGGAGGGGACAGAGAGCAGAGGGGACAGACAGCACAGGGGAAGGGAGAGAGGGCAGAGGGCAGGGACACACACACTCCCACATGCACAGAGAAGAAAACCTTACTAGCCCCCGTTTCATTTGCATCAGAAACGGGGCTTTTTTACTAGTTTATAAATATGTTAAAGCAGGTCCCTGGGGAACCCTGCTATTTACCCTTCTCCATTGAGAATATTAATCATTCAACCCTTTTAACCAGTTCTTAATTTACAATAGGACACTACGTCTTATCCCATGACTTTCTAATTTCCTCAGCAGTCATTCATGAGGTACTTTGTCAAAAGTCTTTTGAAAATCTAGATATACAATATCAAACAGCTCATCTTTTATCCACATGTTTATCCCCCCTTCAAAGAAATGTAGCAGATTGGTGTGGCAAGATTGCTCTTGGCTAAATCCATGATGGCTTTGTCCTATTAATCCATGTCTATATATATGCTCAGTAATTTTGTTTTTTATAATAGTCTCTACCATTTTGCCTGGCACCAACATCAGGCTTACCAGTTTATAATTTCCCGGGTCACCTCTGGAACCCATTATAAGAACCTTCAGGAACCATACCCATTTGCACAAGCTCAAAGCCTGCTGGCTTGCACACACCTGACATAGGAAGTTTGGAGGAGGTGAAAGTCAGCAAGCCAAGAGCCTGCATAGATGCTTAAGCTCCCATGTTGGCTGGCCATGATGTTTCGGTAATGCCACCACACCATTGTAGGGAGGTAACTTAACAGCTGGTGGGGGGCAGGGGGAGGAAGAAGACAGATGCTGGAGACAATGGGGGGAGGAGAGGGATGAAGGAGAGAAACACTGGACACCATGAGGCAATAAGGAAGGAAAAAAATGCTGGACACCATGGGGGTGGGGGGGGGGGGGTTGAGATGCTGAAGAGGCAGGGAGGGGAAGAAAGGAAGGAGAGAAGGAATGGACATTACATGGGGAGGGGGGGCTGAGAGATAGGGAAGAAAAGAAATGTTGGATACCAGGTGGGGGGGGGGGGGGGGTTGTGAGGTTTAACAGGGAAGAAATGTTGGACACTGTGGGGGTGGGGTTGAGCAGTAGAGAAAGAGAAAGATGTTGGACATCATGATTGGGGGGAGTTAGGGAAGGAAAGAAATGTTGGAAGCTACAGGTGGGTTGAGAAGTGGAAGGAGAGAAAAGATGGACATCTGGGGGGGGGGGGGGAGGAAGGAAGGAGATAAATGTTGGACACTCTGGGAGAGAAGAGGTGCCAAAGAGTTAGGGGAAGGGAACGAAGGACAGAAATGGACACCACAAGGAAAGGGTTAGGAGGTACAGAAGTAGATTGATGCTGGATGCCAAGCGGGTGGGGCTATGGGGTGGTAGATAAGGAAAAAGGGGGATGCTAGGAGTAAATGGATTTGGGATTGAGGGTTTCTGGTGGTGTGTTTTGCATGTTTAGGAGTAAGTCTGTGTGCAGAGTTGAAGGCTTGGATGACATCTGTATGGTAGTTTGTTGCCCTGAGAAATATCTTCTTTTCTTTCTAGATGTCATGTTATTGTCTTCTTTATGAGAGTTATTGTTCAGCAAAACCAGATGGCCTGCTTTTGTCCTCCAGGGGTGAAAAAGGAAGTGAGCCCAAAGTGAACAAAGCAACGTGAAATCTGATCCTTGACATTTTCCATCATTCAGTCCTCTTATGAAAAAGGTTAGGACTCTGAACAAGTGGATTTTGAGAAGTAGAGCGCCATCCCTTCCACCTTGCCTGATTTCTCCAGAAATTATCCCCCACCATTTACAAAGCTGCACTAGCAGCTGGCAGTGCTCTAATGCTGACACAGCCCATTCATTTTGATTGGGCTGTGTCGGCCTTGCCGCACAGCTTAGTAAACAGGGGGATATGCTTGCTCAAATACAGAAAATGAGTTTTGCTCCAAATTAATGGGATCAAATAGGACAGCAATTTCTATTCACAGCAATGAAATGACAGGGATTAGAAGCATGAATCTTTAAGTGTAATAGAAGAAAAAATTCAGAGCTGTTACTTCCTGTATCATTCAAAGAAGAAAACAGAATTATGGAATTACTGAAATGAATTAATGCAATAAATAGTGGAAACATAAAAATCTGGTGCACTTATGTCCTTTAATAAATTTCTTCAAAACAATCCGACTCGACACAGGCCATGTTTCAGCTAAAAAGCCTGCCTCAGGAGTCTCAAAGAAGGGCCATGATAACTGTGTGTACACTGAGACTCCTGAAGTAGCCGGACCGTGTAGAGTCGTTTGATTGTTTTGAAGAAATTTATTAATGGACATAAGTGCACCAGATTCCTTTGTCGTCTTCAGTGTTTCTTGGATTGCTTTGTGAAGTGTGGAGGTTTATTCTTTTGTTGATTTTTGGTCCATTGCTGAAACTAAGGGGGTCTTTTACTAAAGATTAGCTTGAGTTATCTGCAGCAGGGCACATAGAAATAAAATGGACCTGCTGCACATAACTCAAGCTAACCTTCAGTAAAAGACCCCCTAAGTCTCAGCAAAAAAAAAAAAAGGTTTGCTCTCCAATGGTCTCTTTTACTAAAGGGTGTTAGAATCTGGGTCTCTTGTGCACTAACCCCACATTTAACACAGCAGTAATTAGGAATGTACTTTTTTTAATTTTACTTTGCAGGCCCCGTGCCAATTTTTCCATTAGCGTGTGGGACTTGCAAAAAATTAATGTGGGAGCCCTAGTTACAGGTGGTCTACAAATTTTTTAAATAAATAGTGAGCAGAAATTCAAACGCACTAATTGGTTAATGCTTCCGTGCCCAATCCCTACCCATGAAACGTCCCCTCCAAAAAAAGTTTTTTAAAAAAAGGTGTGGTTAGCATATGGGAAAGGGGATATTAATAACACATTTTGCAGTAACCTGTTTATCACGTACTTAACACCCTTTAGAAAAAAGGTTCTTAAATTTGGAAAATCATAATTCATGGCATAAAACATGCACATTTTATATTCAGAGTCCTTTCTAGCAAGCAAAAATAAGTGAAGCAAGAGCACTTTCTAGGTTTGCAATGAAAAATGTTTCTAGCCAGAGTTTCTAATTATTCTGAGCCAGCTTGATACAGTTAGTGTAACTGGGTTTAAAAAAAAGGTTTGGGAGGAAAAATCTTAGGGGTATGTTTACTAAGGTGCGTTAGCATTTCTAACACACCTTTACAGTTAAGGCGCGTTAAACAATAATGCGCCTATACATTTCTATGGTACCAAATACTGGGAGGCAGTTTTATTTAAAAACAAAAACTAATTGTAACTCCAGTAATGTAGTTTATGGCATCTGTTGCCCATGTCAGCTGTGGTATATCGGAGAAACCACACAAAAAATAAAACTGCGAATAGCACAGCACTTTAGTAACATAAGATTACAGAGAAGAGATACCCCCCTTAGTTAATCATTGGCTGACGTATAATCATTCGGTTTTAGAGTTGCAGTTTGTTGTACTGTTTTCAAATCGAAAGCGGGCGGGGCAATATAGAAAGACAACTGGTACGAAAGGAACAAAACCTGATATATAATTGGAATACTGTGGAGCCCTGTGGACTAAATAAAGAAGTTGATTGGTCATTATTAATGACCATATAAAAGAACCAGGTAATCAGTCACCCAATCATGCGCAATCAGGAACTGAGGTAGAAGCATTGGAGGCTGGGGAGCTCCTTATGATATGCCTGACGGAATTTAGAGGTCGGATACGGTATGAGAATCAATTTTATTGTATTAGATTTATTGTGAGAGTTGAGATAAGATTGTAATGTTGTGTATTATATAAGGTCTCCTGATGAAATGATAAAAAGAAACACGGCCAGTGTTGGGACCAGAAAAAGTTATGGGACCGGAAGATATGTAATATAAGTGGATGGAATAGATGCCAAGCATTCCACAGTTTTTCTTTCTTCTTTGGACTAATGAGTTCTTCTCAGAAACCAACGAGGCCTTAAAAGCAAGCAGAAGGAAGTGTTCTGCTCATTACTGTGTGATGTCTACGATTTAGGAGCAGAAAGACAGTGTGTGGTGAAATGGGTCATCACGTTGGAATATCTGAAACACTGTGAGATGAGCCTCAGCTGGTTTTGTTGAGTAGTACTTGGGATGAGCGATTTGGGAAATGTATAGTATGGAGAGACTACTGTGAGAGTGTGGGGTAGAAAATGTTTTATTGTTAGATAGTGAGGTTTTCATAATAAAGATTGTAAAATTTAATGCACACAACGATGTGTTTGTAGTATATTTAAACGTAAAGAAGTATTGTATTAGTCAAGTGGTAGTGGCATTATACATTTCTATGGGCGCATTAGCGATTAATGCGCGTAAACCATTTACGTGCGTTAAAAATGCTAACGCACACATAGTACACCTTAGTAAACATAGGCGTAAGTCTGTTATTGAGATAGACATGGGGAAGCAACTGCTGTCCCCGGGATTGGTAGCATGGAATTTTGCTACTAATTGGGTTTCTGCCAGGTACTTGTGACCTGGATTGGCCACTTCCAGAAACAGGATACTGGGCTAGATGGACCATTGGTCTGAGCCAGTATGGCTATTCTTATGACCATGAAATAACTTCAAAAACACTGAACAAGAAAGCTACAGCAGAAACTAGTTTCCAAAGATTTATTGAAGCAATGACAGGTTGCTCTTAACGCTGATTGGCAAGTTAAGCAGTTTTATTGGAATTCAAATATTTCAAAACAGTATTGTAGCGCAAGATATTGCTATCAGGAAGTCTGGAAACTCAGGACTCTACTGTAAACTCATGTTCTAACCTCCTCTCGAGTCCTTAGTTTGCAAGACCTAAACTCTACAATCTAGCATAACCCTATCTTGCGCTCTTTTATTAACTGCGAAAGGCACTTGAAAGCTGTTCGATGACAGTCTCATCCTGCTGGTAAACATCCTGGGATCAGTTCCGATGAAAATACACACGAGGCTGCCATGCGCTTCACTCCAGATCATCGTGGTCATGGTGCTGAGAACTTTCATTGATGACCTGATGAAAATTATATTAGAAGTATTAGGAGAGAGATCTGAGCAGTTCTTAAACTAAACTAAGTAGCACTGTTCTTTGATTTTAAGTATACACATGCAATTAATGATAAAACGTGGAAAAGGAAAGGTTTTTGTGACGATGATTGGCAATTAAGAACCAAGGGATATATATTTAGCCAGCGGACATGAGCATTTTTTTTTACCTGCCGCTGGCGTTATTCCTGGATGTTCAATGCCATGCTATGCCAATAATCAGCACTAACCGGATAACTTTAGTGGTCAAAGATAGGCCTGCTATTTAAACGGCCTATTTTGACCACTCAACATAGCCGGTTTGGCACTGAATATCCATGCCTAACCAGCTATATCATGGGATATAGCTGCTAACTGGAATATTCAATGGAAGATAACTGGTTATCTCCTGCTGAATATCCGCTGTTAGGCGCTTAAATGCTAGTTAACCAGCCAAGAGCCATTCCTGGCCAGTTAAATAGTTTTGAATATCGAGGATGTTACTATGTTTTGCCTGTAGCTAAAATGAAACAAGGTTAGGCTGGGGTGGGAAGAGAACATCCGAAGATTGCATTTTTAAATCACTTCCTCCCCACTCCCCTGAATATTTAAAGTATATATATTTAAGCAGTAAACACATGGGCTAAAGTGCCCCATTCCCCCCATTCTAATTTCTCAGACAGAACCTCCATGGAGAGTTTTCTTTTGAAAATGAGCTGCCAAGTCTCATGAATATTGTGAAAACTGACCCAATAATGAGATCTGGTTGTGAAAGGTGTGCAGATTTCTACAGCTGATTCTATCCACTTATATTTCCAGGTTTACTGCTGTTATTGTATCAAACTGTCAAATTTATCTTTCCACTGTTAGGAAAATTGTAAGATATCTGGCAGTGTTGTGAATTTCCAGGGGGGCCATTTCAACTGGTACTAAAGATGATTTTTGTATCTATGACAGAAAAACATAGTACAGAAAATAGCATCACCTCCCCCCCCCCAAAAACAAATGGGAATGGGGGGCTAGTGTCACTTCCATAACTGCAAATGGGTAACTGCTTTTAAGCAAGTAGTGCCCAAATCTCCAGAGGAATGTCACTGAGGCTACTTTCAAGAGACTATTTTTTCCAGTTACCCTTCTAGAAGTTACTGGACAAGTAGATGAGAAAACCTGCTTGCCAGCAAGTCTCCACTAGCTATTAAATAGTTAGGGGTCCTTTTACAAAGGCACGCTAGCGTTTTTAGAGTGCGCTAAATGCTAGAGACGCCCATATATTCCTATGGTCATCTCTAGTATTTGGTGCATGCTAAAAACACTACTATGCCTTTGTAAAAGGAGCCCTTATACAGTAAGGCCACTGCAACATTAACTCATTCTTTTTGCTACCCCAATGTGACACCAACCTGTCCATCTCTGGTCTCGACAGTCTTAATCAAGAGAGTTCTCTTTGAGTGAGTGTCCATTGGGAATGACTCCAGGTTGGTTTCTGTACAAGTGAAAAAAAATTTAAAATTAGTTGCTTGGTTGAAGTAATGGGGAAAGCATATATGGCACCAAATTGTATGGCTTCTCCACTGCAAATATGGCAGTACAATTTGGCATAGAAATGGCACAGCATACAACATAACACTTACTCTCTTTTTACCAAGTATGTTACTTTGTTTTCTCTTTTGATGATTGTAGACCTCTTAGATGTATTTTTTGATGAGTGGTATATCAAGTATTAAATAAATGATACAAATTTGGTACCCAATAAATATTATTCACAGAACATGCTTCCATCTGCCATAATCTAGAACTAATCTAAAAAGACTGAGACATATAAAACATTGGAAATGCTGTCATACATTCAAATCTGAATTTCAATATGAAAACAATAATGCCCTCTGGATATACAGGTACCATTTGTGATTATATATTACATCTCTAAGCCAAAATGGCCTCCCAGCAAGACTATGACAAACCAATTAGTTCTAATAAACCAATATCTAGTCACTCAATATCTTGCACCTATCAAATTTTAATAAAGCAAGCCCTCTTCAGAACAAATGAACTGACTCCTAACTAACTTGTTATACAGAGGCAAGGGGAGAGGGGAGGTTGTTTTAAATAGAAACAGACTTCACATCTGTGTTCATTGACCTCTCAGGATATCCACAATGAATATTCATGAGCGAGATTTGCATGCACCACAGAGGTCAATGCAGTACCCGAAACAATTATTTAAAGGCTAAAACCCCCTAAAGCAGCAGGATTTAGCACCATGAAATGGTGGCTAGCATCGGAGAGACCTAATATGAACACAAAGGTTAAGTGAAATGTATATTTTTTATGAAAATGCAAAAAACATACAAGATAAAAATATACAAAAGAGAAGATACTTGAATTAAAACGATGGAGGTTTTTTTAACAGCCAATGATTGAAAAGGTAAGGCGTAAAGATATATAATGCCTTTGTACTTCTGAGGCTTTTTTTTCCTCCTTGTTTATAGACACTGTTATGGGACAAAAAAAACCCTCATATTGCATTAGTGAAGGAATATTGTTTGTTATATTTTCAGTTCTACATTCAGTATTTTCCTTGCAAAATCTACCTGTGCAATACAGTGGGAGCAAAGGTCCATAGGTATAAAGTAGCCCCAGACTCTGCCTACTTTTCTACAAAATACCCCGGACTGTATCCCAAAGCAGACAGTCTGAAAATTAATTCACCTGATTCCAGGAGCCCAAAACAGCTCATGCTAACATTAACGGTTCCATAATATTAGTGACAAGGTAATGACATACAAATCAGAATGTTTTTTTTAATAAGCTGTATCAGGAGCTCAGCATTTAGAAATATTGTTCTGTTTTTTTTTTTTTGGAACAATCTCCCATTAAGGTGAGGTTTGAATCTATTTGAAGTTCTGCAAAAAGCCTGGTTGTCTGCAATAATTTTGGGTGAGGTTCATTTATTGGTATGATGATTTTGACTTTATTTCATGCATTTGGACTTGTAGAAATATAAGGTCTGTTGCGGATCAAATGTGCAATTGGTGTGCAGCATGGGGCAGGTGTTCTATATAAAATGTTTTACGGTCTGCACTTTAGAGAGAGGGAATTGAACTTCAGAGTGGTTTCTTTTAGAGGAGGAGTGTATGGGAGGCGACTAAAGATGATTAGGATTTGAGTGTATTATAAATGGCTTCATTGTTTACATGGATCTTATGAACTGCTTTGTGAATTTCAGACAAGGCAATATGTTAAAATGTAATATATAGTGGTTTCTTATCCAGACCTGAGAAGCGAACAAAAGAATGAGAAAAGAATCATAACTGAACAATTCAAAAGCCAGCTGTGAATCTGATGTGACATGGCTAGCCAAAAGGGCTCCCAAATGAATTCAAATTTAGCCCAACATCCCTGCTTTATGGTGTTCCAGGATCATGAGGGCGGGGGTGGGGGGTGGGAGGAAGTAATATCGGGAGAAAACAAAAAATGTTACTTGATCTTAGTTATGTGGCTATTGTTGTTGCTTTGTGGATTCAATAAAGATAAATTTAAAAAAATGTAATATATAAATATTTTTACAAGCATGAGGGAAGACACGGTTTATCTTACCTCTTAGGTTCAGAGAAGCAAAACTATGAGCTGGAATGGTAATTCTGAAAGACAAGAAAGCAACAGAATCCTTTTTAGTGACCTTCAGCAATCCCTTTTCTATCTAAAATGGTTGCTTATCTCTCAACAACAAACATAGGGGATCTTTTACTAAAGCTTAGCTCGAGTTATCTGCAGCAGGGCACATTTTATTCCTATGGGACCTGCTGCAGATAACCCCCATATTTAATAGCACATCCAGAAATTATGCGTCAACAGTTATTTGAACTCTTCCAGTCAATATAGACGTGGCATGCAATAGCATAAGATGGTTGAAATATGTATTTGATGTACACATTCCCTTTCAAGTGCCTGAAAAAAAAAAGATGAGACTAGTTCAAGAACCCCATAAAAAAGGAAATGTTATGGAAAATTTGACAGGCTACAGCATATAAATTGGTTTGAATGTACTTGACTAACCCTACAAATGAAAGGACTCAGATGTCACTACATTGTCCACAGCGTAATATATTAATACCGTCCTTGAAATTATAGTTTATTAAAACTTGCTATACAGCTGAAACCGACATAGCAGAGCAAAGTGGTGTACAGACTAAATTGGAAAAAGAAATGGAAAGGACCTGCATAAACTACAGGACAGCAAGACTGTAAAACAGCAGGTAGGATAAAAGGAAAGTATTAGAACAGCAGCACACCAAAAATAAAATATCGAACAAAAACTTTTTCAATAAAAATAGACCAAATAAAAAGAAAATGTATAGAATTAGAGAAGGAGGAAGAGGGGAACAAGCGAAATGACATGGGAATTTAAGAACAGTCTCGGTTGGGTAATTCTGGTTAGCCTGCATCTCTATAAACTTGGGTAAATAACCAGGGGGCCCTTTTACTAAGCCGCTTAGGCGCCTATGCGCACCAAATTGGAGTTACCACCCAGTTACCGCGTGGCCCTTTCAGTAATTTCAATTTTGGCACGCGTCCGCTACGTGCGTCTAAAAAATATTTTTTATTTTCTGATGTGCGCCAGCTATGCGCATAGACCATTACCACCCGGTTACTGCATGAGACCTGACCGCTAGGTCAATGGCTTGCTCAGACCCAAAATGGATGTGCGGCAATTTTCATTTTGCCGCACGTCCATTTTCGGCAAACATTTTAAAAAGGCATGTTTTGTAGGTGCGCTGAAAAATAATTCTGCACGTGCCCAAAACACGCGTCTACACTTCTGCAGACCATTTTTTCATCGCACCTTAGTAAAAGGACCCCTAGGCCTTTAAATCCATTTAAAAACTCTTAATTAAGGGTTACTTCGAGTAGGATTGGGGAGATTATTCCAGGTGTATGGTGAAACAAAATAATAGCTTTTGTGCCCTGTAGATTCTAATTGAGTAGCTTTCGGACCAGGGAGAACGAGGCAGTTATCGTTCAATGTTCGGAAAATCCGATTGGGAGAATATGGGATTGTTAGATTGGAAAGATAGTCTGGTGTAAGTCCTAGGTAAAGCCACAGAACCAACTGAAATCCTTCTCTTGACTCTGGATACAGAAACAGGCATGTGTCTTACACAACACATAATTGACATAAGAGTTGCCTTATTGGGTCAGATCAAAGATTCATCTAGCCCAATATCCTGCTTCCAAAAGTGGCCAATCCAGGTTACTACTACTACTACTACTACTTAACATTTCTAGAGCGCTACTAGGGTTACGCAGCGCTGTACAATTTAACAAAGAGAGACAGTCCCTGCTCAAAGAGCTTACAATCTAATAGACAAGTGAACGGTCGGTCCGATAGGGGCAGTCAAATTGGGGCAGTCTGGATTCACTGAACGGTAAGGGTTAGGTGCCGAACGCAGCATTGAAGAGGTGGGCTTTAAGCAAAGACTTGAAGATGGGCAGGGAGGGGGCTTGGCGTAAGGGTTCAGGAAGGTTGTTCCAAGCATAGGGTGAGGCGAGGCAGAATGAGCGGAGCCTGGAGTTGGCGGTGGTGGAGAAGGTACTGAGAGGAGGGATTTATCCTGTGAACGGAGGTTACGGGCGGGAACGTAAGGGGAGATGAGGGTAGAGAGGTAGTGAGGGGCAGCAGACTGAGTGCATTTGTAGGTAAGAAGGAGAAGCTTGAATTGAATGCGGTATCTGATCGGAAGCCAGTGAAGTGACCTGAGGAGAGGGGTGATATGAGTATATCGGTTCTGGCGGAATATG
This sequence comes from Microcaecilia unicolor, assembly GCF_901765095.1. Taxonomy (NCBI): domain Eukaryota; kingdom Metazoa; phylum Chordata; class Amphibia; order Gymnophiona; family Siphonopidae; genus Microcaecilia; species Microcaecilia unicolor. The sequence goes on from NW_021963013.1 coordinate 193,714, forward strand.
AGACGTGCAGCAGAGTTCTGAACAGACTGAAGGTTACAAGTATCTGGCAAAATCCTAAACAGTAGCACGATTTTATGCTAATGGTCGAAAGATAAGTAGAGGCTCTTCTCAGGTCTACCTTAATATCAGTTTATGGATTTTTCCTCAAGGAATCTGCCCAAGCCTTTTTTAAATCCAGCACACTAAGGCAGTCATTTTAGAAGGGCTATTTGAGTTTGAGACATGCAGAAACTGACATCTAAATATTTATCTTGCATAAACGTCTAAGTCCCCATTTAACAAAGCCAGGATATCCACGTCTCAAGCCAGAGTGCATGCAAATGGCTGGTCCAGGGCTTGTTTTGGGTGGGACTAGGGCATGGCAAGTTCACAGACATTTAGTCCCATTTCAGAAGATCAATGTTGGGAGTTACACCTGCTACCAAACATGTTTACATTTCATCAATCTGCTCCTATAAACCAATGTTCCACTGGAGGGAATAGGGGTGGTTGCCCCCTTAATTCCCCAGTGGTTTTTGTCCCGTTCCACCCCCCACCCCGTTACCACAAGCCAAACTGGCAAGGGATATGTCCAGTCTCTGTGACAGTGCTAGGAAAATACATATTTCTATCTCTAAAATGCCAAAGATAAATGGGTATGTGCTGGCACAAAAAGGTTTATGTGTTGATTTTCAACCCATGGAAAACGGATGTTTTTGCTGCCCACACTCAATGCATAAATACATATTTCTCCTGTATTTTAGAACAGCTTCTATGCCAGCAGGTTCTGTTCTAAAATACTAATGAAACTTGGGACGTCCTGACCTTGACGTCTCAATTCCAACTTCTATATCCGGTCTAAAATGAGCCTGTAAATGTTTTTACCATAGGCTCCAGCAATGAGTTCCCAAGCTTGCACTGAGTGAAAAATTTTCCATACCTGTTTTCCTCTCCCTCCAGCAGTTTCCTGTATGTAGCAATCTCAATATCGAGAGCCATCTTCACGTTCAGCAGATCCTGATATTCACGCAAGTGGCGGGCCATTTCCTCCTTCATGTTCTGGATTTCGTCTTGCATACGGGCAATACTGTCCTGGTAATTAGCAGCTTCTATGGCAAAATTCTCCTCCAACTCACGCATCTGGCGCTCCAGGGATTCATTCTGAAAAGAATGAAATGTTTATGCAACTGGGTAAACATGGGGGTCAGCAAAAACTGTACTCTGCTATAAATGTTTCCTGAGCCTGTCTAGTGAATCAAAGCTGTACTATGCCTGGGTAAGTTGACAGACCGAGGATTCATGATTGTTCACCCTTCTTCTAAATACCTGACAGCTCTGTATATATGTTGGCTCAGGGAATCTGCATCCGAAGTCAGCACTACTGCCATGAAAATTCCGTTCCATTTCCAACCTCAAATATGTTGAATGGCTCAGAATCACTACTTTAGCACTCTTGCATAAATTGTAGCTGCACCACCATACCTACTGATATCTATCTTCCCTGAAAATTTGTCCACTCTATTTTTGAATGAATTTAATATTGTAGTCATTAACAACTTCTACTGGCATACAGTGAATATGACGGATAGAAATCCATATATGTCTACTACCCTTTTCTCCCTATTTCCTGGGGGGAAACAAAATTCAAAATTCAGCACACGTTGTAATTGTTTTGAACAGAATTCCCTCACTATAAAGGCTGGCATTTCCCCCAGGTGCACACATTCCCCAACCACTTTTTTCTAGCCCTCCACCCCATGAAACACATACACACTATCTACCTATCTCCGCCCCCCCCCCCCCCCCCCCCCATGTTACACTCCACCCCATCGATCTTGCTCCAACCCTTTCCCCTGTCATGGTACACACTACTCCATCCACCTTGCTTCAACTCCATCCCCCCATGGCATACACAACCCCAAGCACCTTGCATCAGCCCTCCTTCCCCCACCCATGGCACACATACACACCCCCAGCCACTTTTTTCCAGCCTCCCCCCCTACACACACCCCATGCACCGTTTTTTCAGGCAACCCTTCCCTCTCTGTCTACCTGCAGATACACCACTACAGCGTGGCATGAGAGAAAAGCTGCACAGCCTCATATCGAGCTGTCATCCTGGGCCCGACTGTTCCTTTGAGCCATGCAGCCTAAAGGAACCACTGGGGACCAAGGTAGGAGAAACAGAGGAAGCAGCCCAATCTGCGGCTGTGCAGCTCCTCTCTTGCTGTGCTATAGTGTATGTGGAGGTAGGTAGAGAGGGAGGGAGGGAAGCAGCCAGCCAGAAACAGAGCACATTTCAGCAGACTGTGCAGAATTCTACACAGGAAATTCTGCAGTCTGTGGAGGAAGGAAATTCTGTGGAAATTCTGCATTGTGCAGTAGCACAGAATTTCCCCAGGAGTACGTATTGTGAGGTCTGACCCAGTATGGCTACTTTTATGTTCTTAGGTACAAATTAGGGGTGGGCTGTCATTTGCAATGATATCGGAAAAGCCAACATATCCTATGTCACTGCATGCTTTTAACAAACGAAAACTAGCAAAAACAAACATTTTGTGCTTTTTTGGTTGTTGATTTAGTGCACATTATCCCCCGGGTTCTATATAGGTTGTTCAAATTTGGGCACGAAGGGCAAATGTGCATGCAAATTAGTTAACAAACCATTAACAATTATTGATACAAATTGGCACTAATTTGGACTTGCGCTCATCTGCCTTTGCGGTATTCTATAAAGCCGTGGATCCAAATTTGGGGCATCGTCAAGGGAGGGGCATTGGCAGGTCAGAGGCGTTCCAAAAATGTACTCTGTTATAGAATTCTTGGGGTTTGGTCAAGGGAGGGGCATGGGCAGGTCAGGGGTTGTTCCAAAAATTTTGACTCTGTGTTATAGAATTCCTGGGGTATAGTCAAGGAAGGGGTATAGTATGGTCAAGGAAGGGGCATAGGCAGGTAAGGGGCCTAATTTAGACTCTGTGTTATAGAATTCCTAGGGTGTAGCCAAGGGAGGGATATAGGCAGGTCAGGGGTGTTCCAAAAATTTAGACTCAGTATTGAATTCCTAGGTTATACATCCAACTTGCGTGCCAGGATTTACACTAAGGTTTCAGCAGGCATAAATCCTCACACCCAAAGTTGGGCGTGGGAGTTGGCACTAAAGAGCTATTCTATGAAAGGACATTTGGCGTGGAGCACCCATTATAGAATATGAGTTTAACACGGACCTTTCCTTCACCTAATTTTGGGCACCATTTACACAATCTGGCCCTATATGGAAAGAGGGCACGCTCTTAATGACATTGCCCCCAAAACGAATATGAAGACCAACCAAAAACAAACAATGCTGAGAATGACATGGAAAATGAAAAATGAAAATTTGTGGGCGGCCCACCTCTAGTATAAATGTGCCCTTTGCACATGATCCCCTGGATTCTATGTGTGGCACCTAAAACTGAGATGCACATGCAAATTAATTAAATAAGCTCAGAACCATCAATAATTGAGTGCCAACAGCCAATTATTGATGTTAATTGACGCCCATTAAAATCTGTACATGCATCTGGCTGCACACTATTCTACAAGGCAGGATGCATAACCTCCATACCATGTATCTCAAAAGGAGGCGTGGCCATAGGAAGGCATGGGTGTGTCAGGGGCATTCCAAAAAGTTACATGCATAATTATAGAATACTGGGTCAGCACAGCCAACTTTGGCGCTATCATTTACTCTAGGTTTCAACAGGTGTAAATCTAGCACCCAAAGTTAGGGAGCGGGAATTGACACTAAGTGCTATTCTATAAAAAGTGTGCGCCAGAATAGTGCTTACTGCGCCCATTTTGGATGCATCACTTATAGAATCTGGTCCTATGTACACTGGTTCGCAAAAAATGCCACCCTAGCCACTGCCAAAATATGGGTCTGGACAGGGGCACAACCTTAGAAACCTGAGGCAAATATATCCCAGGGCGTTTTTCCCTATGTATTTTAGCCACGGTCTTACTGTTATCACACGCTATTTCTATTTGTAAATTTCTCTTTTCGATGCCAGTACTCACGGTTCCTTTCAGGGCATCCACCTCGCAGGTGAGGGTCTGGATCTGCCTGCGGTACTCATTGGCTTCCTGTTTGGCTTGGCGCAGGGCTTCATTGTTGCGGTTAGCAGCTTCAGAAAGATCTGCAAACTGGTGGAAAGCCAGAATTACTATTTGTGTCAACGAACTAAAAAAAGCATTATTAAAGCCCGAACACGTGCCGGGTTAATATTAGCAAACTTAGCCATCTGTGAAACTCTTGAACGTGAAAAAGTTGCCAAAAGAAGGAACACAGACAGCATAGAAGACTAGATGAAATGCTGAATGTAGGAGTTAAGCTAAGTTTTCACATACATAAACCACCAGCAATATATTGCTGTTGTATCAATGCATACTTGATTACCTTGGACTTGTACCATTCTTCCGCCTCATGCAGGTTCTTAGCAGCAACATTTTCATACTGTTGGCGAACATCCCGCAGAGCAGCAGTAAGGTCTGGCTTAGCCACATCCATGTCAATCTGGATATGATGATCCTGGAGCTGTGCCTGTAGTTCACGAATTTCCTGGAAAAAAACCCAGACTCAAATTAAGGGAAGCAGCGGCCTAGCAGGAAGCGCATTGGACTAAGACTTTGAGATAAGACTCTCATCATTATTGCATGGGTAGCCTCAAGCAAATCACTCTGTCCCCTTGGGCCTCTGAGACCTAACCTCTCCTCCAGTCAACAAATTTTAAAAAACCCTCCAAAGTGCAAGTTATTAGCACAGTTACCAAATAACACTAGAATGAGTGCAGGCAAATTACTCTAAAGAATGTTACCAGAACACTTCCGCAGTCAAGAAGCTCCAGAAGCCGAGCAAATAAAATCAGAACCACAGAATATGATAACCTACTTCATCGTGAAGTTTCTTCAGAAAAATGATTTCTTCCTGCAGCGATTCTACTTTGCGCTCAAGATCCAAGCGTGCCAGAGATGCACTGTCGACATCCTGAGCAAAGTAAAGCATATGATTAACAGAGTTGCTTGCACCAACATCCACTTATTAACTGCAACACGAACAATGTATTGATTAGAAACAAGGTAAAAGAAATTTTAAAAAAATTAAAGGGAGTTTGTGAAAGCTCAACCCCCACTGAAGTAATCTGCAGTGTTACTGTCTGTTTTGCAGATGTGGGGCCCAGGATCTGAACATTTCAGTCTTCTGGCTCCACTGACTGAGGGGTATGAGAGCATAAGAGGGGTATGGTTGTTCATATCCCCCTACCCTGTCAACTTATTCTGTATCAGTACCTCTAAAATAATGATTTATGTCACATGAAGTATACAATTCCCCTCCCCTCAGCACCATTCACAGCCACGTATTTATGTTAATAATACAAATATTTAATAAATTATTACCAGAGAAAAATATGTACTGGCCTGATGGCTCAGTGGTAGTGCTAGAAATAATTTTAAATAAGTAGACTGTCGTGTGGAGCATCCCTGGTTCAGTCTTCGAGTTGGGTCTTTCCCTGGGTCAGGAAGGGAAAGGGATGCTGTGAAGGCAACTTTCACAGCCTCCAGGAAGAGGAGTGAGTTGTGGCCATTGCTTACAGGTGACAATCAGTGGCCTGATTCTGAAAGGAGGCCTGATGTATGACCCTTGGCCATATTCACTAGAAATGTGTTAAAGTAAACATCTACCATACTGTGCTTCATCCAGGGGCTCGCTCTCTTGGTTATATCCTCCCAATAAGAATCTGATTGCAACACACTTCTTTAGAGCTGACTGGACACAAAGAACTTGGGGCTCCTTTTACAAAGCTGCGCTAATGATTAGAAGCGAGCTAAATACGAAAAAGTCCATTCTGTTCCCATGGGCTTCTTTGCTAATGGTAGTGCAGCTTTGTAAAAGGAACCCTTGTTTCTTAAGGAGTGGAGGTGGGCTATTCCAAAAGACTTTCACTGGTCTTATGCTTGCACATAAAAAGCTGCCATACTGTCAGCCAAAGATCACATGATGTCAAATTGGAGCAGCACCACTGCAATGAATGCATTCCAGCCATCTGCATGCATGTGGAATGCAGCCCTGTTCAAGGGAAATAGCAGTATATGCATTGTACATCTCCCTTCATAGCCACTGAATTAGGAAACAGCACCACTTATGCCATGAAAAAAAAAAACCAGGATTCAAAAATTAATAAGTGTATTTTCTTTGCACAATCAAAAGAATACAACTAGTATGCAAAGATTTTAGGAATCTACTGCTACTTAAGACAGCTTTCTCCATTATCGAAACATTTAAAAATAGCTTCTTTGTGCATCATTTTACCCATTTTAAAATCCTACAGTTATAAAATACTTCTGCTTCACAAAAAGGATCTTTGTAAGACTCAAAATATGTATTGCATAACCTCGATTGGCATTTCCTCTTCCCCATCTAATTCAGCTGACCCAGAAGCAATAAAAAAATACTGAAGAGCAGCCAATCCTTCTAACTAGTGAGTGCATCAATTCGTTTGCTACAATTTTAACCAAAATCTTCATGAGGTACATGAGAACAGCTATTACCTATTAGTTTAAAGAAAAACAATGGGTTAAAATGCGCACAAACCCATAAAAGCAAAACTATTTATTTATTTGGATTTAGCTCACACCTTTCAGTAGCAGCTCATGTCTCTTGATTGGGCATGAGAGAGGTTTAGTTATGCTCTTTCAATAATATCTGTTAACTTGCAAGGCAATGATAGTAAATGAACACAAAACTCATTTTCATGTCATTAACACGGGCCGTTAATGTGAGGTACCTGATACATTAATGGCTGGTAACACACTTTAATGCATTAGCCTTTATGAGGCTCTTCAAAACTGTGCACATACCCTGGGATTCTATATATCATGTCTTAAATTTCCATGCGGAAATCAAAGTGCGTAACTTGTTTAACTAGCTAATCAGTGCTGTTAATTGGAAATTAACAAGCAATTATCAGCACTAATTGGCATTAGAAGTTATGTGCACAACTTGCTAAGCGTATTCTGTAACATGGCGCGTATAAATTCTAAGTCACATAGTTGAAAAGGGGGTGCAGCCATGGGCATTTCTAAAATCTATGCATATCGTTAAAGAATACACCCGCTCTGCGCCTAATTTAAGCGTCGGGATTTACGCCAAGTAAAACGTGGCATAAATGGCCGGGACTACATTTGTTCATGTGGAGAGGTGCTTGGCATAATTCTTTATACGCGTGGAAATTTAAGCCTATTCTATAAAATTTTGGCGTCCTTTTTTTCTGTGCAGAATTGTCAGGCGCCATATGTAGAATCTAGCCCATAATGGGCTAAATGGTGTAAAAGATGCCCAAAGATAGGTGCCAAAATGTGCACCGAGCTAGTATTCTGTAAAGGGCACTCTGCACGAAACAACCTTTACAGAATGTCAGCTTAGCATACCTTTCATTCCTAAATTTGCCTGCCAAAGGCTGGTGTAAATGCTGGCACCCAACTGATAGCAGTTAAGCGCAAATGCATGTTTTCTATAACATCATGCCTAATTTCTGGGAACGCCCCTGCCCCACCCATGCCCCTCACATGGCCACAGCCTCTTTGGCGTTGCACGCTATGAAAGTTAGGTACACATGTTACAGAATAGGGCGCAGGGAAGATTTATATTTAACTCCTAATTACTGCCAATTAAGGGCTTCTTTTACAAAACTGCACTAGCTATTCCCGTGCGGCAAATGAGATGAAACCTATAGGAATCGAATGGGTTTCCTCTCATCTGCCGCACCAAGAATTGGCAGCGTGGCTTTGTAAAAGAGGTCCTAAATGCTTGCTAACGCCAATAACCGATTGTTAGCATCTAATTAGCTAATGAGTTTACATGTAGATCTGTGATCCATACCCAAAATTTTCGCACCTGACTTTGGGTGACCTATACAGAATCCAGCACAACGGCGGTAATTTTATATGCAACTTGAACATGCAGAACAAGCTGTGGTAAAAGAGGCCCTGAGGTAGCGTCAACGCATGGATTTGCCATACACTGAGGCCCCCTTTAAAAAAAAAAAAAGGAAATGGCCATGCCAGGTAAGCCCCCGGCGCTAAAAATCGAAAAATATTTTTTAAGTGCCGTAAATGGCACGCAGTGGGTGCAGGAAGTACCGCCTGGGTCCTATGGTAGCCCGGCAGTAGTGCCGAATTGCCACATGGCAAGTCCGCGATATGGCTTGCCGCACCTTTCTACAAGGGCTCCTTAGGTTGGAGCTTATGAAACTGCCCCCGTCTATACACACACACACACACATAATTAGGCAATTAGGCACTTGGACAACACAATGCCTACCTCCAGGATGAGGTCTGGACAGGGCTGGGATTTCCACACATACTCTACAGCAGGGGTTCTCAACCCAGTCCTCGGGACTCACCCAGCCAGTCAGGATTTCAGGATACCCACAGTGGAGGTAGCACATGAAAATTCGTCTCATATACATTCATTGTGGATATCCTGAAAACCTGACTGGCTAGTTGTGTCCCATGGAATGGGTGAAGAACCCCCCCCCCCCCACACACACACACACACTCAAGAGGGGAAGAAGGGAAGGCACAGCAGAGGCTACTTTATAAAGGTGAATGGGCACAAAATCCAGAATTAAGTTGTGTTATTGCCAAACAAGCACTGTTACTATAATGCAGTTTGGTAAACGGAGGCCTATAGGCACTTCACTTCCTGCCCTATCTCCATCCGCAGGAATGCCTCCGTGCAGCGCAGGCAAAAGTATACATTCTCTAGAACAATCCTTGCACTTTACCTGTGGTGTGCCTGGTAAAATTTTCAAAAGGCTAAAATAGGAATCCTACCAATGCGGTAAGCACCAATGCCTGCTTACTGCAGGTTAAAATACAATACTGCGGGGTGAGGTCAGGCGTCCCATGGTAGTTGTGGGATCAGCACATGCTTCCCATGTGCTAAAAGATAGATTTCAGCACTAGGGCGTGTCTGTGGGGTGGAGAGTTGGTGTGTTCTGTGCTCATTGGTTAATGCAGCCACATCGCTGTCCGCCAACTGATTAGCGTGTGGTTAGTGCATGAGCCCTTACCTAGAAAATAAGTGTCCATATGAGCTCATATGCTAATGGGGAAATTAGTGCATGCCCATTAACGGGAATTATGGAAATCAGCCATTTTACTGCTGCACCAAAAGTGGCCTCAGCACGTGGAAAAGACCTGCACTGGGGATAGCACTGGCCACTTTTCTGTGCAGCTTAGTAAAAGGGCTCCTTAAGCCTCTTCTCCCACTGTGTCTCTATGGAAGAAAACATTTCTAAATAATTAACACATCTTTCTCCAAACATACACCAGCCACCATAACCCACCGCTTCAAAGACTACATTAGTATGGTGTACATGGAGTGGAGGAGTAGCCTAACAGTGCAGTGGGCCAAGGACCTGGAGAACTGGGTTCAGTTTTCACTGCAGCTCCATGTGAGCCTGAACAAGTCATTTAACCCTTCACTGCACCAGATACAAACTAAGCACTTGTAAATAATAAACCACTTTGTTTCTTAACCACAGAAAGGGTGGTATATCAAATACAATTCCCATAGTGGCAAAACTCTGAATACCACTAGATGCAAAGGTGAAAGTAATACATGTATAGCTCACATACTACAAGGTATCTAAAGACCCTGTGTCCTTCTATGAAATTTATTTTAATCTCTTATATATTGCCTGCAAGTCTGAAAGCTATCGAAGTAGTGTACAATCAGGTACAGTAGATATTTTTCTGTCCTTATATAAATTTCCAAAAACAATTTTCTGAAAAGAAAAATTAACTTTTTAACCTGGCTTACTTTAAAAAATGCACAAACTTATTTCACATCTACTCAATACATAAATTCCCTTAACAAAATGGAGTCCAAAAAGTAACTTGAATATTGAAAACCTTTTTCAAAAGAAATCATGCTGACTTCACTCAGTAGGAATGCAGCGGGTTCCTGGTACCCCGCAGCAGAAAAAAACAGCTATTATCCATAACAATTGCCCTAACGCCACTACCTACATTCCACTGGGAATCCCAGAGAAACCATTAGTGTCCTTCCACTAAGCGAACAGATGGCTGGCTGCCTTTTGTACATCCCCCATACTGGAACATACAAGGATTAATCAAAGTAACAGTTGTCTCCGCTTTGAAAGGAACCCAGCCTATTCCTCCATTCTGTTTCACTCCTTTTCACCACAGTACTGGCATTAAGAAAGACCAAGAACTTAAAAAAAAACGGGACAAAACGTGTTGTGACGTAATCAATGTGAAATTTCACATCAGAAAATTAGCTTCATTTGCTTCCATGCTAATACTAGCATAAAATCAAGATTGCTACACTTTTTTCTAGAACAGAAAGCACATTTTACTGCAATTTCTTCACTAGCATTTCAGGGGCCATTTTACTAAGCCGCGTAAGCGCCTATGCGTGCCCAACATGCGCCAATTCTGAGTAACCGCCCCGGCTACCGCGTGGCCCTTGCGGTATTTTCATTTTTGGCATGCATCTGCTACGCGCGTCCAAAAAATATTTTTTTTATTTTCTGGCGTGCGTCAAGTGGCATTTGACACGTGCAGGTCATTACCGCCCGGTTACCACACGAGACTTTACCGCTAGGTTAATGGCTGGTGGTAAGGTCTCAGACCCAAAATGGACGCGCTGCAATTTTGATTTTGCTGCACATCCATTTTCGGCAAAAATTCAAAAAAGGCATTTTTTACAGGTGCGCTAAAAAATTATTCTGTGCACGCCCAAAACATGTTGCCTACACTACCACAGGCCATTTTTCAGCACACCTTAGTAAAAGGACCCATCAGTGTGTTACTGTCTAAAAATGGAGAAAAACATTTTCATAAGAAAAGACTTTGGGGCCCTTTTCCTAAGCCACACCAAAAAGTGGCCAGCGCTGTTGTTGGCATGTGGATTTCCTGCGTGCTGTGGTCACTTTTAGCATGGCGATAAATGCTAATTTCCCAATTAGCCCATGGCCATTACCGCAGGAGCCCGTACTGCCACCTATTTTATAGGTGCTAAGGAATCCCCGCACTAACCCTGCTCTTATCGGGCGGCACGCAGCAATGTGCATGCACTATCTGATTAGCGCAGGACATGCCTACTTTGACCCGCCTTCCCTGCTAAAAAAGAAAAATGATATTATAGCACGGGATTATTTATATAATTTATATCCCGCCTGAACCTAAATGGGTAACAATATAACATTCACAGTTTCTTATACAATACAATACAAACAATAAGAATACCCACTGTGTCTCAAGCAACCAGAAACTTTAAAAAGTCTCACCACAAGATATTAAAAGGCCTGAACAAAAAAAAAAAAGCGTCTTCAGAAACTGTCTAAAAAGTCCTCCATTAGTACAGTAACGTAGATAGCTAGGCGGGGCATTCCCCAATCTAGGACCTGCAACCGAAAAGGCTGCTACCCATGTACCAGCATAGTGCGTGCTTATCAATGAGTCAGCTGACAGTTTTCTTGTGAAGTTAGATCTCAACCCCCTTGCAGCTACAAACAAACCGAAAATACCATGTAATCTTGCCATACACACGATCTAATGGAGAAAATACAAGATCTTAAAATGAATTCTATATTGCTCAGGCAGTCACACTACCTGAATGGCACACTACCATAGGACGCCTCAGAGAATCTCAAGGCAGTGCTTATTGGCATGGGGTTGGCACGCACTAGTGCCTACCGTGGCTTAGTAAAAGGGTCCTTGGTAATCTTTCAAGTTTTAGACAGTATTCATTTGGTTTTACTGCAATAGTCCACCCTCTCAATTTTGTATCCATTACTGTAAAATGTGGAGAAACTGGCAGATAAAAAAAAACAGGAAACAATTGTGCCACTAGATGGCTTTGGTTAGTCTGATGTTAGAAACTTCTGTGAAGACAAAGTCAAAGGAAAGAACATTTCGTCAAAGTTTACATTTAGCCACTACCAAAGTATATTAAAAAAAAAAATACAGACCTGTCTAAAAGACTGCAGATTATTTTCAGCTTCTTCACGCTGAATCATTTCATCTTGCAATCTGCAAACAGATCATATGAAACTTTATTAAAAAAAAAAAAAAAAAGGAAGTAGCTGTTGCTCTGCACCAGATCGGGGTTCCTCTACCACACCCTTCCATTCATCCACCCACCCATCAGTCAGATAATGTCATTTCCTCATGTCTTTCTTTCCCCCCTCTTCCCAGTTCTATGCTCTGATATTACTATCCAAACTGCACTTGATGCTTTCTGCTGCTGCAGGAGTCTGGTGGAAATAGATAGTATTAACATAAACTATGCACAGAGCCAGAAATATGTAGACCCAACTAAAAAGCAGCAAGAGGGACACTTGTTTTGCAGGATGTGGAGAGAATTCCATCTGAAGCCCTGGAAAGCAGAACGAGTGACTTAAATCTTTCAACCCATTCTGTTTCAGTAATAAACTACAAAGAAGGCTCATTAAACCCATATATCGTGTCGTTCTAAGGATTATACTGAACAAAAGAATGATACCCATGGATTCAATACGAAAAGTCAATGCCCACCCCCACCCCACAAAAAAAGCTTACACCCCAATTCTAAACATTTATTACTACACTATAACTACATCTTTTTATCCGCACAAGAGAAATCGTGTCACGTCAGGCCACCATGTGGACCGAATCCCAACTTCCAAGAAAATCTAACAAAAGAAAGTCGAGAGAGCCAAAGACTTCGGCAGACCCCGCCTACCCGCAGCAGAATACCGTTATCTAACTGTAGTGCAGCAAAATCAAGGACAAAAAAAAGAGAAAGGTGCTTACTTTTCCCTAAGTCTCTGGAGGTCGTCTGCCAAGTTGTCCCTGTCCACCTCTATCCTAGCTTTCTCGTTGTTGAGCTGGTCCACCTGCCTGCGGAGGTCCCTCATCTCCTCCTCGTACAGGTCCCCGATCCTGGACGTGCCTTTGCCCTTCAGCTGCTCCAGCTCGGCCAGCAGGATCTTGTTCTGCTGCTCCAAGAAGCGCACTTTGTCGATGAAGTTGGCGAACCTGTCGTTCAGCTCCTGCATCTCGGCTTTCTCGTTGGTCCGGTTGGCTTTGAACTCCAGGTTGATGGCATCGGCCAGGGAGAAGTCCACCGAGTCGTGCATCCTGGCCGGGGGCATGCTGTTTCGCAGCCTCATGGCCGAAGACTTGGTGGCATAGAGGCCCGGGGACGAGGAGCTGGAGAAGACCACCCTACTGCTGCTGGGGCGGGCGCTGCCCAGCGAGTACCTGGTGGAAGAGGTGACGTAGCTCCTGCTGGAGGAGCTGGGTCTGCCGCCCCCGAAGATCCTTTGGTAGGACGAGGTCTTCGACTTGGTGGTCATTTTTTTTTGTAATCCTTGCACAAAGGGGGAAAGAAAGAAGAGAGTTTGCCTTCTGCAGCTCCCTCTACACACCCCGAGAGACTCCGGCAGGACCGAGGAACAGCGCCCAGGGTGGTATTTATAGCGGCGAACGGGACTGAGGGGAGAGCGGCGCCTCCCGCCACCAATCGGCGCTCGGACCTGTCATCCAGTAGCCAATGGACGACAAGCAAGGGGAGGGCACTGGGGACTTCCCAGACGGAGCCCCCGAAGTACAGTCGTGCAGGGCTGGGCTGTGCTGGGCTGGCACAATAGCTGAGCAGAGCAGGAAGGGTGGGGACGGGACATGTGCTTGTGCGAGAAGAACTTGACCGGAAAACTTCACTCAGAAGTGCTCAGTCTTTCAAAACCGCTAGAAAGCAGCAGCTTCTTGCTGTCCAGGGAAACTAAAAGCACGCATTCGTTGGTTTCTTTTCCTCCCTCGGAAAAATGGACTATTTTGCTAGTGTGGTGACAGTCCACGCTCAAAAGCGACTTAAACTGATCCGATGCATGTCCTCCTAGGGAGCGCGATCCACAGGAGCCAGTTCTTTGGGTGCCGAGCAGCATCCCCACGCTTGAACTGGCTCTTCACTGAGGGCTCATTTGTACGGTGTTTTGACATGTTGGCACATTCCCTCCCCATACTTAATGCATCGATGCCCCGCTATTACTGTGGACGGAGTGCGTCAGCTCACCCTCTCCTTAGCTCCTTCTGGCCGTGTGGAAGCGCAAGAGCCTAATAACACGTCTGGCTTTAAATACTGTTTTCCAGTAGATACAGCTTCCTTTAATTAGCTGTGAAACGGCAGCGTAGATTTGGAGAACAATTCACGAGCTGGGCTAAACACAGTCATAACCTAAGAGTCTCAAAATCGATGGCTAAAATTCCAAACTGGGAAAAATACCAGAATGTTATTAAAACCAACAGACGAGCAGAGTATGAGAAAGCGGACTAGGCACGGATTAAAATAAAATACTGTTCTGTGCAATTTGCTCAGAATGAGCGTCGATGAGAAGAAAGAAGGTTTTGCCCGTGGGTTTGATGGCGGCAACGCCTTGGCCAGTGGATGGCGCTCCAGATGTTTGGGCGCCTAAAGCTTTAGCGCGGGAAACAGTGGGACGGGGTCCAGGGCTGGAAAGGATTCAGAGGGAGTGGACTTTCTGGCCTCATTCCTGCACTCATGGAAAGAAAAATCGTTTCCTTATGTCTCAGGGGGGTTTTCTTCTCATGTCTGCCCCCTCCCCCTTCCTTTTTAACCTCAAGAACAGAAAAAGACTGAAAGAGCTCAAGCTAGTGAACTAGTGAACGTCAGCCGTAACTAATGGTGTTATAATTTTTGCGTGCATAAGAAAGAAATGATGTGCTGCAGCACATACCGGGCGATCAAAGCGCGTGCAAAGAAAGATGTTTAATCTGTATTTAATAAGTAAACACTTAGAAACAAAGTTCCAACACTTTAGCAAGGAATACGCGCGGATCGAATTAAATAAGTAGGATTTGGATAAGGTTAGGACGACTTAATGGGTTGGCTTTCTGCAGATCAGCTGAGGGCAACCAAATGCAGCAGCCGCAGCACCCTCCCCCCTACCCACCACCAACTTCGTGCTAACGAATCTACTACTCATTTCCTTCCATCAACGGATGAAGGGAGGGTTGCGGTTATGCATACTGCACACACACTCATCAGAGTTTTCAGCAGCCTTCTAGTAGCACAGTACCATCCTCTACCCTCCCTTCCACACTCGTCACTGCCAGGGCAGTTTCCCCTGGTCTCTTTTTCCGGTTTATACAATTCAGAGTAACAGTATGTCTAGCCACTTCACAGTACTCCTAAGAAACTGCAACAATCATCAAGATGAAGGGAAAAGAATGAAGGGTAGCGCGATGCAACTGATTGATCAGTACATTAGCTATCTTTATGGTCAGGATAAAGCAAACATTGCTGCAGAAGAAAACAGAAGGCAGAAAGAAAAGCCTAGCCTTCAACTGGGATTTGAAAATGGAATAAAAGGGTCCAAAGAGGGAGAATCTGCTTTCTGATCAGGAGAGATCTTTCAACGGGTGGCACACTTGGGTAAAGAGGAAATTAGGAGGGGTAGCTCCTATGGGCCCCTTTCAACAACAGCTAGAAAAATTAGCTTTATTGGCAACTGCAAATATTCTACCACAATACTTCTACAATTCTTACGTCTTTGAATAGGACTTGAATTAATGGAGGACACAACCAGTCGAAAAACCGTGATGGTGTTTCAAGCTTTTATGATCATTCTACATGAACAAGTGTGGTCCTGCTATTTTGTCATGCTTTCATGTCCTTGATGGGGTTGAGTAGCAGAGTACTAAACTCCCCCCCCCCCCCCACTCCATTATAAAGGGTTTCACTCTCTGCACCCAGTTAAAGAAAGGACTATCCTCTGTCACACCCAGCACAAGCCAATCTTAGCCATAAAGGGGGAGATTCTATATATGGTGCCTAAAAACAGCACGGAAATCAGTGCCGACTAAGCATATTCTATAAGCGTTGTCTAGATTTAGTCATGGTGGTATATAGAATATGCTTAGTTGTATCTCAGCACCTAAAACTACATGCCTTCATTTACATCAATGAAAATGTGGCTTAAATCCCGGCGCATAGATTTAGGCACCTTGGGCCATGTTCTATAACTACATGCATAACTTTCAGAATGCCCACAAAACGACCAATTCCACCACCCATCACAATGCCCCTTTTTGTCTGTGTGCATTAGAAGTTAAGCGCACTGTATTACAGAGTGTGCTTAGTAAGTAGTGTGCGTAAATTCTAATTATTGCCAATTAGTGCTCATTATTGCTTATTAAGAGCTGTTATCAATGCTGGTTAGCTTGTTAAGCCAATTAAATTATGCTCATTGTTATAGAATATGTTTGGATTTTGGTGCAGATCTCTAGGCATGCTATATAGAATTCGGGGGAAAGGGGGTAATTTTAAACATTTTTTCCTAAAGGCAGTGTCTCTAAACATAACAGTAGTTGCCTCTGGGCATGCCAAACATAATACAGCATCCCTCCCTGGACACAGTGAAGGAGCTCACTCAGTATTCGGGGTGCTCAGCAACCATAAAGCTGACTCCTGGCTCCAAATGGGTTAGTTTTGCTCATACCTTGACAGTAATGAACCTGAGTCCTAAGTCAGGGTATGTGGAGTAAGATCTCAGTCTCTCAAATTTACTGCTAATGCTTGCTGTACTACTTGCACTGTTTCATCTGGAGTTCAAAAGATGTAAGATGCACAGGCAAGGTATCCAAGTGTGCTTGGAAATTCCTTTTAATCAAGTCCATGACACTCAAAATGATGTGAAATATTTCTGTATCTTTCTGCTACGGTATCTGATGGCATTTCTTGGTACTTGAGGATCTTATCTGTCTCCACACAATTCACAGAGTAATCGCTTGGGGCCGACACCTCTTTCATCAGTACTGTTCTGATGTTTTTCTTTTATTTTGTAAAATACATGGGTTTATATTGTAGAACACACACACAAACTTACACTATTTTGGAGCAAGTGCAAATTTGTGCATTGCTACTGGGGCTGGGGGTCTTTATTATAAAGTCAAATAGGCACTTAGACTTCCTTTATAAACAAAGGTTTATAATAAGTATCTCTTTGGACTTCTCAACTAGGCATTCTGTTATAAAATCAATCCCAAAGGGGACATGAAACATATACACTCAAGGTTGTTAAAACACATGCGGACTGTGAAATATTGCAGGAAGACATTAGGAAACTGGAAGATTGGGTGTCCAAATGGCAGATGAAATTTAATGTGGACAAATGCAGGGTGATGCACATTGGAAAGCATAATTCGAATCATAGTTACCTGATGCTTGGGTCCACCTTGGAGGTCAGCGCTCAAAAAAAAAAAGAACTGGGTGTCATTGTAGATAATACACTGAAATCTGCTCAACTGTGCAGCAGTGGCCAAAAAAGCAAGCAGAATGCTAGGATTTATTAGGAAAGGGATGGTGAATAAGACCACAAATACTGTAATGCTTTTGTATCACTCCATGGTGCATCAGTGCCTTGAGTACTGCGTTCAGTTCTGGTCGCTGTATCTCAAAAAAGATATAGCGGAATCAGAAAAGATTCAAAGAAGAGTGACTAAAATGATAAAGGGGATGGAACTCCTCTCATATGAGGCTAAAGAGGCTAGGAGGGGCATAATCGACCAGAAACGCCTATCTCCATGGGCGTTTATCTCCGAGAACGGGTCCGTGAAGGGGCGGAGTGAACCGTATTTTTAAAAAAAATAGACGCCCATGTGTTATTCGCCAAGGTGTGAGCTGGGCGTTTTTGCTTTTCAGCGATAATGGAAAATGAAATCGCCCAGCTCAAAAACGAATAAATCCAAGGCATTTGTTCGTGGGAGGGGCCAGGATTCATAGTGCACTGGTCCCCCTCACATGCCAGGACACCAACCGGGCACCCTAGGGGGCACTTTTACAAAAACAAAAAAAAGGTAAAAGAGCTCCCAGGTGCATAGCACCCTTCCCTTGGGTGTTGAGCCCCCCAAATCCCCCTCAAAACCTACTGCCCACAAGTCTACACCATTACTATAGCCCTAAGAGGTGAAGGGGGGCACCTACATGTGGGTACAGTGAGTTTGGGGGGGTTGGACGACTAAGCATTAAGCAGCACAATTGTAACAGGTAGGGGGGGGATGGGCCTGGGTCCACCTGCCTGACGTCCACTGCACCCCCTAACAACTGCTCCAGGGACCTGCATACTGCTGCTTGGGAGGAGGGTATGACATTTGAGGGTGAAAGTAAAAAGTTGTGAAACATCATTTTTTTGTGGTGGGAGGGGGTTAGTGACCACTGGGGGAGTCAGGGGAGGTCATCCCCGACTCCCTCTGGGGGTCATCTGGTCATTTAGGGCACTTTTTGGGG
This sequence comes from Microcaecilia unicolor, assembly GCF_901765095.1. NCBI lineage: Eukaryota > Metazoa > Chordata > Amphibia > Gymnophiona > Siphonopidae > Microcaecilia > Microcaecilia unicolor. The sequence goes on from NW_021963013.1 coordinate 212,048, forward strand.
CCTTATTCGTGAAAAAACAGGGTCCAGGAAAAGTGCCCTAAATTCTAGCTACAAACGTATCCATTATCGGCGAAAGGCGCCCATCTCTGTTCGGGTGATAACCACGCCCCAGTTCCGCCTTCACCACGCCTCCGACACGCCCCCGTCAACTTTGTCCGCATCCGCGACGGAGTGCAGTTGAAAGCGTCCAAAGTTCGGCTTTCGATTATACCGCTTTATTTGTTTTTGTGAGAAAAACACCCATCTCCCGATTTAGGTCGGAACTTGGGCGTTTTTCTCGTTCGATTATAAGCAGGTAGGGCACTTCAGCTTGGAAAAGAGATGGGTGAGGGGAGATATAATTGAGGTCTACAAAATCCTGAGTGGTGTAGAACGAGTAGAAGTAAATCAATTTTTTACTCGTTCCAAAAGTACAAAGATTAGGGGACACTCAAGGAAGTTACATGGGAATACTTTTAAAACAAATAGGAAGAAATATTTTTTCACTCAACATATAAAATGCTCTGGAACTCTTTGCCGGAGAAGGTGGTAACAGTGGTTAGCGTATCTAGATTTAAAAAAGGTTTGGACAAATTCCTGGTGGAAAAGTCCATCGTCTGCTATTGAGACAGATATGGGAAGCAACTGCTTGCCCTGGGATTTGTAGTATGGAGTGTTGCCATGATTTGGGTTTCTGCCAGGTACTTGTGACCTGGCTTGGCCACTGTTTGGAAAGCAGAATACTGGGCTAGATGGACCATTGGTCTGACCCCTTATGTTCTTATGGTGCTCCTTTAGTTTGTTAACACAAAATATTACTATGCCAGTAATAAGCTTTTCACTACTACAGCCATCACCAAGGAATATCCTCAATATGATATCTCACTGCTTTATCAAAATGCTCTAAATGATTGATGAGGAGCAAAAGGACCTCAGAAATTAAGCCTTCTCAAATACAATAGTAGGTTAATTGTTTCCCCCCCATCCCCCCCCCATTCATTGGTCCAAAAATCTTCTCTTGGTTATACACTTTCCTCCGGATTCTATATATGGTGCCCAAATTTGGGCATGCTCCAGAGATGCACACACAACTTAATTGGCTAATGAGCTCTTAACCATCAATAACTGGATGCTAACAACCAATTACTGACATTAATAGGCATCAATTGGGATTAGTGTGCACATCTGGCTGAATGTTGTTCTATAACACTGGGTGCCTAAATCCCATAGGGACCCATATTCAAAGTGATTTAAGCAAGCAGGAACTTCTCCTGCCTGCTTAAACCACGTCTCGCCACCTAAGTGCAGATATTCAGCAGAACTTAACTGAAGAGGGCCACTGAATATCCCCACAGATCACCCAACTAAAAAGTGGGCAAAGCAGGTCAGGGGCAGCACTGGGGAGGAGCCTGAGGTTATAAGTACATAAGTACATAAGCACTGCCACGCTGGGAAAAGACCAAAGGTCCATCAAGCCCAGCACTCTGTCTCCGACAGCGGCCAATCCAGGCCCCAAGAACCTGGCAAAAACCCAAAATTTAATAACGATCAATGGACTTTTCCTTCAGGAATCTGTCCAGACCCCCTTTAAACTCAGCAAGGCCAGCTGCCATCACTACCTTCTCCGGCAATTAGTTCCAGAGTCTAACCACACGCTGAGTAAAGAAAAACTTTCTCCAATTTGTTTTAAACCTACCACATTCTAATTTCATCTTGTGTCCCCTAGTTCTATTATTGTTAGAAAGCGTAAACAAACGCTTCACATCTGTCCGCTCTACCCCACTCATTTTGTAGACCTCTATCATATCACCCCTCAGCCGCCTTTTCTCCAGGCTAAAGAGTCCTAGCCGTCTTAACCTCTCCTCATAAGGTAGTCGTCCCATCCCTTTTATCATTTTTGTCGCCCTTCGCTGCACCTTCTCCAATTCCTTTATATTTTTTTTGAGATGAGGCGACCAGAACTGAACACAATACTCCAGGTGCGGTCGCACCATGGAGCGATATAACGGCATCATAACATCCTCATGCTTGTTTTCCATCCCTTTTCTAATAATACTCAACATTCTGTTCGCCTTCTTAGCCGCCGCAGCATATGGGTGTTGGTGATATTCAGTGCCGGCACCCGCTTAGTTAAGCGGCCCTAATTTTGCACAGCTCAAAAGCTGCTTAGCTATGTAGGTGCTGGCACTGAATATCGGGCCAGCACCCACATAACGTTTGTTTTGTTTTTTTAAAGAGCCCCTAAGCCCCTCCCATCCCCCAACAATGCCCCTCTTTCCCTTCCCTCTCCCCCTAGCCCACAGCATGAACCATCCCCCCAGAAGACCCCCCCAGCCATCCAGGTAGGTCCTCCCCCCTCCCAGGCTACCTCTATCCCTGGTGGTCCAGCAGGGTCATTGGGAACAGAAGTGCAGCCCCCTTGTGGCACCCATCCAAAATGGCTGCCATGACCTCTTGTGGCAGCTTGCGGTAGTATAGGTGTTGCATGGGGTAGGAGCAAGGGGGTTCCTCTCCTGCCCGCAGTGACCCCATTGGACCACCATGGGCACAAGTAGGCTCAAGGGTGGGGGTTCTTCTGGGGGCAGGAGAGGAAAAGAGGGGGCATTGTCATGGGGTGGGAGGGGGCTCTTTTTAGAAAGCAAAATGCAAAGTTATGTGGGCTCTGGCCCGATATTCAGCCAGGGCCGCATAATTCTCATGCGGGCACTGGCTGAATATCGTCCGGGCTCGCATAAGCTCCAGCGCTCAACCCACCTGAAATTAGTTCCCAACAATCAGTGCTGGTGCCCAGACATGTCCCCAAACTGAATATCAGGGGATAATTTAGCCATCGACAATCAGTGTTAAAAAAAAACGCTGACCGCCACCAGCTGAATACCGGGGGGATAGTGTGTAGCCCAAAAGGGGGCATGGCTATGGGAGGGGCATTTTGAATATTTGTGTGCAGTGTTCTAGAATTATGGGTCAGCACACCCAACTTGGGTGCCAGGATTTACACCAGGTTTCAGCAGGTATAAGTCTGGTGCCCAGAGTTAGACACGGGAATCAGTGCTAAGCCCTATTCTATAAAGGGTGTGTGTCCTATATAGAATATCACTTAGAACTGATCTTTTCTGGCACTGATTTTTGAGCATCATTTATAGAATTCCCCCTTTTATCAAAATATTTCTAATATATAAGCATCCCCACTGGATATACCTCCTGAGGTCTTTCAGGTACTCGAGTGCTGCATGTGGCCTAGGTCACCATTTTTGTCGAGGGGGGGAACGCAGTAACAATGGAAGTCAATCCCCAGACTCTCTGCCACAAACTCAACCCAACACCTTTTCTCCAACCAGCCCAAGCTCAGACACCCGCCTAAGAAGAGTTTGCCTCCATGAACTATCACAATTTTGGAAACATTATGGCCCAAAAAATGGTGCTCTGTCTACCTGGCCCTTTTCCCCCAAGTAACAGGCTTTCCTTCCCCCTCTTTAGCCCAAGCTTCTTCCCCTTTTACCAAGCAGCAGACTCCGGACTACATTACTCCATTTATTGAATGCTCCAAACTTCCCCCTTTCCACTCAGGAGGATAATTACAGCACACAAGGGTTTTACTTTTATTTCTCCAACAATGAACATGCGAACCCTGGCACTTTACCCATAATTTCTATGCCCCTCCCCATCCTTCATTCCCCTGGGGTCTTAGCAATGCAAAAACAGAGCAAACCTTGCTAAGGAGCAATCACTAAAATGCACCTTCCTATGGCTTCCTTTTACTTCAGCTAATACCTTCTAGAAGGTAGCTGCCATCCCTTTCCATCTTCCTTCAACCTCACCGTGCCCCCTATGCAACTCCCCAGAGTTACCTTCACCTTAAGCACTCTTCCCACTGCACAAACAGAGCAGCACGAAACCTTCTACTTCTTCCTAGCCCTTTAAGGCTGTACTTTATCTCTCCCCCTGTCTTTATCCTGTGCCTCTGAGCAGCCTCCCTGGCAAACAGTACACCTTTTAAAGAATAGCTTAATTCCCCTAGCCCTTGCCTGGCTCTCCAGGCCTAGTTTCTCTCCTGTCAATGGGACTTTGCTTTACATCTCCTGGACCCTCTCCTCTTCTGTGCCTGCCTGTTAATATGCTACTTGCCTGCTGCAACCAGAAGCAGCCTCGCGAGACTTCAACTCTTGGCGGCCATTTTGAAACGCCGAGAGCCCAACTCACACAGGATGCAGGCTGCAGCAGGGCAGCTAGCAGCAGCGCTCCGGGCAGGAAAGAGGGGGCTCTTTCTTTCCTGCCCCGAAGAGCGAAGAGGTACCTCTAAACCACCAGGGATAGTAGCGTAAGGGGAGGGGAAGGGAGTCCCGCGCCCACCTCCGCTCCTGCCAGCCCGTTTGTCCAGAAATCCGGACAAACGGGCAGGCTGGCCAAATCCGTCCGGACATGTCCTCAAAAAGAGGACATGTCCGGGTAAATCTGGATGTATGGAAACCCTTCTGTTCCCCAAGCTTTGCTTCCTGCATGTTCCTCCTCCCTGGACCTCTGTCTGTTCCAATATCTGGGTTTTCCAGGAACCCGCCAGCCTATTTGCTCAGGTAAAGACAGTTTTTTCCCTTTCCTTTCTTTATTGGAGAATAGGGAAAACTGCAATATATTTCCTGCTTACCAACCTTTTCCTTCCTTGTATCCTCAGACTGTCACAGGGGACATGCACAGTCAAAAAAAAGATTTGATTTGTTTTCAGAAAATGTGGCTTTCCCCCCATTCTTGTGTTCACTGATTTATTGGTTTTTTTTCACATATTCATTTCAATAAGAATTTTTAAATGCATGTTAGAATATTTTAACATGAGAAAATCAATTATGCATGTATTAATTTGTAGATTAATGTGTGCTAAATCAGTTTTGCACATATTAACTTTTTAAGGTGTGCTAATGAATGCACATTCTCAACCACACGTCTCAACACCAGACAGGCAAAACAAATTCCTACAGAAGCAAATCAGCAGCAACCAGAGTAGGGAGGGGAAGTCAGTAAATCTAAAAGCTTTTAGATTTACTGACTCCTGAAGCAGGCATCTTGTTGCCGAAACACTATTCCATGTTGAGTCTATGTGCTTCAATATCTATTTAATAAAATTACTGTTATGTACCTCTGGACAACATTTCTGGTTTGGTTGGCCAACATCCCCTCTCTACTCCTCTGGTTGTTGCACATTCTTAACCCCAAGCAATACAACCCCAGATAAGGCACCCATTGCTTGAGTAACACTATGGTGTACAATACAGAACCAGGGTAGTCTTGTTCAGGTGCTTGATTATTGTATTTTCACAGATTTTATTTACCTCTTTGACACTAATATCAGTACATAACGAGCATACTCTGTGATTACACGCACAACTTAAGTCACCCTATATAGAATCCAGGGGATCCTATCTAACATGTATGATGGAGCTCTCCCATAAATTATTTTGAATACCATCAACCACAATTTAAAATGGATTTGGGCTTCAATGGGCAACCAGTGAAGATATATGAACATTGGTGTAATTACATGAGCTGGCACAGTGAGAACAGTCTATAACAGCATAAGGAGATGAATTGCCAATATGAAAAAGGACAATGTAAACCAGATGGAGTCGGTCCAGACAGCATATACTCTGGAGGAAAGGCAGGATGGGGACACTTGACAGACATCTAAATATCTCCAAAGTTGGCTTCTTTAGTAGAAATAAAAAGCATGGGATGGGGGTGAAAGGAGACAGACTCAGGAGGAGGTGAAGGAAATATTTATGTTAGAAAAGATGGTGGATGCATGAAACAGTTACCCAGTGTAGGTGGTAAAGAAAAAGCATAGAGGATTTCAGAAGAAGATGAATTAATTGTAGAACTGATGGATTGGCAGACTAGATGGGCCATATGGTCTTTTTCTGCCATCATGTTCTATGTTTCTAAAGAAAGGACTGCCTATATGGGGTTGGCATGATGGTGAATCGCCAGCTGGCCTGTTTTGGATGCTCGTGTTTAATCATGAAGAATTGTAACCTGCATGGAGTGCCAAAAACAACTCTTTCTGCCTTGTAGGGATTCTTGGGAAGACTGGATGGATTATGTATTTCTTGATCTTCCATCATTTACTATGTTACATAACTGTCCTATGCCTGTACTCTTTATTCTCTCCACCCCCTTCTTGTCTCCAAGCCATTCTACAACTCTCTCTCTTCATCCAGTGCTTTAAGAGCATAAGAATAGCCATACTGGGTCAGACCAATGGCCTAGTATCCTACTTCCAGCAGTGGCCAATTCAGGTCACAAGTACCTGACAGAATCCCAAATAGTAGCAAGATTTATGCTCCTTATCCCAGAGACAAGCAGTGGCCTTCCCCATGTCTATCTGAATAGCAGAATATAGATTTTTCCTCCAGGAACTTGTCCAAACTTTATTTAAACCCAGATATAGTTATCATGTCCTCTGGCAATAAGTTCCGTAACTTAACTACTATTTGAGTGCTGACTTTTTCCAGCACTCTTTAATATCTCCCCTTACTGTCCCCAGCCACCTTGCAGATTAGCAGCTAAACATCAGATGAGCCAATTAGTACACAGAAAAATCAGCAGGCAAGCTTCACCAGGCATAAAATAAGCATGCTCCAACACTTTTGGGTATCTGGTCTGAAAATGAAATATTGCTCTTTTTATTTTATCATTTTGAACATGTACATTTCCTGTTTATAATTTATGAAATATTACCATATTCAATGAATTAATATGCTTTTATTATCATTTTTGTAGTCAATTATAACCCTACTAACTCATTAAAAATAATCACTCGTGGCTTTCCATTGCCTTTTTTTTTCTCTCGTATTACTTTATTCACACCTTAATCCTACCTTGACTTCCTGCTAGTTGCAAAACTACTTGCCTATTATATATTTGCCACCTGTTTTCATAAGGAGAACTTTTTTTTATCCTTAAAGCACAGGTTATTTTTACCATTTTTAAAACTCTGTCTATCATGTCCCTCTCACATTTCAGTCGAGCATGGCTCAGATTGTAAGCCCTCATTGGCAGGGAAATAATTACAGTATCTGCATTATAACTCTCCTTGAGCCTGGATTTTTTGTTTTATTAGCAATTACTATCAACCTTTTAAGCATGTATAGTTGAATGAAGTTTGGTGAATCACTGTTTACCATTCTTATGTAGTGCATTCATGGGTCAAAATCTAGCACTTTTCTTAATTCATTTTGTATTATCTTTTTTGAGCTTGAACCAGAACAGAACAATCTATAAACACAATTGATTGCATGTGAGTCCCAACCATATCACACCCCCTTCAGTATTTCCCAAACTTTGGGCTCATCCACCTGCGATATTACACTGGTATCCTAAATAATTTCACAAGTAATTTCTGCTGGAATTCTCTCCAGTGTGGTTATGCCTATGAGTGACTTTTCACAAACATTTCAAACCATTCTTTATTTGTGATGCTAATAGTAAGTGCTCGATTCCACTTATCCTTAACATGCAAGAGAGCTCATTTTAGAAAGGTTAAGCAGCATGTACGCTTGTAAAATAAATAAAAATAAACCCTTTACAGATGTAAATAGGCATAAAGGCATCAGTGATATTGGAAGCAATATTATTTGTGCATATCCATAGCATGTATTTTATTTATTTATTGCATTTGTATCCCACATTTTCCCACCTCTTTGCGGGCTCAGTGTGGCTTACAATAAGATATGAATAATGGAAATACATTTGTTACAACTTGGTTATGGGTTACATTGTACAAGTTATGCGAGACCATCGAAGTATCATTAGGAATATAACAATGGGACATCAACATTGAAACATTGGAAAGAGACAATGGGAAGCTTAAAGGGCAGTATTAAGACACAAAGACATATGGTGTACATATTTCTGTGAGTAAATGTATGAGTGATGTGGAATTACGGGGATGAGGGTCAGAAGTGGATGTATGATGCATTGATGATCAGTGAGTGTGGACTCTATGTGTTTTGGCTCTTTCCATAAATTGTTTCAAACAGATGGGTCTTCAATAATTTGCGGAAGGAAGCTTGTTTGTAAATCGTTCTTAAGTTGTGCGGCAGTGTATTCCAAAGCTGTGTGCTCGTGTGAGAAAAGGTTGACGCGTGTAGCGTCTTGTATTTCACGCCCTTGCAATTAGGGAAGTGGAGGTTGAGGTATGTTCTGGATGATCTTTTAGCATTTCTGGGTGGTAGGTCTATCAACTCGGACATGTAGGCTGGGGCTTCACCGTGAATGATCTTGTGGACTAATGTGCATACCTTAAAAGTGACACGTTCCTTAAGTGGAAGCCAGTGTAGTTTCTTTAGTAGTGGTGTTGCCCTTTCATATTTTGGTTTTCCGAAGATGAGTCTGGCTGCTGTGTTCTGGGCAGTTTGAAGTTTCCTCAGTATTTGCTCTTTGCAGCCTGCGTACAGTGAGTTGCAGTAATCCAGATGGCTGAGGACGAGGGATTGCACTAGTTTGCGAAAGACGAATCTTGGGAAGAATGATCTTATCCTTTTCAATTTCCACATGCAGTAGAACATCTTCTTAGTTGTGTTGTTTGCGTGAGTTTCGAGTGTTAGGTGGCGGTCGATAGTGACTCCAAAGGTGTATGTTCTGGATGCGGTGTCAGCAGACTTGTAAATATACCCGTATTTCCCAGGCAGATGCCTACTAGTCATTATTTATTTTATTTGTTACATTTGTACCCCACAATTTTCCACCTATTTGCAGGCTCAATGTGGCTTACATAGTACCATAAAGGCGTTCGCCAAGTCCGGTAGAGAACAAATACAAGGTTGTATTGTGGTCGCATAAGGTCGATGTGTTTCTGGCACCATGAGGGTCGAAAGAGAAGGCACCATTTATAAAATGGTGCCTATATAAACACCTTTGTAGGCACCACCTTATCATAAAATTACCCTCCCCATGTACAGGCAACATACCAAGGTGTGCTTGGAAGCTTTTTATTCGGGTTGGTGGCAACCATTTGAACTTTTTCCTGTATCCACCCACATTTTCTTGGTCTCTGCATTTCTGGGTACTTGAGGATCTTCTTTCTCCATATGTTGTGCAGAGTTTTCGCTTGGTACTGACAATTTTATTAGCAATGAAGCTCTTTTGTTTTTCTCCTTTAATACAAGGTCTATTTTTTTCTTTTTTGCTTCAACCTTCTTTTTTCTGCAATTCTGTCGGTTATCAGATCATTGTGTTTTTCTCATGCTGTGACTATTTACACAATTTCTAGTAGCTAAACAGGCTTATTTTCAAAAGAGAAAGACGCCCATATTTCAACCCAAATCGGGAGATGGGCGCCTTTCTCCTATGGGCGCCCAAATCGGTATAATCGAAAGCCGATTTTGGGCGTCTCCAACTGCAATCTGTCGCGGGAACGAACAAAGTTGACGGGGGCGTGTCGGAGGCGTGGTGAAGGCAGGACTGGGGCGTGTTTATCGGCCGAGGAGAGATGGGCGCCCTCGGCAGATAATGGAAAAAAGAAGGGCGCCAGAAGCGAGAATTTGGGTCACTTTTTCTGGACCCTTTTTTCTCACGAACAAGTCCCCAAAAAGTGCCCCAACTGCCCAGATGACCACCGGAGGGAATCGGGGATGATCTCCCCTGACTCCACCAGTGGTCACTAACCCCCTCCCACCCAAAAAAAAAAAAGAACTTTAAAAACTTTTTTTTTGCCAGCCTCAAATGTCATACCCAGCCCCATACAGCACTATGCAGGTCCCTGGAACAGTTGTTAGTGGGTGCAGTGGACTTCAGCCAGGTGGACCCAGGCCCATCCCCCCTACCTGTTACACTTGTGCTGGTAAATGGGAGCACTCCAGACCGCCCCCCAAACCCACTGTACCCACATGTAGGTGCCCCCCCTTCAGCCATAAGTGCTATGGTAATGGTGTAGAGTTCTGGGCAGTGGGGTTTGGGGGGATTTGGGGGGCTCAGCACCCAAGGGAAGGGAGCTATGGACTTGGGAGGTATTTAAAATTTTTTTTGTAATTGTTACAAGTGCCCCCTAGGTTGCCCGGTTGGTGTCCTGCCATGTGAGGGGGACCAGTGCACTACGAATCCTGGCCCCTCCCACAACCAAATGCCTTGGATTTGTTCGTTTTTGAGCTGGGCACCTTCGGTTTCCATTATTGCTGGAAAACGATAACGCCCAGCTCAAATCTGCCCAAATCCAATGCATTTGCCTGGCACAATCCGTATTATCGAAAAAAAAGATGGACACCCATCTTTTTCAAAAATACGGTCTGGCCCGCCCCTTTGCGGACCCGTCCACAGAGATAGACGCCCATGGAGATGGGCATTCGCGTTCGATTATGCCCCTCAAAGCATGCCACCTTATTGTGATTCTTTTTTATACAGCTCTTCTACTTTCAGCACATCACATACACAGAGGAGATGGGTAACCGTTTCCAGTTCTGTTTTACAGAATCTATATTTGTCTGTTTTACTGTTTTTTTTTTTTCTGTACTGGCTATGAGCCACCTTTCCAGTGCTGCAATTATAGTCTGCTTTCTTTAGGCTTAAATGTACTTCTTCTTAAGAATTCCTGTGTCAGATTTTGGTCTACATCTGGTTTCTGAAGTAACTGTATGCCCAAATGCATTTTTGCTTGAGTCAACTGTTTGGCAAATTCAGTTGCTTCTTTCTCCAAGTGTGCTGAGGCAAACACACATTTCAGGGCCACCATTCAAGTTTTACTGGCACACAGAAATTGCCATTTAGGACTAGATTCTACATATCATGCATAAAAAATTGGCACTGAAAAAAATACATCTAGATGTATTCTATAAAGTACGCCTAAATTTAGGCATACTTAATAGAATATGGTTAAATTTCCATGTGGTCTACAGAATACACCGAGCGCCCATCTGCACGACTAAATGTAGTCAAAGGCAGTTACGCATTGGTTTTAGAAATGCCCACAACCTACCCAGGCCACGCCCCCTTTAAACTATGCAACTTAGAATTTACATGACAGAATACTCTTAGACAGTTGTGCTCATAAATTCTAATTCATGCCAATTAGTGTCAAACTAATTCTGGGTGTGAAAGCAACAGCAGCAGCTTGTGAGTAAGCGCAGGAACTGAGCAACCACATGTGCACAGGCTCTGCCTCCAGAAAAGAAACCAAAAACATGAGGGGATACTAAGGGGAAAATTCTATAAATGGCACCCAAAGTTAGGCACCAGGATGATCTATTCTAAGGGGCCCTTTTATTAAGCAGCAGCAAAAAGTGGCCTGCGGCAGTGTGAGCGCATCTTTTGGGCATACGCTGGGCCAGTTTTTGCCGCATCCTGGAAAAAGGGCCCTTTTTTTAAGGGGTCAGAAATGGACATGCAGCAAAATAATAACCAGCACGCTTCCATTTTCGGCCTGAGAACTTACTGCAATTCAAATAAACACCAATTATTGCACTTTATTAAAAGTAAAATCAGTAAAATCGCTAGCTCAAAGCAGCATGTTTTAACAGAATAAGCAAATCCTTTATACCAGTGTTTCCCAAGTCCAGTCCTGGAGTGCCCCTTGTCAGTCAGCTTATCCACAAAGAATATGAATGCACTTGATGTGCATACACTGCCTCCATTATATGCAAATCTCTTTCATGCATATTCATTGGATATCCTGAAAACCTGACTGGCAAGGGGTACTCCAGGACTGGACTTGGAAAACATTGCTTTACATTATCTCTCGGATTTGGTATAGGTCACCTAAAGTTGTGCACACATTGTGGGTATGGATTGTAGATCTGTGTACAAACTAATTAGCTACTTAGGTGATAATTATTGGCATTACAAGCTTGGCAATAATTCAGTGTTATACATGGATTTACCCTATGCCCTGTTTTATAACATGTGTCCTTTGACGTGGGTTGCTTGCATTTGTGGCCATTTGAGATCGCATAAACCGAGAAATTCCTTACATTCTCGTGCACTGATAGAGTTCGGGTCTTCTAAGTGAAGGTTGATGTCTCCTAGTACTAGTGTATTGCAGTTGGTTACACATGTGTTTGAAATGAAGCCCATGAAGTTAGTCTGGCCTTCGTTCCAATTACCTGGAGGTCTGTAAAACAAGACACAATTCACATGATCATGTAGGATTTTGTTGTGCATTCTGATTGAGGCAATTTCAAGTTGAGGTGTTATGGACTTGGCAGACCGATAGATTAGTGCTATGCCTCCGCCTCACTTTTCTTTTCTGGTCCAGTGTGTGATTTTGTATCCTGGAAGGCACAGGTCTAGGATTATAGGGTCCTTTTGGTCATGGATCCAAGTTTCAGTGAGGAAGAGTAGGTTGAGGTTTTCTGACATGATCCAATCTGTTAGTATTGCTGTTTTATTTACAGCGGATCTGGCGTTGACGTAGCCCACTTGAATTGTTTGGAATGGGTCTTCTGTATTTGGTGTTAAGTGGACTTTTGTTAGTTGTCATTTCTTTGTTGAGGTGAGTCTGTTTGGGCCCTTCTTTCCCTTCTGCTGTGGTTGTTCGCATGTAAGTGTTCTTCCTTTGTTTAGTTTGGTGAGGTGTGGTGTGGTGTATTTGATCAATCTATGATGATTATGTAGTATGGGTATGATGTTGTTTTCTGCAAGTGGGGTAGTTAGTGTTAAGTGGATCAGTGTTAGGGAGTAGATTATTAGGAGTAGTTTGAGGGTATTCATTATGGTATATATTTCCTGTGGTTACTATTAAGACTGTGTTGCCCCAATCTGCTCTCCTCATAAGCCTGCCTTCTCCGGTTAATCAAATGCAGTGCAAAAGGCTCCTTCTCAGGCACACCCATCCTGCTGAAGGTGTCTTCAGTTCACTAGCAATTATTCAGTTTTTACTTTGGTTTTTACTGGCAGGCCTTTCAAGCCTTTCAGTTGTAAAGTCTCAATATCTTGAAATATAATAGGCACTTTAGTCACGGTCTGGTGATCGGATGTGTTACCCAAGGCACAGAGACTCCGCAACCCTGGGAGCTGTGTCTATGTTGGAGGTAGACACCAGAGGGGGGCAGCAGTCTCAGGCTGCCGCTACTGCTGTGCTCTGAGCCTCTCAGAGCCTGGCTCCGGGGCCTCCGCTGCTGCACTCTGGTCTCGGTGCTGTTGACTGAGCCCTCAGTGGCCTTGGCGGTTCCCTCACGCCTCCATAACGCCCATGCTCCTGGGGCAGCTCCACCAGACAGTGCTCCCCTTTCCTGCTGCCGTCTGAGGAGCCAGCGGGTGAGTGGGTGAGGAGGCAGAGCCGGGCACACAACCACTTCCACACGGCCCGTGCAGTCCCCCATGGGAGAGGCTCGATCGTCTCTCCCTGCTGTGGGTGGGCGGGTGGGTGAGAAGGCAGAGTCGGGCGCGCGGTCGCTGTCCCGCGAGCCTTGTACTGTAAGGTTTGGATGCCTCTCCCTGCTCCGAGGGCGACAGTGGTGCCGTTCGCTGGACCCGCACAGGCTCCCAGAGTGCCGTCTGCTGCCTGGTGCGGTCCCCCATGGGGGGCAATTCAGACTGGTGCCTGATTAACTCAGCACAAGTTAGGGTAGCTGTTTTGCTTAACTTTATACAATTGCTTAGATGGTAAGTGCAGGCTTGGAATTACTGCAGGCAGTGGAGAGGGGAAGAGGAGATTATCTGAGAGGTTCAGGAATTTGTAAGACAAAGAGGTGTCATTAACCATAACCATACTTTGGAATGTAGCCAGGGGAAATGCTTGGTAATTTGGTTTTTAAAGTCCAGTATCTAATATTTAACAGGCACTTCTGTTCATCAAAGACATGCAGTAGATGGATGTGTTTCACTCCTGTGAAATTATTTGGAAGTTTTAATGCTGAGGAAGCTTCAGCAAGATAACAGAGCTTTAGAGGTAGTATAAGTTATAGATATGAACATTATCTCAAAACAAGTTGTAGTGGGGGTTTAGTTAGCAGTTTCTGATCCTGGTGTCCTTTGTTCCAAATGATGCAGATTTCTGGAGGTTTTTCAGTTGTAAATCCAGCTTGTCAAAGATCAAAGGCTTCCAACAATAGAAAACAAATGGTTGTACTTAGCACTTCTATGGGAATTTCTTTGGAAACTTAATGCAGGGGCTGATGGTTGACTTTAGTTTTAAGAAATCTAACAGATGAGTTTTAGAAATATGTGGTTAAAATAAAACTTTAACTCACAGTATTGTACCTTGTATGTATGAACTTTATAGTTTCTGGTTCTGATATCCTTGGATGGTCCAATAGAAGCAGGTTGCTGTAGGCTTTTCCTTTGTTGTCCAGGAGGAGGGTTAGATGTAAATATAGATCCAGTACCGGTCACAGGGCATGATGAGGAGAGTTATTTGCAATATGGAGGGAAGATAAAAGTTCTTTTCTCCAGCCAAAATAAAAGAAAGAAGTTCAAAGTAAAATTGAGGATTGGTGCCTCAATACAGACTGCGCAGAAGTCACTAAAAATTTGGGTTGTGAATAAGGAAAAATAAGCAAAATGTGTATTATTTGCAGATCCTCATGTGAACCCAGCCACCCAGTCAGGCAGCTTCCAGTTAGCCTGTAATAATTTTCATGGCACAATATTTTATCTACTTATTTCTGTGATATCAGAGGCTAGTCCTTTTATGCAGGTTATGGCCTTGTTGTTCTTATTTATCATGCTAGATGTTAAGTTTAGCTGAGGTACTCTTTCCCTCTCCTGGACCCCGGTATGTGTATTGCTCTAGTCATTCCAGTACTGTTGTTTGGGTGCTCCTTATTTATGTATATAAAAAAAGTAATATACAATAAATCTCACAGTTCTATGTGGTTTCTAACATAACACAGACAACAAATGCACTCAGTCTGCTGCCCCTCGCTATCTCTCTACCCTAATCTCCCCTTACGTTCCCGCCCGAAACCTCCGTTCACAGGACAAATCCCTCCTCTCAGTACCCTTCTCCACCACCGCCAACTCCAGGCTCCGCTCATTCTGCCTCGCCTCACCCTATGCTTGGAACAACCTTCCTGAGCCCTTACGTCAAGCCCCCTCCCTGCCCATCTTCAAGTCTTTGCTTAAAGCCCACCTCTTCAATGCTGCGTTCGGCACCTAACTCTTACCGTTCAGGAAATCCAGACTGCCCCGATTTGACTGCCCCTATCGGACTGACTGTTCACTTGTCTTTTAGATTGTAAGCTCTTTGAGCAGGGACTGTCCCTCTATGTTAAATTGTACAGCGCTGCGTAACCCTAGTAGCGCTTTAGAAATGTTAAGTAGTAGTAATAACACAGACAACATACACATTTAAAACACCCCATCTACTTTTCAACAATCTAGAGTACCATAATACATGACCTGTCATATAGAAAAGGAATCTACAAAACCTTTCTTCAGGTACTTCTCACCACATCTCCATTTTCATTCTTTTTTTCTCTTTCATGTTTCTGAACTATAATCTGCTTTCATTTAAGTATTTCTGTTTTATAATTTCTCCACTTAAAGATCTTGAATTTCTTTTCTGCAGCTTTTCCTTTGGTATTTTGTGCTTTCTTCTAGTTTTTAGTGGGCTCTCTTTGTAGCTTCTCCAGATTTAAATACAGAGCTTTGACATAGAGGGTTTTGTCTGATTATTTATTTTCTACCAGGCAACTTCTGAGTACAACTGAGTGTTACTCCCCTTCCCCCCTGGTCATTCTGTAATTGATTCATACACTCATCAATTCTCCCACAACTGTGAAGGAGTCCACCACACAATGTAAAGCATACCATACCATAAAACATTCTCTGCTGATGTCATGTCCCCTACCTCAATGCAAGCGGCGTCCTCGGGCTGCGCGGGGTCCTGTCAACACGCATACTTGACTGGCACAGCCCTGAGCCATGTGTGTGTAGTTTTTCTCTGGCTGCAGGCTCCTTGATTGCTTTGCTTCCACGCATCTGAGTCTGCTCTCTCTCTCTGCCTGGCTTCCCTTGCTTCTCTCCTATTGGTCTTCCGGTTCCTCCTTCCCCTGCTCTTGTCCTATGGCTGTGCTCCTTCTCCCTGCTGATGTCAGATGCCAGCACTTTATCAGCTGAGCTCTTCCTGGACTCCATGCTTCGGCTTCTACTTTGGTCGGTGTTACTTGCTCAGTAGTGCGCTTCTTCTCTACTTTGTCCCTCGTTGCTGACTTTGCCTGTACCTGGATTACTCTCTTGTCTGCTGCCTGCCTACTGACTTTGCCCGTACCTGGATTACTCTCTTGACCTGCTGCCTGCCTACTGACTTTGCCTGTACCTGGATTACTCTCTTGACCTGCTGCCTGCCTACTGACTTTGCCCGTACCTGGATTACTCTCTTGACCTGCTGCCTGCCTATTGACTTTGTCTGTGCCTGGATTACTCTCTTGCCTGTTGTTTGCCTATTGACTTTGCCTATACCTGGATCACTATCTTGCCTGCTGCCAGTCTGGCCGTTACGTTCACCACCCCGCTTCCTGCTCCGTCTCGAAAGTTCTGCCGGCCGCCGCACCTAGGGGCTCAACCTCTGGGGAACGGCGGTCAGCGCAGGTGAAACCCGGGGTTGTCTGGCCGCCAAGCGGCCTATGCCTTCCCAGGCAGCAACACAATTCCATTCCCTGTAACACCAAGGCCTTCTACAGAACACAACAAGCATCTTATATAAGGGCTGGCTTAAACTCTATTCCCCAGAACCTATAAATATCACCTAGATTTGTATGCTAACATTTGTGGCTCCCAAGATGCGTGTACAAATTAATTGGCTAATGAGCCAATTAACGTAATGGGTGCTAACAACCAATTATTGATGTGAATTGGCACCAATTAAGATCTGTTCGCACATCTGGCTGCACACTATTCTATAAGGCATGATGCCTAACTCAAAAGACGGCATGGCCATGGGAGGGGCACGGGCGTGTTGGTGCATTCCAAAAGTTATGTGCATTCTTACAGAATATTTCCTCAGCATGTCTAATTTGGGTGCCAGCATTTAGATCAGTTTTCATCTTTAGAAAGATGAGAAACATAGAGAAGACATAGGTCCTTTAAGATAAATTAGTGTATCCAGTTGCATGGGGTGAGCCATATTGAGAATGTCTCTTGGGAAACATCTTGTAAATATAAAAAGGAAGGCAATACACAGATATCTCCAACTAAGTAGTGGCTTTTGGTTTATCTAGGCCAGGGGTAGGCAATTCTGGTCCTTGAGAGCCGCAGGCAGGTCAGGTTTTCAGGATATCCACAATGAATATGCATGAGATAGATTTGCATACCATGGAGGCAGTGCTTGCAAATCTATCTCCTGCATATTCATTGTGGATATCCTGAAAACCTGACCTGCCTGTGGCTCTCGAGGACCGGAGTTGCCTACCCCTGATCTAGGCTCTATTCAGCTGAGCCACTGGTTCCCCTTGCAATCTCATGGAGGTCTGTGTTTCTCTTGCAGTGCAGAAAACTACATTCTGATGAGCCATATCTGGATCCTCAGATCTAGTCTTTCTGAGACAAAATTACCCAGAAGCCTCTTCCTTAAAACAGTATCATAACTTTGTCAAACTATGATTCCCAATCCCAACTGCTTTGCCTTTAAAGCATTTTACTTATTTTATAAAATATTATTTTCTCTTTTCCCTCTGGATACTTTTCTCTCTTTGATGGGCTAACTGCTCCACAGCACTGGACTGCCCTTGAACTGTAAAGTCCTCATTTCTTCATGTGCATATAACAAACATTTAACCATGTTTTACTGGCTTTGAGCTGTTATTACTGGTTTGCAGTAGTGCTAGTTTTACCCCACATTTACGTAATCAATTTTGTAATACTTACTGTTTTTGATGAACTCTGTTTTGTTACTCATATCCACTCTGATGCTATGTTTCTTCTCATGATTCGTCCTTGGTCTTTGTTCTACTGTGAGATTTCCCCATGCTGCTGTCATCTTCTGCCCTTTCTCTGTGATGGGATAGCCCATACACTCATTTGTTAATCATTTTTTATAGCCACTGTTTGGTTTTCTAGAATGCTTGTACTTAAAATCGGTGAGCTTCTGCAGAGCTTTTATAAATTCTCAAACCTCTAACAAACCTTTGAACCTTATTCTACCACATTACTATATTTGTTCATACTGGAATTGGCGAATGCCTTTACGGTACTATGTAAGCCACATTGAGCCTGCAAATAGGTGGGAAAATGTGGGATAGAAATGTAACAAATAAATAAACAATTTTTTTACATCACTTCTTGTAACAGTTGCTGAACAAATGGTCATTTCATATCATATACTTTCTTGTGTGGAATGCCTGAAATTTGGATTTTATTTATTTGCAGTCTATTTTCCCTTGCTCATTTGTAGGTAGCCTAGTAAAAAGTACTTCCAAATTAACAAAGTGAAAAGAAACAACTAATGGGTAGATTGGTCCATTTGTCTATCTATATCCCTGTTTCAAGGAGTAAACTAGAAGGCATACTTTGAATTTCCTCTGTTTTGAGACTGGCTGCAGCTCCCATTGGCTGCACAGCAGAACACAGGCAGTTGATGCAATAACCTTGCATTAGACCAAGGGTTCTCAACCCAGTCCTCGACACACCCAGCCAATCAGGTTTTCAGGATACCAACAACGAATATATGTGTAAGAGAGTTTCGGGTCGGGATACCAGTAATGAATAGGCATAAGAGAGATTTGCGTGCACGCTCTCTATTGTTTACAGATATCATTCATGCCTATTCATTATAGATATCCTGAAAATTTGACTAGTTGGGTGTGTCTTGAGGACTAGGTTGAGAACCCTTGCTTTAGACCTATACACTACAGCTCACGCAAGTATAAAGGACACATTTTAAAGCAGGTTTACTGAATTACTAGCGTAGGTAGTAGACAAAACTAAAGGAAAGCACCCCGCCTCCTCCCTTGCGGGAGCTGCTGGGATCAGGTGGTAGCGACACTTTCGTAGCACGGGCGGAACTGATGTGCTCTGGACGGTGTTGTGGCCGTGCGGATGTGATATGTGCACAGCCCGCGAGCGACTTGAAGTAAGAGGGGCCCGTGTACAATGGAGCGCTGCTTGCGCGTGTTGGAGCTGTACAGCGGCATCGGGGGAATGCATCACGCGCTGAGAGGTGAGAGCCGCTGCCGCCGCGCGCGCTCTCTTCTGTTTTGGATTCTGACTGCACCCTCCCCGCAGTCAACACACCTTCACCTTGTAGTACTGCAGTAAGGCAACATTACGGCTACCTTCCCCAAAACTGGCCTTCATCCTTGCACTCCAATGTATACATGCTGTACGTTCCCTCACAAGTAGCGCTCCATTAATTTCTGGAAGACAATAGCTTAGCCTACTCCACGTCTCAGCCTCCCCCTCCACCCCCTCTAGCAATACAGCCACAAGCACATTCCTGCAACAACAGCCAAGGTTACCACCAGTTTCTTGGGGGTAGATGGGGAGAACAAGCAGGTTGAAAAAAGTTCCAAGTGACCTTATAGGGAATAACCACTGCATTTGAAATTGTTCAGTAACTCGGTAGTATATGTGCATAAAGCAGCACACATTTAAGATGACCTTTTATTATTCTCATCTTAAGTAATTTCCTTTATCCCTTATTTGACCTCTTTGCCTTGATTAGAAGATTGTAAGCACTGTTGAGGAGGAACTGTCTCGTTTATGGTCATTGTACAGCGCTACATACGGCTGCGCTATAGAAATGATGCCAGAACAATTATTTTTATAGATCTTGGAATTGTCAATCATTTATTTAAAAAAAAAAACATACAACCTTTTTGTGTGAACTTTAATTCTCTTTTACTAATTTCAGTTTTTCTGTTTAATTTCACTTTCAATTTTAGTTGTTCTCCTTATTTTCTTTCACACCTCACTGTTTTCTACCTGCCCATTCACTCCTAAAGATTTTTTTCTATTTCCTTCTAACGTTTTCACTCTCGCTTTTCATCCCACTGTATTCCTTTCCATACCACACCTCTGTTCTTCTTCCCTATGTGTGTCCAGTTTCTTGCTCCTTCAGTATACCCTTTGCGCTCTTCCCCACCCATCCTCCAGAGATGCCAAGGGTGGTCCCTCCCAAAAAGTGAGATTTATCTTCCTAATGAATGAGATTGAAGGCTAAAAGGGTGAGATCACACCCCAGCTGTATTGCCTGAAAAAAATTTGAGCTTAATGAGATGTAAGCTTTAAAGAGTTCTTTATGCTAACATGAGAGCTCCAGCCTCCTTCAAGATAAGTGCTTCTGCGGTAATTAAAAAAAAATGGCTGCATACTAATGGCAACGTTAGTTCTATTAGGGAATTGTGAACATTAGTACATGGCAATTAACAAAATAAATAGAAAATCCATTTTTTCTGTTTACAGCTGTGGTAAAAATAGCCTTGAGGTCCTTTTTAAGAGACGGTAAGGGCTCCTGTGCTTAACCAGGTAGCATGCGATAATGTGCCTGGCTGTGCTACCCAATTAGCGCAGGCATGCCTCCCACGCTGGAAAATAAAAAATACTTTCCAGTGCGGAAAACTACTGCAGGACACAGCACATCTCGCAGTAGTGCCTTTTTTAGCACGTGGTAGGCCCGCATTAGGCCTACTTCGCTTTCATAAAAGGGCCCCTTAGTGTGCAGAAATGACTCCCATTAGGTGCGCTAAGGCCATTTGCTACTGCAGCTTAATAAAAGGACCCCAAAATGCTGAGGCTTTGGTGTGATTTTAGGTTGCTGTGTTTATATCATAATGCTTTTACTGGTTCATAGCATATGAACCAAATGAAATCTAAAATGTTAAAGAAAAGTATGCTCGCCATTTTAGATTCAGATTTTGTTGTCCGATTTTGGAATTTTTTTTAACTTTCCATTTTTATTTAAAAAGTGTTCAGTATGAAACATAATAAAAGTAACACAATGTAGAGCAAGTGTAAAACCCCTCCCTCCCCCCCTCAAACCTGGAATATCCAACTGTTCACCAGCTGTAATGAAAAGAACTGAAAGAGAAATATTTGAAAAAATACAATCTAGCCTCTAAGCTTGTGCCATCAGTGCAGATAAATGTGTCCATTCCTCCTGAGTAGGATCACAACATCCATGACGATGATCCAGTAACTGTTGGTGGTCTGGGACTTGGAATAACTGTTCCAAATCCCAGACCACCTTTAATTGTAATCCTATATAATAATTCTCACCTCCAACGTTCTGTGCTTGGGACCGTGGCTTCCTGGAGGTGGTCTGCTATGCAGACATGCACTGACGTCATGACAGCTGATTCCAAGGCAAGGGGAGGAGTAGGCCCCTGCCTCGGAATAATCTGTCACCCCCGCGCTACGGCCCCCTTCGACCTCCCCCCTCCACGAACCTGTCGACCCCCCCCCCCCGGCCCGCCGAAAACCGCCCCCCGCCGCCGTTGTGGACTACCTGTGCTGATGGGGGAC
The DNA here is from genome assembly GCF_901765095.1 of Microcaecilia unicolor. Lineage (NCBI taxonomy): Eukaryota > Metazoa > Chordata > Amphibia > Gymnophiona > Siphonopidae > Microcaecilia > Microcaecilia unicolor. The sequence continues at coordinate 233,405 of NW_021963013.1, forward strand.
CCAAACCCCCGATAGCCGAAGTGCTGTTGTGCCCTTCGCGTTGCTTCCTCAATCATCCTCTCTGCAAGTTTCTCTGTGTGCGTCTGACGTCACCCTGTATTTGTTCACACCGGAGCCTTCAAAGGCCTCTCCAGTACTATGTAAGCCACATTGAGCCTACAAATAGGTGAGAAAATGTGGCATACAATTGTAACAATTAAAATAAATAAAGAAGAGGGAGAGATACTGGATCAAGTGGGGAGGAGTGAAGCGAGTGAGAGATACTATAACGTGAGGGGGAGGGGAGAGCTAAATGGTGGCGGGATCTGCAGGGGAAGAGGGAAATATACTAGAACTGGGGCAGGAAGGAGAAAGGAAATGATGCCAGGATCTGTGTGGGATGGAGGAAGAGGGAGAGATATGGATCTGCATAGGGGTGGGTGGGGGTGGAGAGAGAGGGACATTTGCTGAATTTTGGGGAGAAGGGCAGGAGGAAGGAAAGGGAGAGAGTGAGAGATGTTTGACATGGGGAAGGATAGGGACACAGAGGGGGGTGTCGGGGTATGGGGAATTGAGACAGAGAGAGGAGGGAAATACTGATGGAAGGGGCAGAAAGAAGGAGGAAACAAGAGGGCAGATGCTGTATGGAAGTAGGGTAGAGCAAGAGAATAGGTGCTGCATAGAAGGGAGGAGAGTCAGAAGGCTGATGCTGAATGAAAGGAGAGGAGGAGAAGGGGATACATGCTGGATAGAAGTGGGAGAGAGCAGGAGGGCAGATACTGGATGGAAGAAGGGGATAACCAGAGGGCAGATGCTGGATGGATTGGGGGAGGGGACAGCAAGAGGGCAGGTGAATAATGGAATAGGGGAAGAGGACGGAGTTAGTGAAAGACTGGGGAATATGAGGAAGTAGAATATGAGAGCTGGGGTGAAGTGAAAAGATGGAAAGCTGTAGGTAGACACAGTAATAGAGGAAAATTGAAGGCTGGCTAGTAAGAATGAACAGAAAGGCAGAAAATTAAATTGAAGAAAGCTGAAAGGAAAGGAGGAGAGAGAAAAATGACAAATGGTTGGAAAGTGTTGGTTAAAGAGTTAAGAGAAGATGGAGTAAAGCAGAAACCAGAGACTGGGATCAACTCAGAAAAGTAAATGGCCAGATAAAGGTAGGAAAATAATTTTATTTTTCGTTTAGGATAAAGTAATACGGTAGCCATGTTATTAAAGGTTAATAAATAAATAGAATATTGACTAAGATGATATCTTTATTGCACTAATTTTAATACATATTTGACTAACATTTAGGGAACAGAACCATAAGAGCAGTGTACTTGTATTAACTGTACCTAACGTTTGGCAACTGAACAGTAAACTAAAGATTAGCAGAGCTGAAGCCTACTGGCTATCTGACAACCTACCAAAAACATTAATATGGTTGCCAGTAACCTCATGATTTCTGTTACAGTGTTGCTGAACAATACTGTTCACAAGGCCAGTAGAAAGATGCTGGACTGGGGAACTAGGGCTGACTGGGAACCAAGGGTTCCTTTTACTAAGGTGTGCTGAAAAATGGCTTGCGGAAGTGTAGGCACGGGTTTTGGACACGTTCCAATCCATTTTTCAGCGCGCCTGTAAAAAAGGCCTTTTTAAACTTTTTGCTGAAAACGGACGTTTGGCAAAATGAAAATTGCCGCGCGTCCATTTTGGGTCTATGACCTTATCGCCAGCCATTGACCTAGTGGTGAAGTCTCATGCGGTAACCGGGTGGTAATGACCTGTGCGCGTCCGATAATAAAAATTATTTTTTGGTTGCGCGTAAAGGACACACTCCAAAAATGAAATTACCACAAGAGCCACGTGGTAGTCAGGCGGTAACTCCATTTTGGAGCGCGTTGGGCGTGCATAGATGTTTATGTGGCCCCGCACTGGTGGAGAGGGAAGAATTCAGCATTTTCACGCTATCCATTGTTATGAAGCACCCACCGCAAAGATAAGTGTGGTGTTTATTTAACATACAGATTATTATAAGTTGAACACAATTAATAAAATTAAGTAAAATTGATAATATTCAAATAGTGAAGCAGTAGCGGTTTTTTATGCCTATGATGAAAGCAGGGTCCTTTGACCCGATGTAGCTTCTTTAGGTCAATTCAAGACCTAGAAGCTTTTTGAGGCTTTTTCCGCTATTGTGTTGCAACCTTTGGCCATAAGTAGTCATTTTCTCTGACAGCAGATCTTATTGTTTTGTTTAGTAGTAAGTCGATCTGCAATCGGGCATATTTATATAGTAGATGATTTAAATACAGTCGATCATAAGCTGAGGTATAAGAGGATTTAGATGGAAAGGTGTTAGGTAAGGTCGTGTGAGAGGTGTTTTTTTTGGTGTACTTGGGTGGTTTAAGGAATGATTTGTTTCATTGAGGATGACTTTTGTAGGCTATGTTGATGTGTTTTCAAAGCTTTGCGAAAGCTGGTTAGGTTATTCATGGTTTTCAGGGCCATGGGTAATGCGTTCCAAAACTGTGTGCTTTTGTACGCAAACGTAGTAGCATAAGCCTGTTTGTATTTCATTCCTTTACAGCTGGGGAAGTTCAGATTGAGGAATTTGCGGGCCGATCTTTTGACGTTTCTGGGCGGTAAGTCCACTAGGTTTAACACATAGAGTGGGAGCCAGTGCAGTTTCTCTCTTAGGGGCTTCGCATTTTTGGAAAACCTAAATATGAGAGTCTGGCTGTGGTGTTCTGGGCTGTTTGGAGTTTTTTAATGGTCTGCTCTTTACAGCCTGTGTACAAAGCGTTACAGTTGTCCAAGTGGCTTATTACTAATGACTGTACTAGGGTGCGGAAGATGTTTCTTGTGAAAAAAGGTTTTATTCTTTTGAGTTTCCACATCGATTGGAACATTTTTTTGTTGTTGTATTCTTCACGTGGGTATCGAGTGTGAGGTTTCAATCAATGGTGACTCCAAGAATTTTCGGATTTTCTGAGATAGGAAGTGTGCAGTATGGTGTGGTTATAGTGGGGTAGTTGTTTGTGTTGTATTGAGAAGTGAGAACTAGACATTGAGTTTTTTCTGCGTTAAGGTTTAACTGGCATGAGTCCGCCCAAGAGTACATGATCTGGAAGCTTTGGTTAATCCCGTTGGTTATTTTGTTTAAGTCACTTTTGAACGGGATATAGATCGTAACGTCATCAGCATATATGTAGGGGTTAAGGTTTTGATTGGCTAGGAGTTTGGCTAATGGTATCATCATTAGGTTGAAAATAGTTGGTGAAAGGGGGGATCCTTGAGGAACTCCACATTCCGGTATCCAAGGTGGTGATCTGTCAGTATTCGTTGTTACTTGGTAGGATCTGGTGGTGAGGAATCCTTCAAACCATTTGAGAACTGGGCCTCCGATTCCGAAGTATTCTAATAGGTGTAATAATATTCCATGATCCACCATGTCGAAGGCACTAGACATGTCGAATTGTATTATGAGTATGTTCTTGCCGGTTGCGATTGTTTTTTTGAATGAGTTCATTGCAGACACTAGTACAGTTTCAGTGCTATGATTTGATCGAAATCCTGATTGAGACTCATGTAGAATTGAGTGTTTGAGTATTCCGTGGGTTGTTTCGTCACTATGCCTTCCATCAATTTTGTTGTGAGTGGGATAGAAGCGACTGGTCAGTAGTGGTTAGGTCCATTGTGCTTTTCTTAGCATCTTTTGGCAGCGGAGTGAGTAGGATGTTTCTATTTTCCGTGGGGAAGAGACCATTTAGGAGTTTATAGTTTACTTGGTTCGTGAGGTCTTTTTTGAATTGTTTGGGTGCGGCTCTTATTAGGCTGGTAGGGCAAATGTCAAGTTTGCATTGAGATTTGGCATATTTTCTTTTTGGTACATAATTGTCTGGATTGTATAAAGAGAGGTACTAGGAGAGGCAGCTGGTAGACAATGAAGGACTCCTTCTCTGCTGTGTTCAAAAATGCTCCTAATGTTCCCTCTAAGCTGCGCTAAACATCCAGTAACTGAGTAAAATTCAGAGTAACTCTAAAGATATAGTTAAACTACAGGTGAACAAGTCAGGAAAGCATGCAGAGCATGGCTCATGGAATTCTTTCCAACCACTCTGCAAGTGTTTATGTATGTGTGTGTGCATTCGCTCACACACTCGTGCATGCCCATAAGTAGATGTCTCTGTTTGTATCTGTAAGAAGTGCTCACAGGGTAATGTGATGGAAATTTTGGCTTGTGAAGAAAAGTTTTTACTCATATTAACTCAGTCCTTAGAAGGAACATTGGCCTCTGCAGTTTCTTTTACATTGATTACCTCATGGGGAACCTGCTCTTCTAGTTTTGCAATTACCAATATATATTTCACATTTTGTCTCCTGTACGTGTATGCCTAGGATAGCAGTGGTTAAATGACAAGGTGCAAAGACTGAAATTCAGCAAACAGGCATTTTTGTGGCATAGAATTTGTTTTGCAAACAAAGCATTTGAACTGCAAAATTATAGGTATTTAAAAACAAAGTCTCAAATACTGACCCAGTTCCAGATTAAAGAAGAAAAGTCTGAAGCTTATAATCAGCAGCTTATTAGTCACAGGATTTATAGCCCCTTCTCATCCATGGCTAATTTGAGCTTTTGGTTTTGATTATGTAAATGGGGCGGTTTTACATATGGGGAAAAGGGGTAGCTGCTATAGGGTGAATTTAGATCCCTTTTTTTTTTAGACTACTTGTGCCTGCAGATAGGCAAACATCGGTCCCTTCTATGTGTTGGAAAGAATTAAAAGGATGTCCAATTATATTTTTTCTAATAGGATTATTCTGGTAGAGGTGGTGGTGGGTTCATAATGATTGTTGATTTGTCAGAATTTCACAGATGGCCAATGGACTTGAATGTTAATTTGGGATATATAAGGCTGAAGGTTCACCTAGCCATTGGCGTATCCACGGGTGGACCTGGGTGGGTCAGGGCCCACCCAATTTGAGCTCAGGCCCACCCAAATTTTCATCTCCCTTAGAATGGCTGGCGAGGATCTCCAAGCTCAGCCAGCTGAAGACCTCCCCCGCCAAACAAACTTACATCTTGGGCCGCCAACATGGTCCCCAAGCCGCAGACCCCTCCATCGTGCACACGCTCAGTTTTCATGCATGCATGAAACTGAGCATATACGGAGGGCGGCGTCTGGCAGCAGCGGCTTAGGGACAGTGAGGGTGGCCACCTAAGAAGTAAACTTGTTTGGTGGGAAGGACGTTTTCGACTGATGGGGCTTGAAGTATTTTACTTGTTCAAGTTGTATGAATGTATTTTTTACTATTAGATCAGGATAAATATATATGTAGATATGTTGATGTTTCATCAGCCTGACCTATGCCTTTCATTTATCAGTTCATTTATTTGATAGTTATCACTTTTCATTGTTTGGTGTTTCTCTGTCCACAATATCTGCTCACATAATTATAATATATTAACATTTTTTTACATAATTTATCAGTATACATTTACAAATTTGCAATACCATTATGAATGTCCGTATATGTTTGGCTACATATTTTATTAAGGCGGATATATTTTATTTGAAATCTCTTAATATTATGTTTTTAATTTGTCCTGTTTTTTTGTAGAAAGTTGATTGTGACCCCTGAGGCAGGCGCTTTGGCACCGAAACACAGACCGTGTCGGGTCCTTGATATTGATATGAATATTCTGAATAAACTGTTTTTTGAGATTATCTCCCTATTGGTTTGCGCATTTGTCAGCCTCTACTTTTGCTGTTTTGCTTGGGGATCCCTGCCAGCACAGGTATTTCATTTACTTTGGGGGGGGGGGGGGGGGGGGGGAGGGGAGGCGGACTTTATTTGGGGGGCGCAGACATGACATTTTTGGTCCACCCAACTTTATTGTGGGCCCATTCTAAATTGGCTGTCTGGCTACGTTACTGCTAGAGTCAAATTCCCATATATATCCACTTGAAAAAAAAAATGTAACACCATCTTCTATATATATAAAAGGCAACCCCAACGTTCTATGAAGCCTCCAGCCGGAAGTGTGAAGCGCCAGAGATATCCGGTTTCCCCATGAGTGAAGGAAAACAGCACAGCACGAAATCCCTCTCTCTGTAACAGTGAAGGACTCAGAGGGGGGAGGGGAGAGAGACGCCCTCACTCTCTGGGTAATACAAACACAGCACAGCAGGAAACGTAACACTGAAGGACTGGACTCGGAGGGGGAGGGGGAGGGGGGAGGGAGACAGGGCAGAGGGCAGGGACACTCCCACATGCACACTGAAGAAAACCTTGCTAGCCCCCGTTTCATTTGCATCAGAAACGGGGCTTTTTTTTACTAGTTATCTAATAAATAGGGAAGGGAAAGGGAAATGGGACTTGATATACTGCCTTTCTGAGGTTTTTTTGCAACTACATTCAAAGCGGTTTACTTCTATTCAGGTACTTATTTTGTACCAGGGGCAGTGGGAGGGTTAAGTGACTTGCCCAGAGTCACAAGGAGCTGCAGTGGGAATCGAACTTAGTTCCCCAGGATCAAAGTCCACTGCACTAACCACTAGGCCACTCAGTGAATATTAAGTGAACTTGAACAGTCTATATAAGTACCTGTGCAGACTAATCTGTTGTTGGTCTTAAACAGACCTCCGTTATACAGGCTCACACTAAAACTTTCTTTGAAAAGTTTAAAATGAATACGGAGTGTCCCGTTGGTGGCCGTGCCACCCTTCAGACTTACCCTGTTTCTGGGAGTCAGTGTCTGTGCTGGCTTCTGCTTGTCTCTGTGTCTGTGTCTGTCTTAGGTTCTCTCTGGCTCTGTGTGCTGATTGCCCTACTGAACCTCACCTGTGTGGGCTATGCCTCTTCCAAGATGGCTGCCGCCTCTTCGTCTCTGCCAGTATCCAAGATGGCTGCCGCCTCTTCGTCTCTGCCAGTATCCAAGATGGCTGCCGCCTCTTCGTCTCTGCCAGTATCCAAGATGGCTCCCGCTGTTACTTTCTATGGGATGCCTGCTCTGAGTGTCAAGCCTCTGTTTGGTTGCAAGGTGATTGCTGCACCTGTGGCTCTGGTGTTGATGGGCTTTATTAGTCACCTGAAGACTAGAGCCTTTGTATCTAACCTCTACTCACCTCATCTAATCTCATGCAAAGGTCCTGGAGTATAGAGTGCTGTACCCGGTGTCAGTGTTTGCTCTGTGTGAGTGTTCTATGTTTGTTTGACTAGCTAGCTTAGGCACCGTGTAGCTTATAGCCTGTGTATAGCTTTGCTAGTGTTCTATGTTTGTTTGACTAGCTAGCTTAGGCACCGTGTAGCTTATAGCCTGTGTATAGCTTTGCTAGTGTTCTATGTTTGTTTGACTAGCTAGCTTAGGCACCGTGTAGCTTATAGCCTGTGTATAGCTTTGCTAGTGTTTTATGTTTGTTTGACTAGATAGCTTAGGCACCGTCTGGCTTGTTGCCTGTGCCTAGCTCTTCTAGTTCTCTGTGTTTGTTTCCAAGGTATGACTAGTTAGCTAAGGCACCGTCTGGCTTGTTGCCTGTGCATAGCTCTACTAGTTCTCTATGTTTGTTTCCAAGGTAGGACTAGTTAGCTTAGGCACCGTCTGGCTGGTTGCCTGTGCTTAGCTCCACTAGTTCTCTATGTTTGTTTCCAAGGTTTGACTAGTTAGCTTAGGCACCGTCTGGCTGGTTGCCTGTGCTTAGCTCCACTAGTTCTCTATGTTTGTTTCCAAGGTTTGACTAGTTAGCTTAGGCACCGTCTGGCTTGTTGCCTGTGCATAGCTCTGCTAGTTCCCCGTGATTGTTCCCCATGCCAGCTAGCTGTCCGGTTAGCTATTTCCAAGACTATGTTTGTTCCTCGTGTCAGCTAGCCGTCCTGCTAAGCTATTTCCAAGACCATGTTTGTTCCTCGTGTCAGCTAGCCGTCCTGCTAGCCCTTTCCAAGTCTGTGTTTGTTTCTAGTGTTAGACTAGCCGCCTTGCTAGCCACTATTCCAAGATTGTGTTTGTTCCTAGAGTGAGCCTAGCCGCCCTTGCTAGCCACGATTCCAAGACTGTGTTTGTTCTTAGTGTAGACTAGCCAGCTTAGGCCCCGCTGGCTTGTAGCCTGTGTCAAGCCTTGCTAGTCTTCTGCGTTTGGGTCCAGGGCATGACTTGTTAGCTGGGGCACAGCTTAGCTGTTAGCTGGTGTATAGCCTTCCAAGTCTCCTGAGTTTGCTCTGTGTATGTTCCTGTGTATGACTGGGTTGCCCGGGTACAGGGTCCCTATGAGCCTGGGTCCAGCTTACTAGTCATTGTGTTGATTCCTGCTGACTGCCAGAACCCGGATAGTTCCTGCTTGGCTGCCTTGCCTTCGCCTAGGTGCCCGGGGGCACCCCTGGATCTTCATTCCTGCTGCTCCTGTAAGTCCTACCGGCTGCCAGAACCTGAAGGCCCAACCCGAGGGGGTAGGCAGTCAAGTGTAGGTGAAGACTAGGTCCAGGGGGTTCCAGTTCTGTGTGTTCCGCTCCAGTGTGTGTTCCAGCCCAGCGGGTTTCACTCTTGTATGTTCCAGTCCAGTGGGGCCACTCCAGCGTGTCCAGGCCAGTGGGCCCCACTCCAGTGCGCACCCGTCCGGTGCGTTCCAGTTCCGAGGGTTCCGGTGTACAACTCCAGTCCGGAGTTCCGGTCCAGTCTTTTCTCTTTTCTACCTGGAAGGTGATTTTGCCTTAAGGACTCACAAACCCCGCGCTCCCGGGGAAGAAGCCTGAAGGTATGCCAAGGTCCTCGAGAGCGCGGCGAGCGCGTGAGGCGCGACAGAATACAAAGGCCATGAGTTCGGCGAGATCATCAGTCCAGGTGGGCTTCATGCCCATAAGTTCATGCCCCACGGACAACCCGGGGGGAACTTCTGAAAATTTCTTTGATTCCCAAGACAGTCCAGTTTCTACTTTGGATCCCGATTTAAGCCTGGAGGAATACCGAGAGGAACTTCTGTCGAATCCAGCCTTTACGGATACGCCTGAAGCAGCAGCGGAGAAAAGGCGTATCTACCGGAGTCTGGGCCACTATCACCCAGTTTTTGGCCACTATGACCCAGTTTCGGACATGAATTCTGCCATCACGCTCCGTGAGTACCGCCTCAGACTTCGGGAAGACCCTGCTCTGCGGAATACTCCGGAGTCGGAGATCGAGAGAAGCCGCCGGGAATGTTCTCCGCCCGGGTCCTTTCAACCACCGAGGCCGAGTAGCCGGTGGTACCCTGGTAGAGTAACTCCGGATTCTTACGATGACCTTGACAACCCAGTTTCTAGTTTGGATATGATGATGACTCTCCAGGAATACCGGGTAAAACTGTTGTCTGATCCAGCCCTGGAAGATACTCCTGAGGCAGCCCTGGAGAGAGAGCGTGTTTCAGAGCGACGGTCTGTTGAAGACCCCGTTTCGGCTATGGATCCCTCCACCAGGCTCTTCTTTTACCGCTCCCAACTTTGCGGGAGGCCAGCTCTGCGGTATACTCCTGAGGCTAGGGCCGAAAGAAGGCGCCGTGGGATGCCTCCGCCCGAGGCTCTGCAGCAGCCTCACAGGTCAGGCCAAGTGAGGCATCAGACTAAGTCTCTGACTCCAGTTCCAGTAGTGACGCCACCTAGGAGCCTGAGTCCAGTTCAGGGGATGCTTCATACTGAACCTCCCATTCCAGTCCAAGTAACGAGGAAGTTTAAGGCTCCGAGGCCAGTCCAAGGAAGGTATTCGATGGAGCCTCAGGTTCCTGTGCAAGTGGCGCTCCAGGTCGAGCCTCCAGTCCTCCTTCAGATGGCACGCCCTTTGAAGTCTCCGAGTCCAGTCCAAGGAAGGTTTTCGATGGAGCCTCAGGTCCCTGTACAAGTGGCGCTCCAGGTCGAGCCTCCAGTCCTTCTTCAAATGGCACGCCCTTTGAAGTCTCCGAGTCCAGTCCGAGGGAGGCCTTCGATGGAGCCTCAGATTTCTATGCAAATGGCGCTCCAGGTCGAGCCTCCAGTCTTCATTCAAGTGGCACGTCCTTGGAAGCTTCCGAGTCCAGTCCGAGGGAAGCCTTCGATGGAGCCTCAGATTCCTGTGCAAGTGGCGCTTCGGGTCAAGTCTCCGGTTCTTGTTCAAGTGACCCGTCCAGTCAGGCCACTGAGTCCAGTTCGAGGGGGGCTTCTAACCAAGTCTCTGGTGCCAGTCCTCAGGGTGGTACAGGTGGCACCTCCGCTTCCAGTCTTGAGGGCACCTCCAAGCAAGCTCCGAACCCCAGTTCAAGGGGCGCTTCAGATTGAGCCGCCGATCCCTGCCCTAAGGGTGTGTTCGGCCAAGCCTCAGTTAAAGTTCCGTCCCTGCCAGGAGGCAGAGGGCGTCTCGAGTTGCAAGTCCAGTCAAGATGCTGAGCCTGGACCGAGTTGCAAGTCCAGTCAAGATGCTGAGCCTGGATCGAGTTGCAAGTCCAGTCAAGATGCTGAGTCTGGATCGAGTTGCCAGTCCAGTCAAGATGCTGAGTCTGGATCAAGTTGTAGTTCCAGTCAAGATGCTGAATCTGCACCGAGTGCAGAGGTCAGCCACGATATTGAGTCTGCTATTGAGGAAGAGATGATGTTCCCAGAGGACTGTGATAGACCTTGTGTTGATTCAGCCTGGGAGAAGATCTCCGAGGCTATAGCTGAGAGAGGGTGTGTTCAACGGCTTGGAGCCCGGAGAAACACATTTTCAGCATTTCAGCCTGCTAGCATGCGCTGGGGATACCAGGGCCGTCTCCTCTTGAACCCTGCTCGGCAGAGGCCGCCCGAAGCTAAGGTTAGAGAGACGTCCCAGTCCGGCCAGAGAGGGGCGTCCAGCCCTGCAGCTGAATCTCTTCCAAGTTCCAGTTCTAACCAAGATGCTAAGCCTGTTCCGAGTTCTAGTTCCAGCCAGGAGGCTGAGTCCGTGTCTAGTTCCAAGTCCGACCAAGATGTTGAGGTCGTCCTAAGGTCCAGTGTCCGTCAGGAGGCTGACTTTCTGTTGAGTTCTCGTTCCAGTCAGGCTCCTGAATTCAGTTCCAGTCAAGGGGTTGAGGCCAACCCAGGTGCTAGGTTCAGATTCATTTCTGTTCAGACTTCTAGCTCCTGCCAAGATGGGAATGCCACCTTGAGCCTCAGCCCAGCTTCTGATGTCAGCTGGGGTAGTGACTCCAGTCCTGTTCCTGTCATTTCATGGATTTGCCAAGAGGGTCAGGACATTGTGGGTTCCCTCAGGGGAGGGTTACTTTTGAATTGTGTTCCTTTTGATGTATCCATGTTCCTGAGGTTGCCCCATGGTGACTCGAAGGAGCTTCCTGGTCCCAAGTTCTATTTTTGTTTGCCAGTTTTGATCTTCCTTGTGACTTCCAGCCCAGTGATCTATGTCTGGCTTTTGAGACCTATCAGGAAGTTTCATCATAGTTACCCCTGGATACCCGACCACCTCCGGGAGACCGAGAGGGGGGTCTTGAGGAAGGGATACTGTCCCGTTGGTGGCCGTGCCACCCTTCAGACTTACCCTGTTTCTGGGAGTCAGTGTCTGTGCTGGCTTCTGCTTGTCTCTGTGTCTGTGTCTGTCTTAGGTTCTCTCTGGCTCTGTGTGCTGATTGCCCTACTGAACCTCACCTGTGTGGGCTATGCCTCTTCCAAGATGGCTGCCGCCTCTTCGTCTCTGCCAGTATCCAAGATGGCTGCCGCCTCTTCGTCTCTGCCAGTATCCAAGATGGCTGCCGCCTCTTCGTCTCTGCCAGTATCCAAGATGGCTCCCGCTGTTACTTTCTATGGGATGCCTGCTCTGAGTGTCAAGCCTCTGTTTGGTTGCAAGGTGATTGCTGCACCTGTGGCTCTGGTGTTGATGGGCTTTATTAGTCACCTGAAGACTAGAGCCTTTGCCTTTGTATCTAACCTCTACTCACCTCATCTAATCTCATGCAAAGGTCCTGGAGTATAGAGTGCTGTACCCGGTGTCAGTGTTTGCTCTGTGTGAGTGTTCTATGTTTGTTTGACTAGCTAGCTTAGGCACCGTGTAGCTTATAGCCTGTGTATAGCTTTGCTAGTGTTCTATGTTTGTTTGACTAGCTAGCTTAGGCACCGTGTAGCTTATAGCCTGTGTATAGCTTTGCTAGTGTTCTATGTTTGTTTGACTAGCTAGCTTAGGCACCGTGTAGCTTATAGCCTGTGTATAGCTTTGCTAGTGTTCTATGTTTGTTTGACTAGCTAGCTTAGGCACCGTGTAGCTTATAGCCTGTGTATAGCTTTGCTAGTGTTTTATGTTTGTTTGACTAGATAGCTTAGGCACCGTCTGGCTTGTTGCCTGTGCCTAGCTCTTCTAGTTCTCTGTGTTTGTTTCCAAGGTATGACTAGTTAGCTAAGGCACCGTCTGGCTTGTTGCCTGTGCATAGCTCTACTAGTTCTCTATGTTTGTTTCCAAGGTAGGACTAGTTAGCTTAGGCACCGTCTGGCTGGTTGCCTGTGCTTAGCTCCACTAGTTCTCTATGTTTGTTTCCAAGGTTTGACTAGTTAGCTTAGGCACCGTCTGGCTGGTTGCCTGTGCTTAGCTCCACTAGTTCTCTATGTTTGTTTCCAAGGTTTGACTAGTTAGCTTAGGCACCGTCTGGCTGGTTGCCTGTGCTTAGCTCCACTAGTTCTCTATGTTTGTTTCCAAGGTTTGACTAGTTAGCTTAGGCACCGTCTGGCTTGTTGCCTGTGCATAGCTCTGCTAGTTCCCCGTGATTGTTCCCCATGCCAGCTAGCTGTCCGGTTAGCTATTTCCAAGACTATGTTTGTTCCTCGTGTCAGCTAGCCGTCCTGCTAAGCTATTTCCAAGACCATGTTTGTTCCTCGTGTCAGCTAGCCGTCCTGCTAGCCCTTTCCAAGTCTGTGTTTGTTTCTAGTGTTAGACTAGCCGCCTTGCTAGCCACTATTCCAAGATTGTGTTTGTTCCTAGAGTGAGCCTAGCCGCCCTTGCTAGCCACGATTCCAAGACTGTGTTTGTTCTTAGTGTAGACTAGCCAGCTTAGGCCCCGCTGGCTTGTAGCCTGTGTCAAGCCTTGCTAGTCTTCTGCGTTTGGGTCCAGGGCATGACTTGTTAGCTGGGGCACAGCTTAGCTGTTAGCTGGTGTATAGCCTTCCAAGTCTCCTGAGTTTGCTCTGTGTATGTTCCTGTGTATGACTGGGTTGCCCGGGTACAGGGTCCCTATGAGCCTGGGTCCAGCTTACTAGTCATTGTGTTGATTCCTGCTGACTGCCAGAACCCGGATAGTTCCTGCTTGGCTGCCTTGCCTTCGCCTAGGTGCCCGGGGGCACCCCTGGATCTTCATTCCTGCTGCTCCTGTAAGTCCTACCGGCTGCCAGAACCTGAAGGCCCAACCCGAGGGGGTAGGCAGTCAAGTGTAGGTGAAGACTAGGTCCAGGGGGTTCCAGTTCTGTGTGTTCCGCTCCAGTGTGTGTTCCAGCCCAGCGGGTTTCACTCTTGTATGTTCCAGTCCAGTGGGCCACTCCAGCGTGTCCAGGCCAGTGGGCCCCACTCCAGTGCGCACCCGTCCGGTGCGTTCCAGTTCCGAGGGTTCCGGTGTACAACTCCAGTCCGGAGTTCCGGTCCAGTCTTTTCTCTTTTCTACCTGGAAGGTGATTTTGCCTTAAGGACTCACAAACCCCGCGCTCCCGGGGAAGAAGCCTGAAGGTATGCCAAGGTCCTCGAGAGCGCGGCGAGCGCGTGAGGCGCGACACGGAGCAAATCTTTTTGTGAAAACTCCAAAATCTAACTAAGTGGTAACCAAAAGCTTATCAAGCCATGTTAGCTCAAAATCTTCATATGACTGACAAAAGTATATGAAGGTGATAGACTTTGTCACATTGACTTAAGCTCCTTAAATGGCAAAACACCAATCTGCTGGAGGCCATCGGTTCGCTTATTCAACAACCTCAGGGATTTATTTTTCATTTGGTTTCTTTCATTCTCAAGTAAGTTCTGAAAACAACACCTTTCCAATTCTTCCAAATAACAAAAGAATCAAGTAATTATAACATGATTTTTTTTCATCTAGATTTTTACTTTTTGCAAAATCATGTCCCTACATTGCATTGTCAAAGAGCCCAGAGTGCCGAATACCCTTGCCCTTATCTCTAAGGCCTTTAACTCCACACTTGCATGAGCCGGAAGAAGGAACACATTACTGTACATCGCCTTGAGTGAATTCTTTCAAAAAGGCGGTAAATAAATACTAAGAATAATCCGATGTCACACTTGAAAGGGCCTGCAAGGAGAGGCATGGTTGCACCCGCCTGTGTAGGTCTGAAAGAGCTGGCTTCCCATGAGCTGACACAGAGCTAGAAAGCTGTAACAGTGATCTACAACATAAGATTACATGGGGCAAAGAAGGGGAGAAAAAGTGAGGAGTGTAGAAGGAGGGTGACGGTTAAATTGGAAAAAAAAATAAAAGGGAACCCATCCACAAAAGTCTGTGTAGGGGTTATATAAGTGTTTAATATGATTTCACCTCAGATGAGGAAGCCCAGCATCTTGAATCATTGTTGGAGATCAACTCTTATTTGGTTTATTTGCATTGGGAAGGGCTGTTTTCTGCCAGTGATAACTTCTGTCTTTTGATTGCGTTTTCAGACAATACTAGAATTTTCTCTCGTACTGGTGTTTTTCAGTAAACATCTTTTGTGCCTACTGGCTCTGTGGGTTTTGCCAGTGATTTGGTTGAGTGTAGATGAGGATATTGTCTTGACAGTGGTTTATTTCTCAGTGCTTCCAAGTCCCTGATCTGTAGTAGACATCTTCCTTCCAGCTTCTCCCTTTCTCTTGGTTTTTCTGTGAGCTCTCAATTATAAACAGCTGATTTGCAGTACCTAGTTGATTGGTAATAATGTTGTGTGGTCTGCAGTATTCAAGGAGGTTTAATGCCAAACCAGAGAGCCTACAGGAGTTTAATCATTCTAATGCAGGGGCATATACAATATAAAACTACTTTTTAAATTTGCCCATGTTTTCTTCCCTTTCTCCTATTTTTTTTTGCCTGCTCTGTGACCGTTCACTAGATCATAAACAATTAATATGCCCTGACTTCTGAAGCAGTTTTTTTTTGAGACCCTGCTATTGAAATTCTGAATGTGTGTATAGCTGCTGTTTCTCTGTGGTTATTCACTAATAAAATAAAAATGAAGTTTTGTGGTTGGGGTCCATTGTGTTTTCCTACTTTGGATGTCCTACGAAGATGGATACTATTGCATATCAGCTAAAATTCAATGTTAGAAACTTAGGGCTAGCGTTTGACTTAAGTCTTACATTTGAAGCAGGTTGTTAAAAAATTTCTAAAACTGTGCCTGATCTGACTGGCCAGGATCAGTCTCGTTTTAGAACCATTACTCAGGTCTTGGTGCTCAAGCAGTGAAACTGTTGAGACTTCTGCAAATAAATACCTGTATATGTAAGCCACATTGATCCTGCCATGAGTGGGAAAGCGCGAGGTACAAATGTAACAAAAAACAAAAAAAAAATTGATTCAGATTTTTGTAGCCAGTCAGGTAATGACTTGCAGCTTCTTAAGAAATTCAGATCTTCTGAGAACTCACTAACTAAATCTTCAGGAGTTTCCTGAATAAAGAAGAGCTCTCAGACAACCAAATCTGTTTTAAGAACCCATTCCATTAACTGGATCCCGAGGGCTCATTGGGAGAATATATAGATGTGTCGGCGCACAGGCTCCAGGACATAGTAGTCACAGGCGGGCGTGGGAAAAGGAGTTGGGAAGGACCATAGAGGAAGTAGAATGGGAGAGTATAGAAAAAAGGGTGGCGGGTGTCTATACATGTACCGCTCAAAGAAAATGCAGTAAAGGTATTATATAGGTGGTACCTTACCCCGGATCGACTCCAGCGAATATACCCGATGACAACGGGGCTATGTTGGCGGGGATGCGGCCTAAGGGGAACCATGGGGCATATATGGTGGCGTTGTCTTAAAGTTAAGGCATTCTGGAAGGCAGTGCAAGATAGACTCCAGGGGTGATTGGGATGCTTGATACCTTGGGTCCCTGAGGTGTTTCTTTTCTCTGCACCGGTGAGAGGACTGACATCTTGTCAACAGCAATTGCTGAGACAGGTGACAGCAGTGGCCAGAGTGACAGTAGCGTTGCATTGGAAACAAAGAACAGTCCCCTCAATTACAAGATGGCAAAACAAATTAAAATATGTGTGTGAAATGGAAAGGCTCATAGCAACACGAAAACATCGGACAGGTCAATGGCACTCAATATGGCAGTTCTTTGTAAATGCAGTTAACTAGAAAAAGAGAGAGAATGTAGTTTATGAGTGTGGAGGACCAGAGAAAGCACTGGGGGAAAGGGAAAGGGGAGGGCTTTGGGGGGGGTGGAGTCGGAGGGGGAGAGAGGGGAGGGCGATAGGCAGGGAATGGGAGGTCATTTACAAATCATAATTTAAAAGTTGAAGTATATTCTGTATTTGATTATGCACGGCAAACTCTACTGTGTATTCTTTGTTATGTAATTGGCACATTGCTATGTGCAAATTTGTATTGAGAATGTGTTAGGTACGCTATGTTCAGAATTAACAATGTTCAATAAAGACTTCTAAAAATAAAAAAAAAAGAACCCATTCCAAAGCCAAGGGGACACTACATAAAATGCTTCGTCCCTGGTACATACCAGGCAAGCTTCTAGTCATACCAAGCCATACAAAGCAAACATGGATTTAGTGAAGGTAAATCTTGCGTCACCAATCTATTACATTTCTTACAAACATGTGGATAAAGGCGAGCCAGTTGATATTGTGTATCTGGATTTTCAAAAGGCGTTTGACAAAGTACCTTCTGAAAGTCTCTAGAAGAAATTGGAGAGTCATGGGATAGGAGGTAGTGTCCTATTGTGGATTAAAAACTGCTTAAAAGATACAAAACAGAGAGTAGGGTTAAATGGTCAGTATTCTCAATGGAGAAGGGTAGATAATGGGGTTTCTCAGGGGTCTGTGCTGGGACCGCTGCTTTTTAATATATTTATAAATGATCTAGAGATGGGAGTAACTAGTGAGGTAATTAAATTTGCTGACGACACAAAGTTATTCAAAGTTGTTAAATCATGAGAAGATTGTGAAAAATTACAAGAGGATCTTACGAGACTGGGAGTCTAAATGACAGATGATGTTTAATGTGAGCAAATGCAAAGTGATGTATGTGGGAAAGAGGAATCCGGACTATAGCTTCGTAATGCAAGGTTCCATGTTAGGAGTCACCGACCAAGAAAGGGATCTCGGCGTCGTTGTTGATGATATGTTGAAATCCTCTGCTTAGTGTGTTGCGGCGGCTAAGAAAGCAAATAGAATGTTAGATATTATTAAGAAAGGAATAGAAAACAAAAGTGAGGACGTTTTAATGCCTTTGTATCAGTCCATGGTGCATCTAGGGCTCTTCAGCTTGGAGAAGAGATGGGTGCGGGGATATATGATAGAGGTCTATAAAATAATGAGTGGAGTGGAACGGGTAGACGTGAATCATTTGTTTACTCTTTCTAAAAATACGATTGCTGACAACTAGGACTAGGGGACATGCAATGAAGCTACAAAGTAGTAAATTTAATACAAATCGGAGAAACATTTTCTTCACGTAACATGTAATTAAACTCTGGAATATGGTAAAGGCAGTTAGCTTAGCGGGCTTTAAAAAGGGTCTGGACGGCTGCCTAAAGGAAAAGTGCATAGACCATTATTAAATTGACTTGGGGAAAATCCACTGCTTATTTCTGGGATAAGCAGCATAAAATGTATTGAGCTTTTCCATATCATCAAGCTGATCAATCCATAGACTGGTGGGTTGTGTCCATCTACCAGCAGGTGGAGATAGAGAGCAAACTTTTGCCTCCCTATATGTGGTCATGTGCTGCCGGAAACTCCCCAGTATGTTCTCTATCTCAGCAGGTGGTGGTCACACACAGCAGCAGCTCTGGCTAGGCCTCCAAGCCTAATTTTTAGGTTTTGTTGAGTGCCTGGGGTTGAGGGCTCTTTTGAGCAAGTGCAAACCTGGTGGTGCCAGGTCCCTCCTTTTCTCCCCCCTCCCGCTGGCTCCGTTAAAAAAAAAAAAAAAAAAAAAAATTTTGAACGGCCTTAAAGGCGTTTATTTCGACGTTTATTTAAGCGTCTATTGCAGCTACTCACTGAGACACCAGGTCGTTACAACTCGGAGCGGACAGCAGGTAATTTTACCTTTTTATAGCGGGCGGGGGGTTCCCCGATTCTTCTCCTCGTGGCTCATGGCGTCGGAGGGCGAGGGCGCACAGGGTCGCTCCCCGGGTCGCTCGAGCGCTTCTAGAGGGGATGCGGGGGTCTTCAAGCCGGATTCGCCCTTGGTGGGTGACAGTTTCGCGACCGATGCATGTCCCGGTCCTTCCTCCGGCGTGGCGGTTTTTCCCGCCATAAACGCCCATCCCCCGCTCCTCGCCTCCGCCATCTTGGCCGGCCACGCGGCTCGGACGGCTTCTTCTTGGGCCGCCCTTGAGGTTGGAGACATTAATGCCATGAACGCCCTTAATTTGGGCGACGGCACAGAAGCGGTTAAAGTTAAGAGCCGTTCTTCCCGCGCGGCTCCTTCGCGGAGTTTCGCGCCGGACGCCATTTTGGATGCGCAGCATGTCTCTCCCCCGCTATTGCGAGCGCCGGTTGAGAGCGCGCCTAGGGCTGTTGCCCAGGCTGCGGAGGTGCACAGTCTGGGGGGTTTCTCCCCCGAGTTTGTTTTGCTGCTGCATCGGGCCTTCCTCATGCACAACGCTGCCCCCGCTCCCTCCTCTGGTACAGAGGTTGAGGTTCCCAGAGGTAAACGCCCTCGGGTTGATTCCCAGGCCTTGGAGGAATTTGTCTCCTCCGATGTAGATGAGGGCAGCGTGTCTGAGGTCTCCCAACGGTCCTTTGCGGATTCCTTGGTGGAGACGGATCCCCGCTCGGATGGAGCGGATGACCCCTCTGCAGCGCGGCTTTTTCGCCCGGAGGATTTGCCCAACCTGTTGTTACAGGCCATGGACACTTTGAAGATATCCTCTCCGGAGGACGTCTCTCCCTCAGCCCCTGTTGGCTCTGCCATTATGCTGGGGACTAAGCGCCCGCCTAGAACCTTCCACGTGCATGATGCCATGCACACCTTAATTTCGGCTCAATGGGATGTCCCAGAAGCGAGCCTTAAAGTGGCTAGGGCTATGTCCCGCCTCTATCCTTTGGCTGTGAGTGAACGTGAGGCCTATCTGTGGCCTACCGTGGATTCTTTAATCACTGCGGTGACTAAGAAAACGGCATTGCCGGTGGAAGGTGGCACGGCCCTAAAGGACGCCCAAGACAGGAGATTGGAGGCGGCCTTAAGGTCGTCCTTTGAGGCGGCTGCTTTAAGTTTGCAGGCCTCAGTTTGCGGCTCCTATGTGGCCAGGGCGTGCCTGACTATGGTGCAGCGGGCTTCCCCCTCGGATCATTTCTTGAGGAATGATTGGCCAGCCCTGGAATCGGGCTTAGCCTATTTGGCAGACTTGCTGTATGATGTCTTGAGAGCCTCAGCTAAAGGCATGGCTCAGACTGTCTCTGCGCGGCGGTGGCTTTGGCTGAAACATTGGTCTGCTGACCACGCCTCAAAATCCCGCCTGGCTAGATTGCCTTTTAAAGGCAAGCTGCTCTTTGGGGTCGAGCTGGACAAAATCGTGACTGATCTCGGCACGTCTAAGGGCAAGAAGTTGCCGGAGGTCAGGGCTCGGGCGAGTGCTCGTCCCGGTACCTCCAGAGGACGGTTTCAGGAAGCCCGTCGGTACCGCCCGGGCAGGTCGGGTGCTTCTGCCCCCACTTCCTTTAAGAGGAATTTCTCCCCCAAGCAGCATTCCTTTCGCAGAGACCGCCGTCCCGGAGGTGCTCCCTCCGGTCCTCCCCCAGGGTCTCGTACCCAATGACGGGGTATTGGTCCACGCCCCAGTGCAGATTGGAGGACGGCTGTCCTCGTTTCTGGGCGAGTGGACCACAATAACTTCAGACGCTTGGGTGCTGGAAGTCATCAGAGACGGCTACAAGCTGGAGTTCTGCCGACCCTTAAGAGACGGGTTTGTACTCTCTCCCTGCAAGTCTCCGGTCAAAGCTGTGGCAGTGCAGCAGACTTTGGACAATCTGATCCGCCTGGGTGCGGTCGTTCCGGTGCCAGAAAGTCAGCTTGGCAAGGGGCGTTACTCCATTTACTTTGTGGTACCAAAGAAAGGAGGTTCGGTCCGGCCTATCCTCGACCTCAAAGGGGTCAATCGGGCCTTGAAAGTGCGGCACTTTCGCATGGAGACTCTCCGCTCTGTTATAGCGGCAGTGAAGGCAGGGGAGTACCTGGCATCCTTGGACATCAAG
Source organism: Microcaecilia unicolor (assembly GCF_901765095.1). Lineage (NCBI taxonomy): Eukaryota > Metazoa > Chordata > Amphibia > Gymnophiona > Siphonopidae > Microcaecilia > Microcaecilia unicolor. The sequence goes on from NW_021963013.1 coordinate 253,733, forward strand.
GAAGCGTACCTGCATATTCCCATCTGGCCTCCTCATCAACGCTTTCTGCGTTTTGCAGTCCTGGGCCGACACTTCCAGTTCAGAGCCCTCCCGTTCGGGTTGGCTACTGCTCCGCGGACCTTTTCCAAGGTAATGGTGGTCATAGCGGCCTTCCTGCGAAAGGAAGGAGTACAAGTCCATCCTTATCTGGACGACTGGTTGATCCGAGCCCCCTCTTATGCAGAGTGCGGCAAAGCTGTGGACCGGGTAGTTGCTCTTTTGAGCTCCCTGGGATGGATCATCAACTGGGAGAAGAGCCAGCTGCGCCCGACTCAGTCCCTGGAGTATCTGGGAGTTCGATTCGACACCCAAGTGGGCAGAGTGTTCCTGCCAGACAATCGGATTGTAAAGCTTCAGGCTCAGGTGGACCAGTTCCTAGTAGCCTCTCCTCTTCGGGCTTGGGACTATGTGCAGCTGTTGGGCTCTATGACGGCCACGATGGAAGTAGTGCCCTGGGCCAGGGCTCATATGAGACCACTACAACACTCTCTGCTGCAGCGCTGGACTCCGATGTCGGAGGATTATGCTGTGCGTCTTCCCTTGCATCCAGCAGTGCGCAAGGCGCTGAGCTGGTGGATGCAGACAGACAAGTTGTCTGCGGGAATGCCTCTGGTGTCCCCAGAGTGGATTGTCGTCACGACGGACGCCTCGTTATCGGGCTGGGGAGCCCACTGCTTGGGAAGGACAGCGCAGGGGCTCTGGTCTCCTGCAGAGGCAAAGTGGTCTATCAACCTCCTGGAACTCAGAGCCATTCGGTTGGCGCTTTTGGAGTTCATCCCGGTACTGGTGTTCAAGCCTGTACGGGTCCTGTCGGACAATGCCACGGCTGTGGCCTATGTCAACCGCCAGGGAGGTACCAAGAGCGCCCCTCTAGCCAGGGAAGCTATGAGTCTATGCCAGTGGGCGGAAGCGAACCTGGAACAGCTGTCAGCGGCCCACATTGCCGGAGTCATGAATGTCAAGGCGGACTTTCTCAGTCGCCATACCTTGGAGCCCGGAGAGTGGCAGCTATCTGCTCAGGCGTTCTTGGACATCACGAAGCGCTGGGGCCAGCCGAGCCTAGACCTGATGGCGTCATCGGCCAATTGCCAAGTGCCGCGCTTCTTCAGCAGAGGACGGGACCCTCGATCCCTGGGAGTAGATGCTCTTCTCCAACAATGGCCGACACAAGAGCTTCTCTATGTGTTCCCGCCCTGGCCCATGTTGGGCAGGGTACTAGACCGGGTGGCAAAGCATCCCGGCAGGATAATCCTGGTGGGTCCGGATTGGCCCAGGCGTCCCTGGTATGCGGACTTGATCAGGCTCTCAGTCGACGATCCTCTGCGGTTGCCAGTGGAGCAGGGCCTGTTACATCAGGGTCCCGTGGTGATGGAGGATCCCTCCCCCTTTGGTCTTACGGCCTGGCTATTGAGCGGCAGCGTCTGAGGAAGAAGGGCTTCTCAGACAAGGTCATCGCCACTATGCTGAGAGCGAGGAAACGCTCTACTTCTACTGCTTACGCCAGGGTTTGGCGTATCTTTGCAGCGTGGTGTGAAGCAGGCTCTCTTTCTCCTTTCACTGCTCCAATTTCTTCAGTGTTGACGTTCCTGCAAGAAGGTCTGGACAAAGGCCTGTCGCTCAGTTCCCTTAAGGTCCAGGTAGCGGCTCTGGCTTGCTTCAGGGGCCGCCTGAAGGGTGCTTCCCTGGCTTCACAGCCAGATGTGGTGCGCTTTCTCAAGGGGGTTAATCACCTGCGCCCTCCTCTGCACTCGGTGGTGCCTGCGTGGAATCTCAACCTGGTGCTAAGAGCATTGCAGAAGCCGCCGTTTGAACCCTTGTCAAGGGCATCTCTGAAAGACCTGACGTTGAAAGCAGTCTTTTTGGTGGCTATCACTTCAGCCAGAAGAGTTTCCGAGCTCCAGGCGCTCTCGTGTCGAGAGCCTTTTCTACAGTTCACTGAGGCAGGAGTGACTATTCGCACAGTGCCTTCCTTCCTGCCCAAGATTGTTTCTCGCTTCCATGTGAATCAGCAGCTATGTCTCCCTTCCTTTCGTAGGGAGGACTACCCAGAGGAGTACTCTGCTCTTAAATATCTGGATGTGAGACGAGTCATCATCAGATACTTGGAAGTGACCAATGATTTCCGGAAATCGGATCATCTGTTTGTCCTGTATACAGGTCCTCGTAGGGGTCTGCAGGCTGCTAAGCCTACAGTGGCAAGATGGGTCAAGGAAGCCATTGCAGCGGCTTATGTGGCCGCGGGGAAGGTGCCGCCTATCCAGCTGAAGGCTCACTCTACAAGAGCTCAGGCGGCCTCGATGGCAGAGGCCGGTTCCGTCTCCTTGGAAGAGATATGCAAGGCGGCAACTTGGGCTTCGGCCCATACATTCTCCAAGCATTACCGCTTGACTGTGGCTGCTCGGGCGGAGGCCCGGTTTGGAGCTTCAGTGTTGCGGTCAGGGATTTCTATGTCCCGCCCTGGGTGAGTACTGCTTCGGTACATCCCACCAGTCTATGGATTGATCAGCTTGATGATATGGAAGGTAAAATTATGTATAATCATACCTGATAATTTTCTTTCCATTAATCATAGCTGATCAATCCATAGCCCCTCCCAGATATCTGTACTGTTTTTATTCTGTTTGCATTTCAGGTTCAAGTTTAGTCTTCAGTTACTTCAGAAAGACTTCGTGTTCAAGTTTTTTCACTTGGATTCTTCAAGAGTTAAGACGAGTTTGTGTTACAGTGAGCTGCTGCATTCCTCTCCCCTCCGTTTTACGGGGCTGGATTGAGACTTAAAATTCTGCCGGCACTCCCTCCCGCTTCGTGCGGCTGTAGGGCAGTTTTGTACCCCTCCCGCTTCGGCGGTGTTAGGGTCAGTCAGCTCCTCCCGCGGTTGCGGTTGCAGGATAAGCCAGATCCCCCCGCATCGGCGGGTGTGGTGTCCCTCCCCCACTCCGCGGGGATGAGCTGGACGGATTCCCCTCCCCCGTTTCGGCGGTGGTGAGCTGGGCAGAGTGTCCCTTCGTGGGTGTAATTCTCTAAGTGCTGAGTCCTGCGGATGGAGCTTTGATATCGACATACTGAGGAGTTTCCGGCAGCACATGACCACATATAGGGAGGCAAAAGTTTGCTCTCTATCTCCACCTGCTGGTAGATGGACACAACCCACCAGTCTATGGATTGATCAGCTATGATTAATGGAAAGAAAATTATCAGGTATGATTATACATAATTTTACCTTTTGGGATCTTGCCAGGTATTTGTGACCTGGATTGGCCACTGTTGGATACAGGATGCTGGGCTTGATAGACCTTTTGTCTGTCCCAGTGTGGCAATACTTATGCACTTATGTACCACCTGTTTTAAAGATTAAAATTATCTTATGTGCTAGTACCAAGATACCAGATTTGTCAAATATGTAGGTCTGTCACCTTTAAGACCTTTTAAGTTAGGGACAAAAGCTTAAATTTATAGTGAGCCTCAATGGAGACTTGGTGCAAATTCATCAGTAAAGAGCAAGCATCTATTCTCCAGGGTTGACCAAACATGACTGGCATAGTACAAGGATTTTCAGTTTAGTTTTCACATGGTGGAAGAGGCAGGGGTGTGGTGGTAGAGGAGCTGTTTTTAGATCTGGCGGGGTGGTGTGGCAGATATTGTAAGATTAAAATTGTTAAAGCGATGTTATTTGTAATTGTTAATGGCATGGTTGCTGGGTTAGAATTGTTCTAGACATCTGTATTTTAGGCTGGTGTTTTTTTTTTTTTTTAATAGTTTCTTGTTTGTTCAGTGAGAAGACATCTGGTTAGTCTATTTAAGCAAGTTACCTAGATAGGTTACTGAATTTGCCATGTTAAAATTAAAACTACCTGGTTAACATTAGGAGAGCTATTACTGGGGGTGTGGTCAAGATAGCACCAGGCAAGACACTCACGATGCTGCTCTTGAGTGAGGTGCTTCTAATATGAAAATTTTTCCAATATGCCCAAGTGTAGAGGAAGGATCCTTTGCAACTTGTGCCCTGAGGCACACCTCGATAAGGCATTTGCGAAGCTGACATTGAGTTCAGGTGTCTTTGCTGTTGTCGGGGCGATGAGGAGCCCCGACATGGAGAGAAAAGTCTCGTGAAGCCCTGCTTTCCTTCCAGGTCAACCCGGTGTGCTGAGCACTGCATTGGCAGAGATGCTGGGAAGAAGCTGCTCTGGTTTGACAATGAAGGGACAGAGGCTGGTGAACGCCGAGTGCTGAACTTGAATGTCAGCTGCAGTTTCTGTACCAGAAGGAATTATCCCACCTGGAACTGCTGAGGTGTAGTTAGGGGAGTCCTCCCAGATCAGTGAGGCTTTTGACCCAACTTTTGGAGAGTTCCCTTCTGCTTCAACCACTGAAGAGGCCAAAAAAGATCACACTGGAATTGATTTGGTCAGCAGGGGAGACCCTCCACAAGGTCTATTTGAGAGTACAATGGTGTATTCCACTGGAGTTGTATGGAGCTAGGACCTGACACACTGACGCACATAAGTCTGGTCTCCTAAAGAAGCAACAAGTGAAAACATAGGATGCTGAGGTTGGCACATAATGTCAGCATTTAAGAACACTGGGACCTTGGTTTGGTTGTTTCAGAGGCATGATGTTATAGGAGCGGCACCTGTTACCAGGACTTTTTTTTCGAGCTGAGTATTGAATCTTATGCTTGTTAAGACTTGGACATTATTATTATCTGGCGGCAGGTGCGATTATTGAAATCTCAGTGTTCTGCCTATGGCTGAAACAACAGTAAGATTCTGAGCACCATTCACTTCTATTTGTTAATATATGTTTATTCATCAAATTTTTAAAGGATCTTTCTCCATTTTATTGACTTATTTGATGAATTTTATAACTGCCACAGTCGCTCATTCATCCTGTTCTAAGACTTTTTGAGTTCTCATGTGAAAAAAACAGGAGAAAAATTATTTGGGGTGGAATCCTGTGTCTCAAAATTGAGGGCAATGGAGATTCAAGTTCAGCAAGATGTCTTTGAACCTAAGGATTGTAAACTTTCCATCAATAAAGTTAACCCCAATTCGATATGATTTTCATTGATTTTTGAAGGAGGTTTTCAAGTGTCCTGAAAATAGATTTCCACTTTTTGCAAAGGATCTTCAAATCAGAGGGGCAATATGGAGGGCCCTGTTGCAGCAGAACTGTTATCTGATATCTTAAACATTACCACTATGTTCGATAGATCTCAGAATGAGATAATATTTAGGGCTACTCTGTTAATATTTTTTGTCTTCTTATAGGATAGAGATGCCCTGCTTAGGCTGTATTTGCACCAAGTTTCTTCTATTAGTTTTTCAGGTAGATAAGAGTTTTCCTGATTTATGTAGATATAAACATTTCTTTCTATGACAGGAAATATTGTCACTGAGCACTAAATAATGTAACCCTACAGTATTAAAAGTTTAAATTTTTTTTTAAAAAGTACATGGCTGCTTTGGGGTCTGAGGCCGTGCTGGTGCTGTGGAGGGTCCAATCTGTGGCATGGTGATTTGGGTCCGGAGCTAGTTGCAGTTGTTGGGAGCAGAGACTACTATGGTGGCGGGCAGTGTGGAGCCGCATGGTCGTGGTCACAGAAGTGTTTGGGCTGTCTGAGTACGTGCATGGTTTCTCACGCATGCGCTGATGTGTGAGAGACAGGCTGTGCTCGGCCTTGTCGGGGCCTCTTCTGGGCATGTGTGGTTTGCATGCACAGAGGTACAGGGAATCGGGCCTGAAGAGAGCCGGATTGATTCAAGGAGGTGGGCCAGTTCCAGTGAGAGAGCTCAGCAGCAGGTATGTTGGTGGATGAGGGGAGAGCTCCGAAGAGCCTCCCTGAAGGTTTTTTTGTTGTTGTTGTTGGTAGCAGTGCAGACCAGAATGGCCATGTGCACATGCACGTGTGAAGAGCAAGAGCTCTGGGTGAGAGCTGTGCAGTGGAAGGTGAGCGAGTGCAAGCTTAACCCATTAGTGCCCAATGTTCCCATAATAAAATCCCATATGGGAACATTGGGCACTAATGTGTTAAGGAGGGGAGTGTGGTGCATTAATGGCCCTACTTAGGTAAGGGAGGAGGAAGACGGGAAAGTGACCATTTAGGGTTTTATTGGGGTGTGTGGATTATGCCTGGGAATGGTGTCTTGGAGCAGGGGAATTATTTTGCAGCAGGTGCTGTAGTGTGCTGGCAGAATTCTAGGACAGAGTTCTAAACTACCGAGGTGAGCATTTGTGTGGGATGAATTGGAAAGGACAGACGTGTGTGGGCACGTCTGTCAAAGTTTAAGAAAATGATATTTTTGGTGCAGAAACGGAGTGTGTGTGTGTGAGGTGCTGTGTGAAATAATTTAAACACTGAGCTCCACAGTAATTAAGGCTCAAGGCTGTTTGTGTTGGGAGGGTACAGCTATAGTAAGAAGATGTGTGTTGTGGGGTGTGAGGGACAGTTGATGTTTGGAGTTAAAATAAATAAGAATTCTAGTGGATATGTTGGCCAAGGGTTAAATGACTGGTATGTTGTCTGTTTGAAGCTAAAAAGGGCTGTACTGTGGAATGGTGTGATTGGGAACTGTGAATAGCATATGATAGATACTGTGGGCTGTTGTTGTGGGTTTGGGAGAGTAGGGACCTATAATTATTTGTTTAATTTGAAATAACATTAGTAAACACAGTAATATGCCCAGGCAGAGCACATCTAGAAGGGAACACTCAGGGAGAGAGTTTCTTGTTATTGAGTTTTGAAAGAAAGGATAGTAGGGTGAAGAGGTACCTGCACGACCAGGGTTCGATGTCGGCAAATACAAGCAAGAGACGATTTAAAGGAAATTGTGGACCAAAGTTTAAGTGATATCTGAACAGAGGTATTAGAGACATATAGAGGAACAAAGGTAGAAAGATAGAGAAGGAAAGTAAAACTTACCTGATTCAGGAGCTGTTGTCCTCATGTGGCATCTGAAGAACCTGTAAGACAATATTTATTCACACAGAATTACCCTCAGGAAGGAAAGGGTTAATTTTAAAACTTGTTTTTTTTCATTATACTGCTAAAAGAAGTACAAGAATTACTTATCTGATGTTTCTGTAGAATCCTGGGATGATGTGTTGCTGATATGTTCTTAGAGCTCTGCAAATGGAAAGACAGATAAAAACTGCTGCTAATTTGCTTAAATGTTTTCAAATAAAATATATTTTTATTGTTAAACTCTACACCAACCAGGGAGTTTATTTTAGGAAATAACATGGCAAAAATTCACCAGGAGGCTTATTTTATATGGTTTTCCTTTCCTTGACTTAAACCTGCCTCCAAACCTCTGTGTCCCTTTTACTATCTGCTTTCATTAAGATTTTGTAGTTTAATCTATTCAGACACTAGAGATTGGCCTAATTAGACTCTTAGTTTAATCAGAATTAGAGAATGACGCAGGGACAAAGTTTGACCCTGTCCCCGCCCCATTCCTGTGAACTCTGTCCTTGTTCCCGTGTCTCCATCCACAGAAGCCTCAAACAGCTGATTTTATATTTAGATCTTTTTATTATGTAATACTGGTATCAAGAAATAGTACAACAGTGTTGAAATATTAACATAGCAAACAGCCTGAGCCAACAGATTTATTTTCCAACTTTGTATGAACTTGGCGCCATGGCTACTCTTTGAAATAGTAGTAATTAAATAAAGCAAGTGCATTTTTATAATATACCATATCACTGCATTCCACAAAACAAAAGGAGCACATTCTCACACATGCCATCTTTTTCTTTTGATGTAGGCACTGGAAAAGAAGATGTTAAACGCTCCCTAATTTACTTAGCTTCAAACAGGAAGAATAGCTAAGGAGGGGGAACTTTTAAAACGTTTACAAACTGCAAAAGTGAACCAGCATCTGTTTTCTTGTAAATTAAGTATTGCCTTTTTGGGTGACCTCCTGTCATGGCTCAGAGCTGCAAAACCCTTGAATACATAACAGTTCATGGATTGTGGCCTCTGCTGTGTTTGTAGTCTGCAGTTGCATCAAAGAGGAAGGGGAGATAGCTATCTTTACAGACATTAATTATTTAAGATGGGGTAATCAGTGCACTTACTATTAATCTTTCCTGAAAAGTTATTTTAAACAAAATATAATTTGCCATGTTCTGAAAGCAGTTACTTCAACAAAAATAAAATTAGCAAGAATCTTTAGATGCTCTTAAAACGGCCTGTGCCAGAGCCGGTGGTTGGGAGGCGGGGTTAGTGCTGGGCAGACTTATACGGTCTGTGCCAGAGCCGGTGGTGGGAGGCGGGGCTGGTGGTTGGGAGGCGGGGATAGTGCTGGGCAGACTTATACGGTCTGTGCCAGAGCCGGTGGTGGGAGGCGGGGCTGGTGGTTGGGAGGCGGGGATAGTGCTGGGCAGACTTATAAGGTCTGTGCCCTGAAGAGGACAGGTACAAATCAAAGTAGGGTATACACAAAAAGTAGCACATATGAGTTTATCTTGTTGGACAGACTGGATGGACCGTGCAGGTCTTTTTCTGCCGTCATCTACTATGTTACTATGTCTTGCATCAGTTGTTAGATTAAATGGCAAGTCGACTCTGGGATAGGCCAGGATCAGAGCGGTTGTCAGCTTCTCTAAAACTGTCTTAAACACGGACTGACACTCCTCATTCCACTTATTCTTCTGCTTACTCTTGCCAGTTAAACTATGCAAGGGTGCTGCTATTCGAACAAAAGCTGACACAAATCTTTGATAGTGATTAGTCATTCCCAAGGGCCTTAATTCGGTTGTTGTCTGGAGAATCTTCCAATTCTACACTGCTTCTATCTTGCTCTTATCCATCCAGTACAGTTGCGTCACTTTTTGGATGAGAAAACCTCTAGGCTGTAGGTTCAGCGTTGCAGGATATATAGTTTAAAGATACTAGGTTAGCATGCCCTTATTTCCTTTTTAAAAAAACGTCCTATTTTTCAGCTTTTCATGATTGTAGCGACCACATCCCCTTAGTAATGTTGGACTACAATGTCATCATATAGATGTAACATGTTTATTACGATGGTTTTTTGCTTTTGGATTTTTTCTATATATTAATGGCTGATTTCTGTGTTACTTCTAAATTGCATAAATATATATTGTTTTAAAGGACAGCTGTTATTTGTACAGCCCGACTTTGCTGGTTAATGTAAATCAGATAGGTCTGATGTTTAGCGCTCTCCAGTAAAAGTGAAACTGCAGCTCTAGTGCTCCTCAGACTCCTTCCTAATACAACTGGATAAACTTTGGCTAATTTGGACAGGGCAAAATGTAACTGGTCTGCAGAGGAAATTTTGGCTATCCAAGATCTGTCCTGTATCTATTATCAACCGACTGGGCAAACGCCTTGACGGTACTATGTAAGCCACATTGAGCCAGCAAATAGGTGGGGAAATGTGGGGTACAAATGCAATAAATAAATAAATAAAATTACCTGGACAAATCTTTCAAATTTCAACCCATAATTCAATTTCATAAGGTATGCTGTTGTCTTTTTTTGTATGGTTTTATGTCTATTTTGCTGTTTGTCTAAAAGTTGATGGTTTTTTTTGGTTTTGTACTGCCAAGAAAAGCTCTCAAAATGATTCAAATCCCATGAAGGTTATTAACACCGAAAAGACCAGTCAAAGTACTTCTTTCTGTCTTCTATATGGCCAAGGAGATAAACAGATTAGACAATTATGCAAATATTTCTGTGCAGCTAAAGCCAAGCAGCACAACTCAGCACTGAAATGTATGAACCCATCATGATGATTTTGCTTTGTTACCAGAAACCTGCTCACTAATCAAGATTTAATTAAAGCATTTATTAAGAGCCTTTTTAATTGAAGACCAATGTACAATATTGGTACAATTTTTTTTTTATTTGTACCCCGCACTTTCCCACTTATGGCAGGCTCAATGCGGCTTAGGTACTTATTTGTACCTGGGGCAATGGAGGGTTAAGTGACTTGCCCAGAATCACAAGGAGCTGTCTGTGCCTGCAGTGGGAATCGAACCCAGTTCCCCCGGACCAAAGTCCACCACTCCTCCACTAGGCATTTGCCAATGTACTGATAACTTTTTGGCATTGGCTTTGGCGTTGGCTTACTGTATAAAGACAGCGTTAAGCACAGTGACTTCCTTGTAGCAGAGCAGATTTTAACCTGTTCGGTTTGACCTTTGACTTGTTCACCTGTTTGATTCCCTTTGGCACTAGATGTCAGTGTTAACACACCTGAGTCTTGTCCTCAGGTGAGACTCTTAACATTGAAAACACATACACTCCACATGCCCAAACACTGTTTACTTTATCTTAGAACCTGTATTTTAATGGCCCATCATGTTATAGGCCTAAGACTGTTGTAACTACATTTGCTAAAAAAGAAATGTTCTGTTTTAGGTGCTGTTATTTTGAAATACATTTATTGATAGTATTACATTACATTGTACATGATAAAATATTTTAATACAGACTGATGGGTTGTGAACATTTGAAATTTTTTAGTGTAGTCTTTTTATGAAGTTAAGGGGCTGTTTTACTTATGCTTTGCCGCACCCCCTCTCCCCGCTGTTCCTGTGAACATGAGATTTACTAAAGGATTTGGTAAATCATGTACTCACACTAATGTATATTATTAGGATGGCTGCTACTTTATTTTCTACTCCCCACCCCCCAGCTACAATCTTTTAAAAGGGGAAGCTAGTTTCTGAGAGACATTTCCCTACTCTGGCACAAAATTCCGTCTTTGTATTGCCCCACAATTCATACCCCACTGGGCTCCCTCAGGTACCAAATAAAACAGGTGTGATCCCAGGTCAATTCTGCCATGCCAGTACCATAATCCAAAGTGAAATCATCTGACCTAAAATCTTCCTTGACGTGTGGGGCAAATGAGAGCCTTGGGGTCTCCTAGCTCCGTTTTGAATTATTAGGGCAGGGCAGGAGTGACTGAGGAGTGCTTTAAGTGGCAACCATGGGCTGCAGTAGATGAAGCCTCCTGTGCTAAGCATTTCCCCCTCAGGCACTTGGAAGCTAATTAAAAAAAAAAAAAAAAAAAATCCTTTTCTACATTTAATGCTGAAAATGTTTTGGGATTTTTTAAAATAAAATTTTGCAGCTGCATTCCTGATTGTAAGTGGGTTTGCAGATAAGATCATGAGTATGTGTTCCTGAGTGTGAAGAGTGGGCTGAGTTGAAGCAGAATTGCAATGTATGTGTTTATATTTTATAAGAGAGGCTCTTTGGATCCACACCAAGAACAGAAACAACAAACAGCAGGTCCACAAATAATGATAATACAAAATTCTTTATTGAAAAGATCGCCTGATGTGGCCATGTTTTGCTTTAAGTCTGCATCAGGGGCTGCACTGGACCAGGGGAGTAGCCAGACCTCGAGGTGGGAGGGGGCCAGAGCTCAAAGTGAGGCGGTCACATTTTGGTCCACTCCACTACCACCGCCCTGCCACTCCCCACCCAGTACCGCCACTGCACATACCTTGGCTGGCGGGGGTTCCCAATCTCTGCCAGCTGAAGCATTTGACCAACACTGGACTCCGGCACCACCGCATTGCCTGCCCTGCTCTCTCTTCCCCTCATGTCCGGCATGCTCATTTTAAATGAAATTGAGCATGGGCGCATGCACAGTTTCACTAAAACGAGCATTCCAGACGTGTGGGAAAGAGAGAGCAGGGCAGGCAATGCGGCACTGGACCAGCACTGGACAAACATTTCATCTGGCGGGGGTTGGGGACCCTCGCCAGCCAATTAGAGTGAATTCAGGGGGCCCCAGGCCCCCTGTGGACCCCTGTATCTACGCCACTGCACTGGACCCACTGTTTGTTGTTTCTCTATATTTTATAATCCATGTACCCATGGCACACACTTGTTTTGGAATAGATTTAAATTTGTGCAAGAGCATTTGTGCCCCATTAGAGCTAGTTTTAGGTGCCTATGTTGCTTTTTGTATACTAATTTCCAAACAATCCCTCTCTGAAACTATTGTGAACAGTGTTTTCAGGACCATCATATAAGACACAAAAACTTATTTCAGCATTATTGGATTAGAAGCAATAATGCTGAAATAAATTTTAGCTTCAAATATGATGGTCCTGAAAATCAGTTTTCCAAATAGTCTGGTAGAGAGAGTTTGAGAGTGGGGCTGTTTGGATGCTTGTTGTTGATATGTTCTCATTATTTTGGATGGATTGTTTGTCTTGTCAGAGCTTTTATAAAATAGATTTCTTTTTTTCACTGTCCATGTAGGCACCTTGTTTATAAAATCAAGTCCAAAATTGGAGAAAAACTTCAGTACAGTGGTTCCCAAATCTGTCTTTGATGACTCACGGCCAATCTGGTTTTTAAGATATCCACAGTCACCTGCATCACTGCCTCCATAGCATGAAGATTTATTTAATGTACATCCATTGTGGGTTTCCTGAGCTGGCTGAGGGTCTCCCAAGATAGGTATGGGAATCACAGTTTTAGTACATCTGACCCTAAATGAGTAACGGTGTACCTCAGTAAATTTGTATTCTTTCTGTGTCATTGACCTAGCTCTTAGAAGCAGGGGAGTCTGTCTTTTGTAAATTGGAATGCAAAATTTCCTTTTTACAGTGGCAAACTGGAAACTATTAAAATTCAAAACTGGTGAGTGTCTCAATACTATACCAGCATTCTAGTATGAGCAGGATAAGCAGACTGAAATCATTTTTCTCCAATACTTCTGCTTCTTCCTAGTGGCTACAGCTGTAATTTGAGAGCCAAGGAAGTAATGGTTTCAGTCCCATTTCTGATCCTAGGCTACTGGGTCCTCCATTGCCTCAGGTACCTAACTTCACTTGTAAGCCCTCTATACAGCAGGGACTTACTCTACTGTAACTGAATTGGCACCCACTCTGAGCAGGCATTTGAAAAAGCAGGAATATGTTGAAGTGAGCCCACTCCTTTTTGCTAACATGAGGGGGCTGCACCAAGGCTTAAATTCCCTTTGCAGGTGCTGGGACAGTGATTTCTTTCTTCCCTGCTGATGAACAGCTCTTTCCACAGTTTTACTGACAATAGGGAGGTAAAATTAGCATTCAGACTGGTATTTTTATCTTTGCACAAGTTTCTCTGCTGCTGCTTTACTGATATATACAGTTATAGAGACAAGGTGGACACCGCCCTTCACTGAAGTCAAGGGGCTGCATAGGGACTTTGCCTTCCTTGCAGACGCTGGCAATGCCAGCACCAGTCATGTCAATGAAGTGCTCCTTTCTACACGCTTTGGGTGCTGGTGTGGTTGATGTACAAATTAATTGATTGCTTACTTGTTATTAATAGGGACTAGTAAGAAGGGGAGAATACTGAGTATTTAATCTTTGAGCCTGTTGGTAGACCTTTGGGGGGTTTGCTATTTTTTTTGTAAGGGGATGGATTTTAGTTGGTAGGGATTAAATTTATCAGGGTAATTGAACTATATTCTGAGGGGTGTTGGTGGATGTGCGATTTAGGCTTAATTAGTGACGTACACATTGGTATGTGTCATATGGAAACATAAGAACATAAGTATTGCCATTCTGGATCAGACTAAAGGTCCATCAAGCACAGTATCCCGTTTCTAACAGTGGTCAATCCAGGTTGCAAGTACCTGGCAGGATCTCAAAAAGCAGAAACTTTCCATGCTGCTTATCCCACAGGAATAAGCAGTGACTTTTTCCCCAAGTCTTCCTTAATAGCAGTTGATGGATGTTTCCTTCAAGATGTCCAAACCTTTTTTAAAACCTAGTTGTACTGCTTTTTCCACGTCTTCAGGCAACAAATTTCAGAGCTTAATTACACATTGAATTTTAAAAATATTTTCTTCTATTTTTAAAAGAAAAGTATTACTGACTTCATGGCATGTCAGCTAGTTTTTGCACTTTTTTGAAAGAGTAAAACAATTGATTCATGTTTACCCGTTCCATGCCACTCAGGATTTTATTGACCTCTATTGTTCTTCTCCTCAGCCATCTCTTCTCCAGCATGAATAATCCTAAATTTTTTAGCCTCCTCATAAGATAGTTGTCATCCCTTTTATCATTTTGTCACCCGTCTCTGTACTGTTTTTATTTCTTTCAAATCTTTTCTGATGCACACAATATTTCCTACCATTCTATTTGCATTTTTGTTCTCCACTGCACACACAGCAGATTATTTGAGCGTACTGTGCTTGATGACGCCTAGATCCTTTTCCTGGCTGGTAACCCCTAATATGGAACCTAGCATCATGTAGCTATAATGTGGGTTATTCTCTATCTGTACCACTTTTTGCTTGCCTTATTATGGGCAATATTTATAAATAATCTAGAAATGAGAGAATATGTAAGGTGACTAAATCTGCAGATAACACAAAATTAACAGCCTATTATGAAATTAAGTTGTGCGCGTAACTGACTTTATTCTATAAATTTCATATGCAAATTTGCGTGCTAAGCCTAAATTTTGGCGAGCGAGTTTATAGAATTATGGGGGTAAGTGTCTAGATTAGTTGGTTGTGAATATTGAAAGCTCCTGCTGGGATTAGTGGTCTTGATGTTTTATGTACAAGCCTCTTAGTTCTGGTAATGCTACTCCGACTTCTGTTGGAACCTTATTAGTCAAACTGTTACTGTTAGATTAGAAATTTTGCTTTAGTGAGGGATTTTAATGTTGATTGTGTTGTGGGAATTGTTGGGTATCGGGTGTTTTTCGGTTAGACTCCAGTGACCTTTCACTGGCCTTGCTTGTCAGGTCAGATATTTGTGACAGATGATCGAGTATTAAAGGATAGTGTGAAAAAAACATTAAGTTCTGTGACTAGGAGTTGTAAACATTTGAATCAGAAATGAAACATGGCTGATATGATTGGTCTACTCTGTCAGTTGAGAATTTAGCAGAATTGGTTAATCTTTTAGTAGCCTATTTTTCATATAAGCTATTGGAGGACCAGCTGAGACTGTAGGGGAAGGCATTTAAGAATGCTCAGATTCTTTCGTCCTATCCAAATCGATTTCTTGGTTTGAAAGCATGGTTTGAAGGGTACAGGTTGGTTTCATGCCAGCCTGCATATATAATATGCAGGCTGGCATGAAACCAGCCTGCATGCAGTTATCCGGAACATGCACTTAACCGTTGTGACCCAAAGAAGCTTGACATCTGATAAACATATGTCCGTTAACTGATGTTAGGCTTACTTGAAGTAATCAGTTATAGTCCTCTGTACACTACTGGGTCTGTGAGTTCCATAGACTACATCTGCCAGACGGTAAAAACTGTCATAGCACTGACATCCAGTGTCCTCCAGATAGGCCCATATGGTGTTGAGACTCTCCAGCGCTCTTGCAAAAGTGACAGGAGGAGGTTGTTGAATTTCGTCAGCATGTGCCTCGCTGCTCGTTTCATCATCAGCCGTTGTTGCCTGCGTGTAGGCATATATCTCAACATCAGTGCTGTTGTCGGCTGTTTGTAGATCATAATCAACAGCTACGTAGTGATGAAACTCCTCTTCAGTAACACCGGCTGGGATGTCAATAACCTATTCATCTGACACGTTTGCAACAGCTGTATCTGTTTCGTCCCTCTCCACATCCTTAACAAAGCTTGCCCGCTTGTAGCAGTTCACAATGGTTGCCTGTGTAACATGATTCCAGGCTTCTTTCTGCATATGTAGGGAATCCAACAGTGATAGATTACGAGCCAGTTCAACAGCACGTTTATCCTTGCCAGTCTGGTCATCCATAACGTTCATCAGACGATGTAGCACAAGAGCCCGATAATGTTGTTTGAAATTGGCTATTATGCTCTGATCCATAGGTTGGATCAGAGAGGTAGTGTTTGGTGGCAGGAACACCACCTTGACGTTAGACAGCCTGACATCATCCCTGTGTGCAGCACAATTATCACATGCAACAAAATCTGACACTTTTGTGCCCGCATTCTAGTGTCTGACTTCTTTAGCCACTGCTTCCAAATTTCTCCAGTCATCCATGAATTTGCGCTAGCTTCGCATGACAAAGGAAGTCGCTTAACTTTCTTGAAGCAATGGGGCTGTTTGCTCTTTCCAATGATGAGGGGTTCCAACTTCTCACTCCCATCCATATTGCAGCAAAGGAGGATCGTCAGTCGGTCCTTCGACGTTTTACCTCCAGTAGGTTTGGCATGTTTGAATGCAAGTGTTCCATCAGGAATCACTTGCCAGTAGAGACAATTTTTGTCAGCATTGAAAATGTCATGAGGTGCAAACTCGTTCAAGATGGTAGGAAGAACTGAAACAACCCAATTTTCAGCACCAAAGTCATCAGCATCTTGTTTCTCACCATTCTGTTTCTTGAATTTTATGCTGTTCCTCTCCTTCCATCTTTCCAACCATCCAACAGTGGTTTTGAATTCAGTTAGTCCAAGACTTTCAGCTAGCTGATTAGCTTTCTCCATAAGCAGTGGACCACTGACAGGAAACTGTCTGCTTCTGACTCAAGAAAACCACCGAAGAAGAGCATCTTCTACCTCCTCAGCTTTTCCTGCCCGTTTTCATTTCCGTTGTGGATTTGTATTGTTTTGCCAGTCTTCCAGAAGCTGGTCTTTCTGTTTCAAGACACGTGAAATTTGACTGAGATTGACACCATATTCTTTAGCAATAGATGCTTGACTTTGTTTTCTAATTTTTTAAGAACTTCTATTCGTTCAGCCAGTGACGACGACTCCAGTGTACACTCTAACAACATTCTTTCGCTTATTCTGCCTGTGGCAGTTAAAGGGGTAGTAAATTTGAAATCTCATTGGTTGTCACACGCCAATCGGCTTCCATATTCCGTGCACGCGCTTATGCGGAGTCTTTCCTGCAGAGGAGCGGTCTTAAACCATGCATATAAGCGAATCTTGCACTTATCAGTGGTGTGCTAAACAGAAGGTTGTCCCCATAGAAATTGATGGTGCAAAAAACGGGACCGAAGTACGGCATGCAGTTAAACAGAGCATGTGCTTATCCGATGTGCACTTAAATGGAGTGCACCGTATATGTTATTCTTTATTTTTAATATTCTGTATTCAAACCACAAGACAGCATGGCAGATTCAAAACATCTGTTGAGCATAGCCAGCAAACAATACATACCCATCCCAGGATGTTTCCCACACACAAAAACAGTTCCAATGAAATCTTCACACCATGAATACAGCTCTAGGCCTTGGCGTGCATCCAATCTCCCTGCTCTCTTTCCTTTACTCTTTTCTCTTCCTTCCCCCCTCTCCATTTATCCTTCAAACTCTTCACCAACCTCATGGAACAAAGGATATTGACTGTAGAATTGACTCCATTGAAGCATGTACCTCCACCACTCTGGTTGAGATCAAGACATACATTTGCAACTCCCATGCTGCCATCTGATGCGTAGCTCTCCTCCATCATTGTATTGATGAGATTTGGTCCCCTATCCAGCATTTCAGTATGGTCTTCTTCAGCAGCAGCAGAAGTTCCAAATGTACAAATTTGCCCTCCTTGTCTCAGATCCTTTGCTCTATTAAAATGTTGTAATCTCCTAATCCACCATTTTCCCTGGCAGGTCTTTAAGGGCTAGCAGACTTTCCCTCCATAGTTTAGACGTAAATGTTGGCCCTGACTATGTGCTGCTGCCTGAAACCCTCCCCTGTAACAATTGAGCACTAAGTCATTTTAGTGCATAATTAAAGAGAAGCATTTAGGTGCACTTCTGCAATTTACACACATAAGTGTGCACTTGTGTGAATTCCAGCATTCTGTATGTGTGCAAGAAGCTCTTAAATTTAGGTGCCCTGTTGGAGGTTTGTGTTTAATTTAGTCAGCTTTGGGAACATACATATCTTTTGTCTTTGAAATATGCATAGTAAGGAGGAAATTGAGTTCCAAGTTTATCTGATATACCATCTATTACAGAAAACTGTCTAGGTGGTGTATAAAAATAGTATTAATATAGGAGCAATTAGATTATAAATGAAGATCCAAGATGGCTGCTGTCATCATGGATGTGTTTGGTGAACAGGACCTGCTCTGAAGTTTTTCCTATATTGAACTTTAAAGGTCTGTTTTTACCTTTGAGATGGCCCCAAAGTGAAGTGGGAAGGTAAGGAACTATGCATTTAAGTCTCTTGGGCCTTCTGATGCGAAACAGCCATTGATTACCATCTTCATTCCTACTTCTCTGAAGGCATCTCCTGTAAAAGGGCCACTAGTGGAGGAGGCTTTGGCTCACTATCAACTGGAATGCTGATTGAACCCTGATGCTTGATGCTCTCCCTCCTCCCCCCTCCCCCCCCCCCCCCCCCCCGGTCGTGCTGCGGCCGAGAGGTGTGCAGGATGTAGTCTCAAGTTGCAAAGTGCAGACCCGAAGCTTGTCACTCGGATTGGAGTCCAGTGCAGTATTCAACCCGCTGGATTTTGTAGCCTGTATGGATGATTTAAACTATGGAGCAGGTGGGTTAAGCGTGGAAGTGTTGTCTGTGAGGTCTGACCAGAGGTTGAAAAATATATCATTGGCCTCTGAGATGGGCTCTTTAGTTCAGAGCTCTAATCGTCTCTTCTGAAGAAGAAACCGACTGCTCCTTTGCAGTAACCTCCGGTAGTTACATTTGATTCCATCTGGGTCGCCCTGATGCGGTTGGACGCTTCAGTGACTAAGATTTACGAGGAACTTGCTGGAATATCTCAAAAGCTGGAATTGGATAAGGTACATCAGGAGGAGAAATTGAGTTCAATATCAGTGAGGACTACAAAGAGGAGCAAATGCTGGAGCAACAAAGTACTGTGTTTCAGCTGTACAGCACTGCGTATGTCTAATAGCGCTATAGAAATGATAAGTAGTAGTATTAATACTCTTACACAGGAGTACATAAACTATCCTCATGTTGGAGGTTAGAAGTAATTGACAATAAATTAACATAATTGAATTTGAGATTTGTGATCTTCTCCAAGGTGCCTTTTGAATTACCTGGAGACACCTTGAAGAAATATTTCACAGACATTTTGAAAATTCCATCTGAACTACACCCACGTTGCCAAATGTTTATTTTCTGCCAGTAAAATCTGGAATAGCATTAGAAGTGACATCTCCAGTGACAGTATGGATGTGTCTGCCATCCTAGAAAGATCAGTGGATAAAGAGACTAATAGTGCTACGTTATTAGAGGCCTTTGTATTTGAGTGAGATAGAGAGAATTTTTTCTATGTACTGTGTTATTTCTTGGTCAGAAATTTTTAGGTATTTCCTGATTTATGTAGATTGACACAAGATAGAAGAAGAAAAATTCCTGTATGCTGCCCATGAGGCTCATACTGTTGGGATGCAAGTGTTTATTAAGTTTTCTTGTAAATGTATTGTGACTTGTGATTCTCATAGATATATTTTCTTTGAATCTGTTCAATTTCAAAGTTTTTTGTTGATAGTAAGAAAAGGTCTGTTCCTGCTGAGGGAGGGCCTGAGGTTTCATAGTGAAACACTGATGTTTATCACAGACCAAATTTAGGGACTTTAATTATGTATAGGGAGGAACTTGACTTTTTCTTTATTTAGTTAAGATCTCCTCCATTCCTCATTTTGGATTCTCCCCATTTTTACTTCAGTTCTGTTTGGTAACCAAATAGAGAGAGATTTTTCTTTGGAATATTGTTGTCTGTATAGTTTTTGTTTTTATTGTTGTACCTATTACTAGTCAGATTATTTTGATTTGATGCAATATTGAAACATTTTAATAAATACAAAATTTTAAAAAGGAGCAATTAGAGTGGAGAGGAGAAGAGAGAAAAAAAATCACAAGTAGGAAAGGAGCTACAATCAGTGATAGGAGGATGGAATAATATTATTATTTAGTCTTTTATAACCTACTTATATTAATACAGTCCTAAACAAGGTACATTCAACAATCAGAGAAGCAACAATATGTATCAACCTGTGCCAACATAGGGGTTCTTAACCCAGTCCTTACAATACACCCAGGCACTCAGGTTTTCATGCATGAGATGAACTTGCATTCATTACTTCTGTTCTGTGCAAATCTATCTCATGCATATCCCTTGTGGCTATCCTAAAAACATAAGTGGCTGGGTGTGTCCAGAGGACTGGGTTGAGAACCCCTGTTTGCATATTCATTAGAAATCCATCAGAAAATAATTCTAAAGCAAACCTTCCTTAGCTCTGTTGTGCCCCAAATCCAGCAGCTAGGATGAACAGATAGCTTCAGATTTTTTTTTTCTAATTGTGAACAGGCCTATGTGAAAAGAAAAGACAGGCAGCAAAGGATGCCAAGAAAGCTCTGATACTTTATCTGTGATTCGAGTAATTCTTCGCATTGTCTGAATAACTCCATGATCTGCAGTAAGGTCATCATTATCTAATTAGATTTGTGATATGTCTTTGCACAGTTTCTTTGATGTCTGTTGTGTTTGTTTTTACAAAGGTAGGAGAGCTATGAGTTTGTTAAAAAAAAAAAATTGCACTCTGTAAGATTAGCAAGCAGCTAGTTACGAATTATGACAGGATAATGAAGGGTTAGGAAAGGTCATGATGATCTTGGTAAAATGATTACATATAGGGACTTGAAGACATTTTCAAGGGGAACTAAAGTCAACCAGAAATAAACAACCACATCATTTTGTATAATGACCCTGGAGAGAACATTTTAATATGAAATACAAAATTACAATGTTTCAGCTTTTTGTTTGCCCCAAAGGAAAGCTGGAGTGCATCAGTTTTGCATCCTTGCAGTCATGTACGAAGTGGGACTGTCACCAGACAGCAGGAGTGCCTGGTATACTTTGATAATGGTCATATTGCTTCAGTACAAGCTGCTGGTTACTCTGATAGCAAAAATAAAACAGACCTTGAGAGTGGTGGACCCGCTTGATACCATTTACAGCTAAGTTGTTTTGAAATTGAAGGATTTAAGTGTTAGAAATTGCAGGCCCTCTAAAGTTGTGGAAATACGTCTCTAGTCAATAATAGAAAAAAAATCAGACACTGTGACAGACACTGTGTTTGTGGCTCAAATCACTGTAGAATTTCAGGAAATGCTATGATTATGCTGCATTCTTAAGGAATCCATAGAATCTATTTCTCAGAATTGGGCTGCGTTACATTGGATATAACATTTGAGGTTTATAATATTGAAATGGGTGGTGAGGGGTAAGAGAAGGGGGTATTCAACAAAAAGGCCACACTTTTTAAAAAATCAACTATTTTCAAATCATAAACCATTGACACACACGTTTGCAAAACCACTAAATATTTGTTACAATTGTATAAACAATATTAATGCAATTACATTTGATTAGTTTATCATATTTGATAAAACTTTTGATCTGTTTTAACAACCTACAGTAGGGGAATGCTGCTTCAAATGTACTAACATTGTCTTACAATAGAGTACCAGAGGTGCTTTGTTTCCAATGTGTACAACACTTGAAGATGCCAGACTTCAGTGACTGACTAAAAGCTAGAAAACCAGATGCCAGTTAGGGGGGAATTCATTATTATTATTATTATTAGCATTTGTATAGCGCTACCAGACGCACGCAGCGCTGAACACCTGATACAAAGAGACTGTCCCTGCTCAAAAGAGCTTACAATCTAAATATTAAGCAGTGTTAGGTTCTTAAGTCACGTTATTTGGGCCTTAATGCAACTTAAGAGGCCTCAATGCTGCTGGACCAAAAATAATGCGGTGATATTTAAGTGGCCATGGGTTAAATAGTAATGAGATCAAAATATGACAAATTCATGTTTTGCATCTCGTTATTATGCAGATACCCTAATGCAACTTGCAAAAATCATGTTAAAATAACCCCTGCTTTTTGCTGGGGATATTTCGCCACCTGGATGCATCAGGCCCTAGATGGTATGCCAGTCCAAGCGTAGCAGGGTCCCCCCGACTTAAGCCCCCATGGCACAAGGCTGCCCTCCCCCACAAGTACAAGCCTCCCACACTCCCACCTCTAAGGTAGTTGTCACCTCCCAAAGGGCTACCTTTCTATCACTGGTGGTCCAGGGGGTGGCTGGGGGGGGTGTCTTTCGGGGTCCTGGGGGGGGGGGGGGTAATGGGATTCTTTGGACAGGGCCAATACCCAGTCGCTCCTGCCAAGTCCAGTACCAGCTTCAAAATGGCACCTCTAGCGGTAGTCTCACATGTCTACAGCTAGGGTCATATTTCCTTATAAGGAAGTGGTTCCTTATATGGAAACATGACGCTAGCGATAGTCATGCCATTTTGAAGTCAGCACCAGACTGGCCATGATTGACTGGGGAGTGGGGGGTTTGTACTTTGGGGGGAGCAGGTATTATGCTGGGGGGGGGGACCCAGAAGCCAGGGGGAACCCTGCTATACCAGCCCAGGAGCAATAGGCCATAGCTTTGTGGCCAATGCCCACGGGTCGCGGGAATAATGCTGCTTGCGAGGTGGCTCGCAAGGCGTGTTATTCTCTTGACTCTGGACTCGGCAACCTGTGGTACTGGGATCCTGCAGGTTTCTGAATCCAGCAGTACATCAGGATTTGAAAACGCGATCTTTTACCATACCTTGATGAATTCCTCCTTTAATGTTTTCACATTCTCTGGCTACTTAAAAAAAAATGCACATATTGCTGATTTATCAGTAAAAGATTCTCCCTAGTTGCATTGTAATGCTTTTGTGTTTCACTTATATGTTCTGATATTTGTCAGCATTTGCTTATTTCTGATCTGAAGAAGAAGGGTTACCTTTTGAAAGCTAATCAAAAAATGTATTAAATTAGTCCAATAGAAAGGTATCATCTTATTTTCTTTTCTGTGTTTTGTTATATTTCTGTCCCTAGTTTCAGAAATCCCATCTCAGTTGTACAGTAAATTTAGTGGCGAGGAAGATTCAAGTCTGCAGATTACATTGTGAAAACTGACAACATAAAGCAACAAGATCCACCTGTTAGACTTGCTGCCCGCATTCTCCACGAATTAATATGTTACAAGAAATTCTACCCACTTCTCCAGCAATTAATATGTTGGAAGAAATGATTTATTTTGGGGAAAGTAGCTCTAGAGCAACTCGCCACTGCTTATAATTTAAGAGCAGGTGCTGTATTTATATTGATTTCTCCACCAATCACCAAAGGTGATAATTGCAATAAATTAAATATATTAAGTATATATATATTCAGAACACAAAGAGACCATATTTTTAGCTTCAAAAAGATTGATTTAATATACAATTGCACACGAGAGGTAGGTTTTAAAAGGGAATCTTTACAGGTAATCTGTGCATAAAAATAGAACAAAGTAGCAGGTCTAGATCAAAAGTTATGTTACTCACAAGTCCTTGTTACACAGTATGAACAGCATTAGGTAAGCACATGTTTTAGGAGCAAGGCATCAGCGGAGCGGACCCCAAAGAGAGCAGCAGTTTCCAAGAGAGGCAGGTTTCCAGAGGAGCAGGTCCCAAGAGAGGCAGGCTCCAAGAGGAGCAGGTTCCAAGAGAACGAGCTGGGCTGTTTCCAGGCCTTTTATAATGTTAGCAGAGAAGCATGGTGTGTGCATGTCTTGGATATTTTGCAAGGCATTATGGTTAATGTAGTCTCATGTCTGCACACGACCCCTGAGTTGGTCCCATGTCTTATGACATCACGAGACTTACAGTCTGGAGTTTGCTGGCAAATGTCTTTTGATGTCCTGTTCAGTCTCTGGGGCAGATACACATTACAAGTCCTTCCTTTCTGCACATGTCTGGAAGCTGATGGGAGGGGCAGGTATACCTTTGACAAGCAAATGTCCTGTTTATGGTCCACCCTCTGAAGTCTTTTGTCTTATTCAGGTGCCCACCTTAGTCCATCTTTTGTTAGGTGGGAGGACAGAGGAATAGAGTCAATTTAAAACTTTAAAGCAGTCTTAAGTCTTTTGTTTGAGGAATGAGAAAAGGCAAGGTGAGGCCCCAAAGGGGGAGGGAAGAGGGCTTTTGGACTGAGACTATTTTCTCTGCTGCTGTGTCAAATATATATTTTTAAAAGATACACAAATATATTGCTGTATATATATCCAGCAAATATGCTACATATTTCAGTAATAAACTGATACCGTTACACACCTACTCTGCTATCTTTTAAAAAGACCTACATCAAAACACACCTACAACCTTTCATGATGTAATTGTGTAAGACTAGGTTTTTAAATTTTACTTGACTTCTGGGATAGTACAGAAAGCTAAAGATTCTTTTCCTTGTGTGTTGGGTGAAGGCCTTTATTCTACCTAGAAATGACAAAGCCTACATTTATAATTGCAGAAAGCGGAATTGATGCAGAGGTTGTTGCGGCGGTTGATGTGAACACAATTGCTAATGAAGTCTACAAACATAATTTCCCCACTACACCACTCTGGCCAAAAACCATTGAGGTGAGTCATAAGTTTCTCAGGTTTTATGAATCCAGTGGCTTGGAAGCACTTCAGATACCTTGTACACTGTGTTCTAAAGTACTTACCTCAACAAAGTTGGAAGAAAAGAGTATGGGAACTGAAAAGTATGAATATTTATACTGTTACTATGCAACATAAATTTTGTAGTTAAGGTTTAGAGAGTCATATCTGCAGTGTGTCACATCACATTTGTTTTGCGCCTTGTGGAAATCTCAACCTCACTTAGTAAAAGTTATTAGTTATGTATACAGTTTCACTGCCTTGGTTTCTCAACAATGATACATCTGCATGTTTTTTGGACACCCCAATTAGATTCCCATGCTAATGAAAGCAATTTGCAGTTGTTGAATGTTTCATCTGAAAAAGGCATCATTAGAAGCAATAGAAAAATTAAGAAATGCTGTACTCGAAACCAACTTCTATAATGAAAGAACATAATGAGTGAAGGAAGTGATAACATTATTTCTCTGCTAATCTAAACAGTAACATTCCCTTATTATATCTTAAGTTCGTTAAGGAATGATTAGTTTATGCATAGATAACACTTTGCTTTTGTCCACTTTTTCAATATGAATCCCTTTCTCTCCAAATTTGCATGGTGTATGTTAACAGTTGATCAATAGGCCCTTCATCTTACCCCAGACCTTTGTAACAGGAACCTAGGCAAATCCTGTCCTATTACTGTTCAGGAGCTGGAAGGGAAGTCTCCTTTGAAACTGAACCTCTCAATACCATCAGTGCTCACTCCAGCCAGCACTGCATGTCAGAACCCACATGATAACAAGTGCCTGATTGGCCTGCCAGCATCCGTGAGCCTCGATTGAGTCAATTACAGAGACTGTTTATAGCAGTGGTTCATAAACCTGGTCCTGGAGGCACCCTAGCCAGTCAGGTTTTCAGGATATCTACAGTGAATATTTATGAGAGAAATTTGCATGCACTGCTTCCACTACATGCAAATATGTCTCATGAATATTCATTGTGGGTATCCTGAAAACGTGACTGGCTGGGGTGCCTCCAGAGCTAGGTTTGGGAATCACTGATTTAAAATGCAAAGACGACCAGGTCGCCGCCCTACAAATGTCTTCCGGAGGCACTAGACAATGCTCTGCCCAAGAGGCTGCCTGACCTCTTGTAGGGTGAGCCTTAACATGCTCTGGGACAGGTTTCCCAGAAAGAAGATAAGCTGAGGCAATCATTTCTTTAAGCCATCGAGAAATAGTGGGCTTAGAGGCCATGAACCATTTGCGCGAACCTCCAATCAGAATAAACAAACGATCGGATCGCTGAATGTCATCAGTAGACTTAATGTAGTGTTTCAACACCCGCTTGACATCCAAACACTTCAAATGCCGCTGCTCCTCTGAGCCGGAGAAAGAACCTAACATAGGCAATACCACCGGCTGAGAAACATGAGGGACTAAAGGAAAGCAAATTAGCAGGTAAGGCCTAATTTACCCTTTCTTTGAGATGCAAAGACGATGCTTTCACCATACTTAGCATTTTTTCTTTGTCTGATATTTTGCATTGCTTGGAATTCTGCTATTGCTTTTTCTACAGGCCTTTTCCCAGCACATCAAAGGGTATATTATTTTATTTATTTATAGCACTTGATATTCCACATGTGATCCCTGAGGTGACTATTGGGCTCATTTTTGAAAGAGAAGGACATCCATCTTTCAACATAAATCGGAAGATGGACGTCCTCCCAGGGATGTCCAAATCGGTATAATCAAAACCCGATTTAGGACGTCTCCAACTACATTCCGTCGCAAGGACGGCCAAACTTCAAGGGGGCGTGTCAGAGGCATAGCGAAGGCAGGACTTGGGCATACCTAACACCTGGACGTCTTTGACCCATAATCGAATAAAACAAGGACGTCTCTGACGAACACTTGCACGTTTTCACCCAGACGTGTTTTTATTACGACTAAGAAATGACCAGATGACCACCGGAGAGAATCGGGGATGACCTCCCGTTACTTCCCCAGTGGTCACTAACCCCCCCTCCCACCCTTAAAAAGCATGTTTAAAAATATGTCGTGCCAGCCTCTATGCCAGCCTCAGATGTCATACTCAGGACCATGACGGCGCATACAGGTCCCGGGAGCAGTTTTAGTGGGTACTGCAGTGCAATTCAGATAGGCGTACCCAGGCCCATACCCCTCTTACCTGTTACATTTGTGGAGGAAACAGCGAGCCCTCCAAAACCTACCCACCACAAACCCACTGTACCCACATCTAGGTGCCCCCCTTCACCCGTAAGGGCTATGGTAGTGGTGTACAGTTGAGGATAGTGGGTTTTGGGGGGGGCTCAGCACACAAGGTAAGGGAGCTATGTACTGGGAGCAATTTATGAAGCCCACTGCAGTGCCCCCTAGGGTGGACTTCTAATGCTAGAATAATAGCCTTATAACCTTTAAATCAAGGAACGACCAAGTCTTGTCCCAGGAAGTAGCAAGGCCCTGTTTATCCTTCTCACACCAGCTCTAGCCTGCAATGAGAGCTGTGTATTTGAGTTCAGGAATAGAGGGCAGAAACAAAGGGTAGATTATCAGGAAAAGATACAGCTCAGTAAAGTCCGAGTCACAAGCTTGCTACCAAGGATGGCAAAATAAAGTTAATACCATGTGGAGGGGCATTTTCGAAAGGGACGTCCAAATTGCGATTTGGCCGTCCTTGCAAAACGGCGAAATCCAGGGGCAGGGAATGAATAGGTGATATCTAATTAGAAAGTGAATGGTATATCAAGTGGTTCTTAGATGGCAACTCTGGCTGTAAAAACTAAGGCCGGTGCTGGGCTGACTTTTATTGTCTATGTCCTGCATATAGCAGTATAGCTTAGGATGGATTAGAGAGGTAATTTGAAACATGAGGACAATACCAGGCAGACTTTTATGATCTGTGTCTCGCGAATTACGTGACAGATTCAGATAGGCTGGAGTAGGCTTTGACGACCGCTCCAGTAGTTGGAACATAAGAACAGAGCCGGGTGGACTTCTACGGTCTATATCCCAAAAACACCAAAGACCGACCATGATCAAGTATATAATATGACATTCATTGTTGATTTTAATCTTGAATTGATAATGAATGTGACTGTTGGGCAGACTGGCTAGACCGTTCAGGTCTTTATCTGCCATCACTTACTATGTTACTGTCTAGTTGCTTTCGAGGAAGGGCCATAAACAATTACATTGCAATAATCTAGTATAGTAAGAATTAGTGACTGAATTTGATCAGTAGAAAGTATTTTTTCAACCTTTGCAATATTTTCAATTTAAAAAAGCATTTATGTACTGTATTGTACTACTAGTGGGAAACTCCTTAGTTAAGTCCTAGAAGTTTTATTTCTGATTTGATTAATACCTCTGAACCTGCTAATACTGGATTCAGTAGAGGCATAGGTTGTTTACTCTTCTCCATCCACAAAATATTTGTCTTATCTGGGTTAATTTTTAAATGATGGAATGACATCCATATATAAATCTTATCAAAGACTTCACTCATAAAACTATATACTGCTGATACATCTCAGTGGCCTATAAAATGTTGCCAGGCCTACTTGTTCAAGTGTATCATAAAATTGGATTTTCAAACTCAGACCTTCCATCCCATCCTGTACAATAATATCATCTAACTCTACACATAAAAAACTATTATAGATCACAGAAATACTACCTTTATTTTTTCTCATACTAAGAGTGAATTGCATAACCTGTAGGACACATGGGGGCTGTGTTTACTATGGCACACTGTAGATGCGTTAGTGTTTTTTAACGTGCATCAATGTTTGACGTGCGTTAAATGCTAATGCGCCTGTAGGAATGTATTGGCATGTTAACATTTAACATGCCTTAACTTTAAAGGCATGTTAAAAATGCTAACGTGCCTTAGTAAATGTACCCCATCATCTGTTGCACCAGTCCCTCTTCTGTAAGCCAGGTTTCTGTAATAATCATTAATCCCAGAAATAATCAGTACTTTGGTTTTGTTTGTCTAGGACATAATTATTAGTGATAAGCTAGGATGTAACTGAACTACTGCTAAGAATTTCCTTCCTGCTTTATTATTATTTATGTTGCCAGGCTAAATAAACTGTTGTATTGCAGACTTTTTAAAAATAGAATACTAGTGTACCAAAGACAAACAGGCTAGTTGATTCTCACTTGTGGGTGACATCATCCATGGCGCCTGGTGCGGAACGCTATCCAGTGCTCATGTGCGAGTGCAGGACCATCCATCTCTTCTCATCCGGGGTGGGGAGAGAACACGTTTGTCATGGCACCTCATAGTGTCTGCATGCAGTTCTTTTTCAGAGAGCTTTTATGCCTTCCCTTGTGGGTTTTTTTTTTTTTTTGCCTCAAATTGCCTTGTTCCCTCTTTGGGATAATTTTATATTCCTTCCCTTATAGTTTTAGATCTTTTGCCAGACTTTTAAGTTTAATTTCTTGGGCTCACAAGGCCCTCTTAGGCCTGAGCATCGGCTGGGACTTTTTCCCCTTTTATCTTTTGGTGATTTGCTCCTTTTTGTATCATAGTCGTTTGATTTGGTCTTGGCTCTTTTCCCTTGCATGTCATTGAAGGTTCCCAGTGGCTTCGAGCGCTATGCTCAGTGCAATCAGACCATCTCTAGGGCTGACACCCATTCCTGCTGTATCAAGTGTTTTATTTATTTTATTTTTATTTGTTACATTTGTATCCCACATTTTCCCACCTATTTGCAGGCTCAATGTGGCTTACATAGTACCGTAACGGCATTCGCCTAGTCCAGTAGGTAAACAAATACAAGGTGATAATGTGGTTGAATATTGGCATTTGCCAAGTCCAGTAAAGAAGCAAATACAAGGTGATATTGTGGTCGAATAAAGGTACATGTGTCTCAGGTACAATGGGGGTTGAGGAGAGGAAAGGTTATATAGTGTCCATTATGAGCTTTGGTTTTGCTGTGTTGCAGAGTGTAGGTATCTATTTTGGGTCGGTGGGG
Source organism: Microcaecilia unicolor (assembly GCF_901765095.1). NCBI lineage: Eukaryota > Metazoa > Chordata > Amphibia > Gymnophiona > Siphonopidae > Microcaecilia > Microcaecilia unicolor. The sequence goes on from NW_021963013.1 coordinate 283,143, forward strand.
TATGCCTTTTTGAATAGGTAGGTTTTCAGTGATTTCCTGAAGTTTAGGTGGTCCTAGGTTGTTTTCACAGCTTTTGGCAGTGCGTTCCATAATTGTGTGCTTATATAGGAGAAGCTGGATAAAAAAGGACACAGAAGTCCAGAGAGGCTCAAAAGGAGAAAACTTTTGGATCAAGGTCCGAATTGTCGATATAGACATCGACATTGGCGCTTGCACCAGCATGGCTGCTGGACCTATGTCCAACACTGGGAGTAGATGTGCATAGAGCAGGTTTCCACCTGCCTCGAGGCTGACCACTGTGCTCAGTATCGGACCTGACACATAGGAGGTGTGAGGATTTGACGTCTTTATCGTCGGCACCGAGGGGTGTCAATGCTCAGCACTGGGTAAAGCCCAAGAAGCACTAGCATCGATCCGACACATGGTACGGGGAGCACCTGGGCACCGAGAGATCCGGTACCTGAGAATGTCGTCATCGGGAGGAGTGCTCCTCCTCCATCGAGGAGGTATTGGTGTGGAGGTCTCCATGCAGCCAGGACCAGGTACCCAAGTCAACACTGGTGGTTCAGTAAGTTGTCTCTGACCCGACGCCCCAGCCTTTCATGATGTCGAATCTTGATGAGCAGATCTGGGACGTGCTTCAAGAGCAGTTGACAGGGCTTCTCCAGCAGAATGCAGTGGCATCAGGGGTGCTTGCGCCAACCATGTTTCTACATGCTGCCTCACAGGGCAGTGAGGTTTCCAATGCCAATGTTGTGTGCGGTATTTGTATTAACAGCCGCCCATGCAGGTACCTCTTAGACATTGATGGAGGAAGGTTTGCTGGAGTCGAGGGTGGAGCCTGCATCCTGACGCCATTCCTCCTATCTGAGGCAGGCTCGGTCTTAGTCCTCCCATGAGGAATTTTTTGTTGTTGCTGCTACGGGACTGCTCATGAGCGTCTGATGAGGATCCAAGGTACTTCTCAGAGGAGGAGTCGTATTGTATTTCATCAGACCCCTCCCTGCCAGAGGAGAGGTGAAAATCTCCACCAGAGAGTTTCTCCTTCCCCGCTTTTGTGAAGGAGATGGCTGCCATCTGTCACGTTTGTGAACCCTTGTGCCCAGATGGAGCACAGTGAAGAGGTGTTGAGCTTGCGCCCTGTTGGGCAGCTGAGCAAACCCCGAGGCTTCACCTGAGAGGACCACCGTTCACCGAGGGTTGAGCCCCCAGGTGCAGGCGGCCGGCAGGGGTCAGACTGCCGCAGACAACAGGCAAAGAAAGATTGGGTTCGAACAGAAGTTAGGGTTAGGTCAAGAACCCGCAACGAAGAGTCTGGATTGAGGAGTGGTCTGGTTTAGCAGCAAGCAGAGAGTAGTCGGGTTCCAAGCAGAGGTCAGGTCAGGTGGCAAGGAAGGCGTAGTTGGGTTCCAAGCAGAAGTCAGGTCAGGAGGCAAGCAGAGAGTAGTCGGGTTCCAAGCAGAGGTCAGGTCAGGCGGCAAGGAAGGCGTAGTCGGGTTCCAAGCAGAAGTCAGGTCAGGCGGCAAGCAGAGAGTAGTCGGGTTCCAAGCAGAGGTCAGGTCAGGCGGCAAGCAGAGAGTAGTCGGGTTCCAAGCAGAGGTCAGGTCAGGCGGCAAGCAGAGAGTAGTCGGGTTCCAAGCAGAGGTCAGGTCAGGCAGCAAGTAGTAGTAGACAGAGTCTCCCAGTAGCATAAGCAATCTACCAAAGTAGAAGCCGAAGCAAAACTAGTGGGGACCACTGCTCCTATATATATCCCCTACAATTAAGGAGACAAGTAACAGCTGACAGGAGGCAGGGAGGTCAGGAAGCAGGAGGACCGACGTCAGCAGGCCAGGAAACCCGGATTAGTCAGTCAGAAGAAGGAGGCGGCGACCGCTGCGAATGGCCAATCCGGGCGTCGGAGGCGTGGCCAACGTTCCCGGGTTCCGCACCTGAAAGGGAAGCTATCCCCCCTGGGGACGCTGGTGCTGCAAAAATGGCCGGCGTTCCCCAATTACAGCAGGGCAAGAACGGAGCGTCACTGCCCCTGGAGGACGACCCCGGAGGAGCGCAGCGACGTGACGTGAGGCGAGAGGAGCGGCTGCAGAACCGACAGCCAATGCCTGATGGCTGCCTGCAGTGCCGTGCTTGCTTTTTAAAAACATTTTTGGTTCTTTAATTAGCTTTTTGTTTTTGTAGCGGCTGCTGCTGCTGCTCAACAGGAGAAGCAGCAGTGGTAGGAAATGGGAGCTGGCGCCGCGTGTTTCGCAGGAGACTTGGCAGGTCTGTGTGAGCGGGACTGGATGGAAAGAAGGGGATAGAGAGAGAGAAGAATGGATGGAAGAATCGGGGGGGGGGGGTAGACGGATGGAAGGATGGGGAGAGAAAGAGGGAAAACAGATGGAAGGATGGGGCGAGAAAGACACGATGGAAGGATGGGGAGAGAAAGGGGGAGATGGATGAATGGATGCAGAGAGAAAGGGGAGAGACTGGAAGTATGTGGAGAGAGAAGGGACACTAAACAGAAAAGGGTAGAGAGAGAGAGTAGGAGGGGGAGAGAGACATTAGATGGAAGGATCAGGAGAGAGGGTAGATGGGTGGAAGGATGGGGAGAGAAAGAGGGAAGACGCTGGATGGAAGGGTAGAGAGAAAGAGGAGACACTGGATGGAAGGACGCAGAAAGAAAGAGGGGGGACATTGGAAGGATGGGGAGAGAAAGAGGGGAGATGCTGGAAGGATGGGGAGAGAAAGTGGAGAGCTGCTGGATGGAAAAGGGGAGCAGAGAAAGACTGGAGAATAAGAGGAAGGGGCATGGGGAGAACAAGGGTGAGAAAAAGATGAAAAGCCATAGGTAGATGAAGGAAAAAGAAGGAAATTAAAGAATGGATAGTAAGAATGAATTAAATCTGGACAGAGAATTGCCCAGTGCACCCTAGCTTCCCAATGATGTCAAGCCTCTGGGAACCTAGCGGATGCCATCCGACTGACACCAGAGTTGGTTCAATTCCTTCTCTGGTGGATGATTCAATTCATTTTGACCATGGGACTTCCATGCCAAATTCCTCAGCCCCAGAAGGTACTGATGATGGATCCCCTACCCAAGGTGGGGAGCTCACTTAGATTTGCTTCACACTCGCTGTGCTTAGTCAGCTCAGTAGACAGACCTTTACATCAACCTTCTGGAGCTATGGGCAATCTGGAATGCTCTAAAGGCTTTCCGAGATCAGCTGTTTAACCAATTGTACTTATTCAAACAGAAAATCAAGTTGCAATGTATTACACCAACAAGCAGGGGGCTACTGGATCATACCTTCTGTGCCAGAAGGTCGTCCGGATGTGGCAGTGGGTTGTCTGGAACAGGATGGTTCTCAGAGCCACATACCTGGTGGACATATCCAACAGTCTGGCTGACAGACTGAGCAGGGTCATGGAACCACATAAGTGGTCACTCAGCATGGGCATTGCATGCAAGGCTTTCTGAGTGTAGGGCACCCCTTCGGTGAATCTCTTTGCCATTCCTCTTAATCACAAAGTCTCTCAGTGCTGTTCCAGGTTCAGAGCACATGGCAGACTAGTGTTGCATGCCTTCCTCTGCCACTGGGTGAACAGCCTTCAGTATGCATATCTTCCCATTCCACTCATGGGGAAGACTTTGCTGAAACTCAAGCAAGATGGGGAACCATGATCCTGATATCCCCATATAAACCCAGGCAAATCTTGTCCCTCTTCTTATGGAGTTATCCCCTGAAGAGCCTTGGAGATTGAAGTGTTTTCTGATCCTCATAACGCAGAAAGAGGGATCTCTTCTGCATCCTGACCTCCAGTCTCTGGCTCTCACAACCTAGATGTTGAGAGCTTAGAATTTCCTTCCTTGCATCTTCCAGAATTTTACTAGCTTCCAGGAAAGATTCCATTAAGAGATGTTATTCTTTCAAATGGAGGAGGTTTGCTGACTGGAGTGAGGGCAAGGCACTAGATCTTCTTTCTTGCTCTACACAGACCCTGCTTGAATACCTTCTGCACTTCTCTGAGTCTTGTCTTAAAATCAACTCTGTAAGAGTTCACCTCGGTGTAATTAATACTTACCATCACAATGTGTAAGTCCATCTCTGGATAGCCTCTATTGTTCGCTTCATGAGAGGTTTGCTTTCGACAAAGCCTCCTGACAAACCTCTACCTGTGTCACAGGACTTCGTCGTCCTCACCCAGCTGATAAAAGCTCCTTTTGAGCCACTGGATTCCTGTCCACTGAAGTACTAGACCTGGAAGGTCTTGTTTTTGGTGGCAGTTAATTCAGCTTGTAGGGTCAGTGAACTTCAGGCCCTAGTAGTTAGGGACCCACCTTACAAAAAATGTCATTGTAACAGTAGTTTTCCTTATGCACCCTAAGTTCCTGGCTAAGGTAATATGAATCAGTCTATTGTTCTTTCAACATTCTTTCCCAAACCTCATGCCTAGCCTGGTGAAAGTGTACTGCATACCTTGGGCTGCAAGTGAGCATTGGCCTTTCACCTGGAGCAGACTAGGCCCTACAGACAGTCCACCCAGCTTTGTTTCTTTTGATCCTAACAGAATGGGAGTCACCATCGGGAAATGCACCATCTCCAATTGGCTGGCGGATTACATTTCTTTCACTTATGCCTAAGCTGGGCTGACTCTTGAGAGTCATGTCAAGGCTCATAATGTCAGAACCATGGTGGCGTCAGTAGCCCTCTTGATATCAGTCTCTATAGAAGAGATTCACAAGGCTGCGATGTCGTCTTCAGTTCACACATTCACATCCCACTATTGCCTTTAGCAAGACACACAATTCAACAGTCGGTTTGGACAGACAGTCCTCCAGAATTGTTTGTGGTCAGAATCCAACTTCACCCTCCTAGGCTCGTTTTATTCTGTTCCCAGCTGCACTCTTAGACAGTTTCTATATAGTTTCAGGTTAATTGAAATTTTGAACTCACCATTGTGAGTTCCTGTCGTCCTACTGTTGTTGTTTTCAGTGAGCCTGGTAGCTAGGGATTCCCACATCTGAGAATCAACTGGCCTGCTTGTTTTCGGAGAAAGCGAAGATACCTGTAGCAGATATTCTCTCAGGACAACAGGCCATTAATTCTCACATACCTTCCCACCTCCCCTTTTAGTCGTCTTATGTAACTATATTATTTTACTGATGGTCCTGCACTCGCATGGTGGGAGCGCTTCTGTGAACTCTTAAAGATATATTACATTGGATAGTGTTCTGCACTGGGTGCCATGAATGACATCACCCACATGTGAGAATTAATGGCCTGTCCTCGGAGAGTTCTTGCTTCAGGTAAGTATATTCGCTATATGTGATGTGTTTAGGTGGGAGCACTTACACCTACATTACTGAAAATCGCACATAAATCGCAGAGAAATGTGCACAAATTATAGAATACTAGTTCTATAATTTGTGCACATTTCTCTGCACTTCTCCCATGCTCCTCTCAGACTGCATCCATATGTTTGCCCACCTTCAAACTATTCACCATCTTGTTTAGGTGCCTTGTTATAGAGTAGCACGTATCTGGAATATTGGCATTCATGCATGTATGTGTGGTACTATCTTCATTTAGGTGCAACCTTGATGCCTAAATGTTGGTGCCCACTTTATAAGACTACCTCCTTAATAGGCAAAATTAGGGCCCATGATTAGAATGTCCTTGGAGACATTGTGATGTATGATCTTTGGGCTGCCTCTCAATGACTGGGCTAAAGTTAGTTGAAAAAAATGCTTCAGTGTTTTTGATTGTAACCCGCGCTGAATTGGCTGGTAGTTGCAAGATATAAGATTGTAATAATAATAATAATACCCTGTTTCCCCGAAAGTAAGACATCCCCCGAAAATAAGACCTAGTAGAGGTTTTCCTGAATTGGTAGATATAAGGCCTCCCCCGAAAGTAAGACCTAGCAAATTTTAGTTTGAAAGCAGGGCCGCCGAGAGCCGGACAAGGCCGCCCCCGGGCCACCCCCCCACCCGAGGTCGCCGGGCCCCCCCTCCACCCACCCTCTGTCACTCCCGGAGCTAACCTTAAACGCCTTCTTTCACCTTTGCAGCAAGCAGCAGCAGGGCAGACCTCTCCTTCCTTCCGTGCCCCGCCCTCACGGACGTTACGTCAGGCAAGGGCGGGACACGGAAGGAAGGAGTGGCCTGCCCTGCTGCTGCTTGCTGCGAAGGTGAAAGGAGGCATTTAAGGTTAGTTCCGGGAGCGACGGAGGGCGGGCAGGCCAACCCCGATCCAACCCCGATGTTTCCCCGAAAAATAAGACAGCCTCTGAAAATAAGACCTAGTGCATTTTGGGGGCAAAAATTAATATAAGACAGTGTCTTATTTTCGGGGAAACACGGTAGTAATAATAAAACTGCTCAGATAATTTGAATGCTTATGGTCCAAGTTAGGATGGAGCTACCAAACCAAAGGAGCAGGAAGAAACTGCAGAGCCCCACAAAAGATAAATAAATGAAATATAAAATAGTGCATTTTTAACTTTAAAACTTGTGTACTTCATTATATCAATAAAACACAATTGTTAAAAAAAACCCATTAAAGGTCCTTTTACTCAGGTGCACTAATGGATTTAGCACACGCTAAATAAGATGCCCATTATATTCCTATGGGTGTCTTATCATTTAGTACTCTAGTAAAAGGGACCCCTAAGTAAAAATGGGATTGGAATTTACAAACAAAAAAAGTTCTGAAAGCAGTACTATTTTAGACAGTATTGAAATACTGTGCATTTAATTTAGCAATTTATTTTCCTATTGTTTGTAAATTTTCAGCCACTCCAAAACAGATTACAATAAAAATCAAGAGAAACAGGAGTTACAGAAAAAAATCATAACTTATGCAGTAGCATATTAAAGAGATAGGGAACAGTGAATATTAAGGGAATCACAGGTGGTGGTAATACATTAATGATACTGTCATTTTGCCTTTGAGGTGTCTTGGTGTAGGCATTGCCTCTATAGTACCCTCCTTAGCTGTGGTTTCGCATTTTCCCTGTTAGCCTGCAGATAACTGTCTGATGTAGAACTGCTCCGTTTTGCAGTTTGCTGGCCAGTGAGTCATATTTTCAGTTGGAGTATCATTTGAGTGAGCTTAAAAGTTCATCTTGGTCCTTGGCTAAGATTCCTGTTGGTTATTCAGGCTAATAATGGGATAGCAGCAACTGCTGCTGGCCTCCTTCAGGATATAGATTTGTATACTGTCGAAGTGCCACCACTTACTAGCTTATGTTGATGCAGCATCCTCCAAGCGCCCTAAGGGCCTGCTTTCTGCTGATTTGGCAGTAGAGGAAGGACATAGAGCAATGGCTTGAAGAAAAATTAAGTAACAACATTAAATTTGGCATATGATAGTATTTCATGGGATCCCTTTCTTTCAATATACCAATTTTAATTTGCAAGGTTGGAGCTCAGTGTTGATCTGCTGGCTGCACCAGCTTTCCTTTGCTCTACTGCTGTATCTACCAACCGCCAGAAAAGTCAGCACAGCGAGCAGGTCTAGGCCTTTGTCAGTCTTCTAACCTTAGAAAATGAGAACAAACAAATTTGGAAACCCCAGGGCTGCCAAGGAGGCCCGATCTTTGAGAGGGAGATTTATGCCATGCCCCCACCTCAACCACACTCCACACAGCCACATTCCCAGTTCCACCCAGTCACATCCCCAGACCCACCTATTCCACCTCCTGGTTCCACCCCAATAGACCTCAGCTGTGGGGCCAGCATCTCTCCTCACACCCTGAATCCTCGCTCCAGTCCTAATGGTCTGGTATCTCTCTCTCCTTCCCTCCCATACCCCCTTTTTTTCTTGGTCTCTATCTCACCCCCACCCCCTTGCAGGTCCATCATCTGTCTGTTTCCCCTTCCCATTCCTATGTGGGTCTGGCCTCTCTCTCTCTGCATATTACCCCCCATCCCCCAGCATGGATCCAGCATTTCTCTCTGTTTTCTCATCTTCCCATGTGGGTCCAGCATCTCCTTTTGCCCCTCCTCCTCCATGCATGTCTAGTATCTCTATTCCTCCCACAGTCCTCCCAAAGTGGCAGCAGCTAGCCGGCAGAAGCAGCACAGTAAACGGGTTGCCTGCAGCTGGCCTTGCCAGGATCTTTCCTTTCTCATTTGGGCCTACAGGAAGTGACATTGCAGGAGGCAGAAATGGCAGAGGAATGGTCATAGCAGGGCCAGTCGCAGGCAGCCTGTTTACAGCACTGCCAGCCACTGCCATTTTGAGAGGGCCACGGAGGAGTGGAAACATCAGACATATGTGGGGAGAGGGGGTGGAAGGAGATGCTGGACCCATTTAGGGGGAGGGGGAGAGGCAGGTCAGGGACAAAGAAGGCAGATAGCAGGAATGGAGAACAGAGGGCAGTAGGTAGTTCCTACCATTGGGCAGCCCTGGGCATTTTGCTGGGCTTACTCAATGGTAGCTAGGCTCCTGGCTCAGCGGGAGATGTTCACTTGAGGCAGCCATGGGCAAAGAAAGTGTTTACTCTGAGAAATTATATATAAGAAATCATATTAAGTGTTAAGTCTGTTAAAATCTGGGGTTTAAAAGTGGTGTTTGAATTCCTATTTCAAAATTAGCTTTTTACCTTGCAAGCAGAGCAAAGGAATGCCAGATGGTTCATATTATTTGAAAGTCTTGCCGGGCTGGGTCAGAAAGGTCAGAAAGACCCTTGTGAGGGATGGATTGCTAAATGCTGGCACAGCTGTAAACTATTATGAATGAACAAAGCATGAGCCAGACATGCCGTAGTTTTAAAAGAATTAGTTTAATGCTAGTTAGATTCTAAATAATTCTAGATATTCCTGATGTTTAGACATGTCTTATAAGAATGCTTATTTTAGAATATGTGTATTCTGTGTAGTTAAATGTAGAATACCTTTTGAAATCTAATGTTACTCTCTGCTGTATTTTTTAAGCAAAGACTGCTGTGAGGAGATCAACATGTGTTTTGAATTAACTATGGTCTTAGCTAGTTCTGTGTATGGAGCTGATAGGTGAAAAAGGTCAGAACTAGTCAGCTCTCTTCTCCTTGATTAATTATAGGTAACTGTAGGAATAGTCCTGAAAGTATAGCAGTATGCCATTAAGTAAGACTAGCCTTTGACCCCTTTAATGAATGCCAGAGTCCAGTAAGCAATTTAAGCTATAGATGAGAAATCAATCATGATGAGAATATAAGAGTTCTAGTGCCATATTGTCTGGCTTGAGGGGCCCCAGGTTAGAGGTCAGTTTGAGGAATACCAAACCTATGTAACTGATATTTCAAAAGTAATGATTGGTTGAGGCAAAGTGACCAATCTATTCCTTAACCAATTGGGAGTAAAGGGGGCTAGGCTAGGAGGAGGGCTTAGGACCCTATTTAAGTAGGAGCAGAAGCAGTTTACGTCAGAAGGAGAGCTGGAAGAAAGCTGGAAGACAACAGGAGAGACAGCAGAAGAGAAGCAGCTGAGACAGAAGCCACATGACACAAAAAGAGCTAAGAGAGAGAAGAGAGCTAGAACTGATATCTTGCTTTGTTTGCTGGCAAATAAAGAAGATTTCTCTCTCATACTGGTGTGTGCTGTCTGACTTCTGAAGTATCACAAATTCATGTATTAATTCCTGCAACAATTCTTGGTGGCAGCGGTGGGATGAATCCTGCATTAATCCCAGCACCCAACTGACTGGAGAACATTCGCCGGGTATGTATTTGTATTCTGTATTCTGTATTGTAATCCTAGCTAGGAAGTTATAAACCAGCCCCTCAAGAAGGAGGGAAGGAGAGCCTGATCAACTCTCAGCGAAGGCCCTAGTACCTTCTAGTCGCGGGGACTAGAAGCGAAAACGCTTGAGCTTATCTGTATCTGAGAAATTTGAAATTGTTGGGTGGGATTTTCTGTACTGAATGAATGTGTGATGCCTGAATGTTAATGAGTGCGGACTTCTTATAGCTGCATTTCCAATTAACGCGAGTTCAATTGGTCAGCAACGGAAGGAAGCGATTGCTGTCTGTCTACCTAGTGTCTCGAGAGTGCGGACCCCTTACTGCACTCTCAAAAACTCCCTCCCTTTTGTGTGTTGTAACTGTAAGCATTATGGGTGGGACATCATCTAGACAAATTGATACTCCCCTAGACTGTATGCTTAAGAATTTCAAAAAAGGGTTTTTAATTAATGATTATGGACAGACTTTAAGCTCAAGTACTTTAAGAACCTTGTGTGAAGTTGAGTGGCCATCTATGGGAGTGGGGTGGCCCCCTAGTGGCAGCTTAGATATTGAAGTAATCCGGAAGGTCTACAGCATAGTAGTAGGAGAATCAGAATATTCTGAACAACTCCCTTATATAGATTCCTGGGACAGCCTTGTGACTGACCCTCCCTCGTGGTTGAAAACTTATATGGGATCCCCAGTAAAATTCATGTTAGGCCGTGTTCAAAGAAAGATTAGAAAATCTAAACTAGAAGAGGGAAAGAGCCCCAGGAAGCCTACCACCCAATCGGTGGCTTCCGCCCCTACCCTGTCTGAGAAACCCATACTCTCTGATGACCCCTCAGACCTTGAGCCACCACCTTATGGCCCATTGTTGGGGTTCCGTGCTACCCCCAGAGATCCACGCCGCCCAGCTCAAGCCTCTCCAGTACAGGCTTCTCCGGACAGTTCCTCTTCTGTGCAAACCCCACCACATCCTAGGTTGGACTTTTCACCTGGCCTCTACCCTTCTGTGCCACATCCTCTCCTGTTAACCTCTGAAGACCCGTTTTGGGTTCCACTCCCTGACTCCTCAACTCCTGACAGCCCAGCCTCTCCTTCTAATACCCCTACCCACTCATTAGGGGCCCGGCATCCCTTTCAATGGACTGACTCACCTGTGACCACCTCTCAGTCTATGAGTACCCCTCCCCATCCCTCAGGGGTTCAACATACCTCCACTGAATGGGTTAGACCTGCTGCAATCACCTTTGAGCATGATAGGAGGGTAGCTCCTAGCTCTACCTCAGGTTCCATTCCCACCTCCTCGAGAGTTCTGCCACTTCGTCAGGTAACTACCACTCGACCGGATCCTAATAATCAGGGTCAGGTTATACAGGCACAGGCCTATCAGTATGTACCCTTCACAACCACCGATCTCCTGAATTGGAAGACGCATTACCCCTCTTATACTGAAAAGCCTCAGGCAGTGGTGGACCTAGTGGCTAGCATTATGGCCACCCATAACCCAACCTGGACTGATTGTCAACAACTTCTCCTGACCCTCTTCACAACTGAGGAGAGGCGGAAGATTTTGCAAAATGCTGAGGCCATCACGCGAGAGCGTGTCCCCGGGGGGACACAGGACCCAGAGGGGTGGGTTAGAGCTCGGTTTCCTCGCGCAGCTCCAGATTGGGATCCAAATGATGGGCAGCACTATGAACTGTTGTCTGGCTATTGCCGGGACTTACTGGAAGGTATGAGGAAAGGCATAAAGAGGCCCATTAATCTGGCAAAGGTCTCTGAAATTCTCCAAGGGGCAACTGAATCCCCTGGGGCCTTTCTAGAGCGACTAATTGAAGCCTACAGAACATACACCCCATTTGACCCTGAAGCCCAAGAAAATCAGAGAATGGTGAATAGCGCATTGGTGGCCCAGAGTATGCCAGATATCCGGAAGAAGTTGCAGCGTCAGGAGGGATTCGCAGGGATGAATACCACCCAGCTAATTGAGATCGCAACCAAGGTTTTCATTAATAGAGATCAGGAGGTGCGCCGAGAGGCTGACCGGAAGATGCAGAAGAAGGCCGACCTTTTAGCGGCAGCCATTACTAATTCCACCCTTAACCGAGGTCGACCTCTAGCTAATGGGAAGCCAAAGTGGGACCCCGGACCACCAGCCAGGCCCCGAGATTCCTTCAATCAATCCCGGCCAAGGGGGGAGAATCCCAGACCAAGATTGGAGAGGGACCAGTGTGCTTATTGTAAGGAAAGAGGGCACTGGAAAGATGAATGCCCCCAGAGGCGCCAGGGACTGAGAAGGGGACCAGGAGATCGAGGAAGCCGAGGGCGAGTTCGAGAGGGAAGATATGAGCCTCCTGAATCTGACATCATCGGGATAGCCGAGATGGCAGAATGGGACGAATAGGACAGACCAGGTTCCTACAAACTGGGCTCCCAGGAACCTATGGTCAAGCTAACTATAGGGAGCCGCTCAATTCCATTCATGATTGATACAGGAGCTGAACATTCTGTTGTGACGGAGCGATTAGCGCCTGTGTCTGGAAAAACTGTCCGAGTGGTGGGAGCCACGGGAGTGCAGAACCGGAGGCCCTTTCTGACAACCCGTAGATGCCAATTAGGCTCACACATAGTCACTCATGAATTCTTGTATATGCCAGACTGTCCAATCCCTTTGTTAGGTCGAGACCTGCTGTCCAAGCTTAGGGCCCAAATTTCCTTTGACTCTGATGGCCAGACTTCAGTCTCCTTTCGGCCCCCAACATCCAGCCCTAAGGGTATACTGAGTTTCTGTTGCCCTCTTGAAGAAGAATGGCGGCTGCATCAGTCGCAGGGCCAAGTTGACCTACCCCTGGCAGACAGCTTTCAGGTCAGTGGGATATGGGCAGAAGATAATCCCCCAGGGTTGGCCCGAAATATTCCTCCTGTACATGTAGACTTACTTCCAAGTGCCCGGCCAATCCATCTTCGTCAATACCCAATTCCCAGAAAGGCTTTGGAAGGGATTCAAGCACATTTGAATCGTCTGTTATCCCATGGAATTATTCGACCTTGCCAGTCTCCATGGAATACGCCACTATTGCCAGTTCAGAAGCCAGGGACTGAGGACTACCGGCCAGTCCAAGACTTACGAGTGGTCAATAAATCCACTATCTCATTACACCCTGTAGTGCCTAATCCATATGTCCTGCTAGGATTGATACCTTCTGGAGCTACCCATTTCACGACACTAGACCTAAAAGATGCCTTCTTTTGTATTCGGGTGGCCCCCGCCAGTCAATTGCTTTTTGCCTTTCAGTGGGAAAACCCAGTAACAGGAAGGAAGCTTCAGTATACATGGACCCGCCTGCCACAGGGGTTCAAGAATTCCCCCACTATTTTTGGGACTGCCCTAGGACAAGACCTTAAGACTTTTAAATCTGAGCCTTCCAGGCGAGTTTTACTCCAGTATGTAGATGACCTCCTGATTGCAGCAGTGACTCAGGAAGAGTGTTTTGAGGCTGCTAGAGAATTGCTGGAGCTACTCTTGGATGCAGGCTATAAGGTCTCACGCTCAAAGGCCCAACTTTGTCAGTCAGAAGTGAAGTATCTGGGCTTCTGTATTTCCCAGGGAAGTCGGAGACTGGATGCTAGTAGGAAGCAAGCGGTAGCTGCAATTCCCCAACCCAAGTCCAGAAGGGAAGTTAGGGAATTCCTGGGAGCAGCTGGATTCTGCAGAATTTGGATTCCAAATTTTGCATTGATGGCGAAACCCCTTTACCAAGCCACAAAGGGGGGTGAAAAGGAACCATTTGAATGGGGACCTACTGCTCAACAATCCTTCATTGCCATAAAGAAAGCCCTACTCCAAGCCCCTGCGTTAGGCCTTCCTGATGTGGAGAAACCTTTCTCATTGTATGTCCATGAGCGACAGGGGGTTGCTCTGGGTGTGCTGACCCAGATGATGGGATCCTGGCAGAGGCCTGTTGCATACCTGTCTAAACAGCTGGATGGAGTGGCTAAAGGATGGCCAGCCTGTATGAGGGCCATTGCAGCAACAGCCTTACCGGTCCAGGAAGCTGATAAGTTGACCTTGGGGCAAGAACTGGTTGTTAAAGTCCCCCATGCAGTTCTCACCCTCATGGAGTATAAGGGCAACCACTGGTTTACAAATAACCGCATGGTTAAGTACCAAGCTAGCTTGTGTGAGAATCCACGGATACACCTGGAAACAGTGGCTACATTCAATCCTGCTACTCTTTTGCCAGCATCTGAGGGACCACCGGATCATGACTGTATCCAAACTATGGATGAAGTGTACTCCAGTCGACCAGATCTTAAAGATGTTCCGTGGAGGGACCCAGATGTAATTTATTTCACAGATGGAAGCAGTTATGTGGAAAACTCCAAGCGATTGGCAGGCTATGCTGTGGTGACAGAGGACAAGGTGATAGAAGCAAGAGCCCTGCCCCAAGGAACTTCAGCCCAGAAAGCAGAACTTGTGGCCCTCATACGAGCTCTGGAGTTAGCAGCAGGACTGGTAACCAACATTTATACTGATTCTAAGTATGCCTTCACAACCCTACATGCTCATGGAGCTTTGTATAAGGAAAAGGGACTCATAAATGCTGCAGGCCAACCTGTTAAGTATGGACCCGAAATACTTCAGCTGCTAGAGGCTGTGTGGGCCCCTAAGAAGGTAGCTGTCATTCATTGCAGGGGACACCAAAGAATAGATACTCCAGTGGCCCGAGGGAACCGCCATGCTGATCGGGTGGCCAAAGAAGCTGCTCGAGGACCCCCAGCAAGTACTGTGACCCCCCTGTTCCAAATTCGACTGCAAGAATGGACACCTATGTATACCCAAATGGAAGAGAAATGGGCTCAAGAAGAAGGTGCAGTAAGGAGACCTGATGGCTGGTTACATCTCCCTGATACCAGAGTTCTGGTGCTACGCCACCTAGCTTGGCCTGTAGTGTCTCAAGCTCATGACCTATCACACTTAGGGAAAACAGCACTAGCCCGCCTACTCAGTCGAGTAGTGGTGCTGGAAGGATTGGATAGTCTGGTTGCCACTGCCTCTGCCCGATGTACTCTCTGTGCCCAGAATAATGCCCGTCAGGGACCCCGTATTCCACCAGGAGTTCAGTCTAGAGGACTAACACCCTTTGAGTCCCTAGTTATAGACTTCACAGAAATGCCCAGGAGCGGTAGGTTCCGATACCTCTTAGTCATGGTTTGTACCTTTTCTGGGTGGGTGGAAGCATATCCTACAGTCACTGAGAAAGCCACAGAAGTAGCTCGAGCTCTCCTTAGGGATGTCATCCCCAGGTATGGACTGCCCCTTGCCATAGGTTCAGATAATGGTCCCGCCTTTGTTGAAGCTACACTTCAGGCCCTGTCCCGCGCATTGCGCATTACCTGGAAATTGCATTGTGCCTATCGTCCCCAGAGTTCAGGGCAGGTTGAGCGGGCAAACAGAACCTTGAAAAATAGCCTAGCAAAGATTTGTCAGGAAACCCAATTGAAATGGCCACAGGCATTGCCACTAGCCCTCTTCCGCCTCCGATGTACCCCAACTAAAGGAACAGCCCTCTCTCCCTTTGAAATTGTGTATGGGAAGCCCCCAGCCATTTTACAGGGAATTAAGGGAGACATAGGGATTTTAGGGTCTGCCCAGGTGCAGGAACAGGTAGCCCTCTTGGGTAAGATAATTTCTGAGCTTCAGTCTTATGTGAGAGAAATAAACCCTGTCCCCTTCCAGGCTCAGGTACATTCCTTCCTGCCAGGGGATAGAGTTTGGGTGAAAGACTGGAGGCTCCAGCCTTTGGGGCCCCGATGGAAAGGACCTTTTACTGTTCTGCTTTCTACTCCTACAGCTGTGAAGGTCGCAGGGATAACTCCATGGGTCCATTGGTCTCGAATTAAGTCTGCTGATCAGACTGAGCCCAGCACGGATCAGACGGAGCCTAAACAGTGGAGAGCAGAAAGAGATCCAGCGGAGCCATTGAAGTTGCGCTTGACCCGAACCAAAGAATCTACTAGCTGAAAAGAAGGGTCAACTGCATACTGCAGGAGCGGCTGAACTTCGGCTTCATACTGAGACTCTTTCTTGCCTGATTCTGGCTTTCTTGGAATTTGAAAGCTTGATCCTTGTCAGTTGAGGGTCTATCCCAACTGGTATAAGAACTCAAAGACTGAGAACATTATATGAGAGTAATCTGTGATTAGCACAGACTGTTGAAATATTATTGCTTAATTAGTTTGCTGTATTTGTTTTAGATTAGGAAGAAAGAAAATGTTAGTAGTTTGGATGCTTTTGTTGTTTTCTACTCCTTGCCTCCTTGTTCCTAATACCCCAACTCGCTCCAACCTTTGGTTACACTCAGTCCAGGAATTAATTAGCCAGGCAAAGATTACTTCCCCTTGTATTGTGTGTTCCCGATTTTCTCCTTATACCACAGATGTCCCAGCTGTACCTGTCCCTGTGCAACTCCCAGCTCTTATACCTCCCTACTTTTCGAGTTCAGGCCCTTGGAGCCAGGATTATACTTGGTGGTCCTTTTATAATGCTACTTCCCCCTCTGACTCTTCTCTAAGGCCAGTTTTTACGTCCCCCTATCCAGCCTCTGGAGTGTTTTGTTTAACAAGAAGCATCTCAACTGTTCTTCCCATTCCCTGTAACTATACTAATGTTCTCCCAGAAAAAGGAGAATCTGTGTGGGTAGTTTCTCCAGGTACTCCTATGTGCCCTACTACCATACCTGTAGATTATGACCCAGGTGATTATCTGGCTCCTAAGCGTACCACTGAGAAGACTATAGTGTCCAAGCTTATTTTCTACTTTCATAAGTCCCCGGGGTATGAAGAGTTACTAACAAATGAGCAGCCTGTCACAATTGGGGATTGGCGCCTATGGTGTGCAAAGTCTCCATTTCGTCTTCGTTCCCCCTGGGATAGGGGCTCGCATTATGGGCACCCTAAGTACCCTGTCCAGCCTGAGCCAACATTTATTGGGAACTTTCCTCACCCTCTCCTTGGTCATTACTGGCTCTGTGATAATGTCCTCCACATGATTCTTCCCTCCACATATGATTTTTGTGTATTGGTAACCTTGAATTATTTTCCTAAAGTTATTCCTCTTAAGCCACCATCCCCGCACCGCTCTAAGCGAGAGGCTTTG